>NC_141150.1:11417500-11727500 GCF_053477565.2 Lygodium microphyllum | reverse complement strand
GTGCAAACGACTGATAAAGGTTTTGCATGGGCAACTCTAATCATTTGGAGAATATGAGGTTTTAAAATCTATGCCAATGGTGGGTCCATCACTGAGTTTTCCTTCTACTTGATTTGGTTTAGTCATGGTAGCCATCAACAGGCAGATGGTCGGCTACGTCAAGCATGTTGGTCCATCCAACCATCGGAATATGCAAAAGCTCCTGAAGCTACTGTAGTAGGGAAAAATTATTGATCATTAGCGAATGTTGTGGATGATCTTCTTTAGCTGGGTAGCCATTCACTGATTCACGATCATAGCCTGCAAGAGAAAGTTATGCACTCCCTAAGGGGTGTGTCTGTCTCACGGTGTGGTGTAAGTGCATGTATAGTGGAACTGGGAGATGGGTCTAACCTTGGGAAAGCCCTTGGTAATGTCCCACACTTGAGGATCTACTTCGTGTGTTGTTGGAGGTGTAGTGCAAAACTTAGGGTGAGAGGTCTGGAAGTCTTGCTCTTGATATGCCCTAAGTGTGAAGTGGGGGAGGGGCTAGGTGTAAACCCTAGGTGTAGTGAGTGAAGTGAGCCCTCGTGTTTTTTATTCTCTTTTTTTTTTTGAAGAATTGCATATAAGGAAGATGTCCTGGCTAATGCCTATCACCTTCAGTTGGATTACGAGGTGGTCGTAAGCATTTGGATAGGAATGTGCGACTTTGTAGATATTCGTGAATACCGGCCTGAGCCTTCAGAGGTGTGGATGACAAGAAAGGATGATTGCACCTCATGAACTGGGTATCACTCATATCCTCTAAGATTTCTAGGAAAAAGGAGGGAAGCAGGATTGCCCTCATCATTAATCTAGTCGTGGCTCTACTATCTATCCCTAGGTTGATGTTAAAAAAGAGTGGAGGGAGGTGGGCTTCCTCGGCTGTGGGCCTCTGCATTAGTAGGAACTTGATAAACCTAAGATAATTACATGTAGTTAAGAAGGCTGGATCTGGGCAAGAAGAAAAATCCACAAGGAAGCGGTTGATAGATGGGAGGAGATCCTCTAACCTAAAGACTAGGCATTCCTCAGGGCTCCGGGCATTAACATTATATATCTTAGGAAAGTCAAAATCCCCATGAATATTTCGAACATAGTCAACTCTATGCCTACGGGGGTAGGGCATGTAGATGGGGTCATTGCATTCCTCAGGGAGTGAGCTGCAGAAGGCGGTCCAGGCATCAAAATTGGTATTCCAAATCCTCCTCTGCCACTTTGGCTATGCCTCATAGCGTTGGACGGTTTTGGGAACCCTGTTTATCTTGTCTTGCCAGTAATCTTCAAGCTCTTGCCTCCATTTGGTTATTATGAGGCTTCTTTCATCTATCCACCTGTTTGCAAGACCATTAGCCAGATCCTTGATCTTGGCTAGAATACCTAGAGGCAAGGCATGGTCCAGAGAGCGTGGATAAGAAAATGAAAGTTCAAATGGCCTCGTCTGGAACTCCCGTTCACGCCATATGACCAATTCCGAAGGCCAATCAATAGGATGGGGATTCCCCCGTAGTGGCACAGGCTCTTCAGGGAATTGCCTTGGTAGTGATCGTGCTCTGCGTTGGGCTTCCTCTACTAGTTCTTGTCTTCTTCTTCTGGCTGCCACAATGAGCTCGGGCATATGGGCATCTCCGGGCTCTTCAAGCGGGAGGTCTGGTAGAGGCGGACTGGGCATTCTTTGTTGCTCTTCTTTAGCATCCTACTCAAATTTTGGACCCTCTTTGACATTCTGCTTGGCAACTGATGGAACCTTGTGGTGGTGGTGGTGGCTGCTCATGCTCTTCAAACCCAAGTTTCTTAATCTTAACAGTGGAGAGGCTGGCACGGCGTAGGTAGTGAAATTGCTACTCTTTTGTGATTCTTGTGCCTGTTGGAAGCTCCCGTTCTTGAAGGCCATACTTTAGTTCTCGGGTGGTTAGTTCTAGCTTCCTTCTCACCTTCTCCACTGAATCATTACCCTCCGCCTGGGTGACGTGTAGTACTGTGCTGAGGAAGTCTTGCCTTTGTGTGTTGGCACATACATCAACAACTTCTGCCCTAGACTTCACAAGCACTCTCTCGCACTCAGCCACCGCCAAGCATTCTGTTAAGTCCCTAACTCTTTCAAAATTGTTTCTTTCCCACTCGCTGGCTCTCTCATCCATCTTCTTTCTTCCCTCCTCCAGCTCACTTGCCAAGGTTGTCACAACCTGCTGATGCTCATTTGTTAAGAACCAGTTGTTAAGAACTAGAGTTGGTTCCTTTCCCTAGATTTTTGAGCTAGTTGTTCTTCAGAAATTTCTTTTGCCTGATTTGCAATGCTGAATCTTTTTTCTGCCTCGACAAGTAGCTCTGACTTTTCTTTCACAAGCTTCTCATGACTTTGGATCTCTGCAAGGTGCAATCTTCTTTGGGTGAAGGCCATGGCCATGAGGGCCTCTATGTCTCCCTTGGTAATCTCCAATGCATCTTGTAGTCGTTGTGCCTCATTCTGCAGCCTTTGTGCTTCTGCTACGGGAACTCTCGGCCTTTCCTGCTCTAGAAACTTTATTTTCCTCTCCAATCTGTCTTGTTCTTCAAGTTGATACCATAGCCAAAAGCTATGGCATCTTCTTTTCACTCACTTGGCTCGCCCTCTTGAGCTTCTATCTGTCCGTACCTTTCCAGTTTGGCAGTTCTCTGTTCCAAGTCAGCATACTACTGCACTAGTAACTTCAAGATTTTTTGCTCTGCCACCAGGTTTTGCTCTTCATATTCCAGCCTTTGTCTTAGGCGACTCTCATTGTCCTGGGCTTCCTTGGTCTTTGCTTCTACAGCTGATCTTGTAGCGCTTTCACTCCTTCGGTCAACTCCTTGCTTTAAAACTTCTAGCCTTAAGGCTACCAAAGTTTTATTTTCTTTCTCTAACTCCACCAGGGCTATCTTCTTTTCTTCTTTTGCCTTGTCCAATTGTGCTAGAAGCTCAGCCACATAAGCATTGTAGTCAGCACTAGGTTGCATGGGAGTAGGGGCTGTAATGGTTGATGCCTCTAGCTTTTGTCATTTTGGATCTTACCTAGACTCGGCATCTGCGGTAGCGGGCCTTTTTGCTTCGACTTTTGGTACAATTTCAGCCATTTTACTGACAAATAGCTGCATCATGCTCATCAGTTGGGCCGTGTCTAGAGAGGGCGTGGATTGCGGGGTGGTTGTGGTTGTGGTGTCGATTGATACTCGCACAAAGGAGAAAGGCCGACGGTGCAGTAGGGACTTGCCCTTGCCTACAACCACCGGGGCCACTTCCACACTGCCACTTGCTTCAGCTTCATGGCAGGGACTCAAAGGATGGATCTCTTCTCCCCCATGGGTTTCTTCGACAGATCTACGAGTGGCCTCTGCCAACTCAACAAGTTCTTTCATCCTTAGCTCTTCGGCTTCCTCCTCTGTCCTTCTTTGCCTCTCTTCTTCTGCCCTCTTTGATTCTTCTCTAATTCTTTTGAGTTCTTCCTCTTCTTTCTTCCTTCGTTCCTCCTCCACCCTTCTTGACTCTCTTTGAGCCCTCTTCATCTTGGCTCGCTCTTCTTTGCTTAGTCTTTCTTTCTTCTCCTTCTGGCTCTTGTCACTCTTCTTTTGCTCCTATGGTTTAGCCGCTTGAGTAGGTGGTGCCTCCGGCTCTCCTTTGTCGCTTCTTGTCCTTTCACTCAAGCCTTCTTCCTCGCGGTGAGGTGAGGTTTGATGCACAGCTTGCTCTTCATCTACATTGGTATCCTTGATAGCCTCATCGATGATTGCCGTTAGGGCACCGCCATATCTAATTGTGGAGGCTTTTGAGGAAGGATTTTTCCTTGTGGATCGTGCAGTAGAGGCAGGAGACTCCCCACCAGCTAGTGTTGTGGCTGGAGCTAGGAGCGCAGCTGAACTCTTGATAGTTTTCTGCACAAAACTGTTCCAATCCACCTCCTCTGGAACTCGTGCAGCGATGCTCTCTAGTAATGGCACCTCGATTTTGTTCATTAAAGCGTTATATCTCTATCCCGAGAAAAGGGCGTGGACCATTTTAGCTTGGATCCTTGTTGCTGGGTCTAGAATATCAGCCAAACCGATTCCATCCACTGTGTGCACATCCTCTTTTTTGACTCCCATCATGGTATATGCATATCTTCTTGGCTACCTCTCCTTCTTGGATACAAGCCCCAGGGCTTTCTTGACGATAACTGCATTAAGGGGCACATGGACTCACATCAAGGGATTTGATGAAGGTAGGAGGACTCACATGGACTTTGTGGGGTGAGTCACTTTGCCAACATTCAAGTATAGAGGTTAGGGTTATATTCAAGCTGGGCATGACGATCAAGTTCACATGGTCACATGTCCCCGGAGTTGAGGCGGCTAGCAATGTGCAGTTCCTCTTCCGTAAGGAATTGGTCAATGTAAGCGTGGACTAACACATGGTCATCTAAGTGTATGCTGCGTGTAATGGCCAAAACCCTAAATGAAAGAGGTGCCACATAAGTAGGGTCGTGTTCAATTGTTTTGATTGCCTTTCTTTGCTCGGCATTGGTCATGATGCGGCAGCCTTTTTTCTCCCATTGGAGTCGCAAGGCATACCATGGTTGTAAGAATGAAGAATCAGAGCTGGCAAGCTGCGTGAGCTCCTCCAGTTCTTGTGCAGGTGCAGAGCAAACAGGCTTGCGTTACGAGGTAACTAGTCTTCTGAGAATGCTTTGCTCCTTTGAGATTTCTTTATTAGCAATTATTTCGGCGGCAATTTTGGGAAATCTGACGGTCATAAATTCGTAGTCTTTCCAAGTGCATGGCAATGCGCGAACATCAGAAGCAAGGGGTTCATCCAGAAGTCCTAGATCAAGCCTCTCATAGCTCCTAGCGAATGTGATGAAGGTGTTATCTAACTAAGAGTGGAATTTTGATGTCGAGAAGTGCTTAAAAATAGCTAAAAATTATGAATATCAAGGGAAAAATATTCAACGTCGAAGGCGGCAGCTCGATCTAGGACGATTTTAAGCGGCAAAGTGCTTTAAAGGCACCCAAGCGACACTTGTTGATTTTTCATAATTTTTCAAACTATCGTGTGGGTTGAAATGAGTTACCAACCAATGCGGGATGCCGAGCCTGACGCCCAGGATTTTTCAGAGCTCAATTCGGAGTCCGGACGGGGAAGGAGCCGAGAAACTGGGCAAGATACGAAGAGGTGGCCAAACTTTGGGCCAAATGGTAAGTGACCCTTGGGGACCTTGGGGCATTTTATGCCACACAAAAGCGTGGCATCTCTTGGGAGGAAAAAAAACGTGGGGATGGCACCATCAGGAACGGCCGAAAATTGCGCTCCTCTTCATGGAGATGCCATCTCTTGGCTGTGAACAACCACTAGATCAGACATTGGGCCTTGCTTCCCCTCTGGATGCTGATCGTTTCGCCGCCTCTCGCCCGAGCAATGGTGGTCTCTATGAAGATTTCTGATTTCAGTCTTTCTCTCTCCTCCCTCTCTCTCTTCTAAGGGCAGATTCATGTGGTAAAGAAGAAGAAGAAGAATGGATGACGGATGCTTATCCAATGAAGACCGGATTGCTTCTTGGTTCAAGAGGAATGAAGATTGCTAATTATGGACTGTCATGGACATTAATGGCTGCTGGAAATCAGTCCCGAGACATGGCAAATAAAAACTCGCAACCCGCAAAGAACGGTAATTTCAATTTTACAAAGAAAATTGATGTTTTATGCAATTGGCTTCATGAATATTTGTTTCCATGGGATGATTATGCATTATGTTATTGTTTGCTATGAGTTTGATCAGTTTATGCTCAGAAAATCAGAAAATCATAAGTGTTGTGACTAAAATTAATGGTGTAAAACCCGTAAAACACGCGAAATAGGGAAAAATTGGGTGTTTTTGATATATAAATGGAAAATATAATAAGACACACCAACTAAATTTGTGTTTTTGCTGCAAAAGAACCTAAGGGCCACATCCCACAACTCATTTTGTATTTTTAGTTATTTAATATTGCAAAAAAATACAAGAAAAATAGGGAAAAACCACTGAAAAATAGGGGGAAAATGGATTTTGAGTGCCGAAAATTAAGGAAAAATAAGAAACATGTTTGTAAATGTATGGGGGGCCTGAAGTATGAGGTTTAGCCTCAGTTCAGCCCTACCTTTATGTTTTAGTGAGTTTTTATTTCTTTTTATACAATAAAAACATGGAAAATATTACCCTAAACCTATGCATCATGCACAATCTAAACGGCAAGGGGGTAGAGAGAATGAGAGTGGTGTTTAAGTGCTGAGAGAAAGAAAAGGCTGATTGTTTTTATCTATGCATATCATATAGATCGGTCGTTAATTTAAAATAAGGATCTAGTAGCTCGAGGTCTCCTCGGTGCTAGGTTCATGCAACATCGCATACGAGCGATAGTCAAAATCATTGAAAGGAATATTTTCCACATGTGCACAATGCTAATTTTTCTTTGTTTGAGCATGTGGGCATTCACTACTTGCATAAATCATAAAGAAACTTAAAGGTATTAGACAATACCTCCTGGATGCATAGCACCTGTATTCTCTAGATCGTGACCAACATTGAGTGAGTAAGGTTATCCCAAGCTGTAGACTAGGCATTGGGTCTAGGGGAAAGAAAGTGAGGAAAATGGTACACACATTTGATACGATCAATTGGTACCTTGAGTGGAAATATGTGCGATATTGTGTTTTATGTTTAGCGACGCATCAAGGGGCCAATCCCCAAGATGTAGGAGAGTCGCAGTGAGGTAGCGGCAGTCAGCCGTGGGAGGACCTCCTATGTTTATACTTCATGCTATTTGGCAATGTGTTGGGAATCCCTCTCAAGAGTGTTAATTGGGTTAGAGTTGGACTATGAGACGTGATACAAACGCAAGATGTTTAGGAAGATGATGTATGTGTCATCAACGCTCTTGGCCGCGAGGCCGTGGGGTTGTTGAGCGCATGATAGAGGTCCGGCTAGTGCATGAGCCAATGCCGGCCCATTTTAGGTCCCATCAGTGGTACGTCTGCCGGGAGCCACTTATAAGTGGTGGTTTTCGGATTTAGGGTTTTTAGGGACCAAAAGGAAGTTGGTTTATGTCCTCTAACAAGGACCGTCGAGCCGAAATCCAGAAAGCAGAACGTGCTGAGAGAGCTAGATGGCGGTTAGAGATCATAAGCCGTTATTCTCCTCAAAGGAGTAGCCCAGTACATATACGAAGCACTGGTCTTAGTCATTTAACTATTTCACCTATTCCATTAGGTGCAGGAGGAAGTGTAAGATCTTCTTCTCCTCCACCAAGTTTACCCACTTCAAGTGGGGGTGTGAATCCGTCACTTCAAGCTCCTATTGCTAATCTGATTGTCACCATGGCACAGCCTATTGCGATTCCTGCAGGGACGCCGGATTTACCAGCTTAGGAGTTCCCTTGCCCATTTTTAATGGGTTAGCGAAAGAGGATGCAGAATTTCACATCTATGAATTTCAGAGATTGATGTTCAATTATCGCATCGAGGACGAGGGACATCTCATGATGTTCTTCAATATGATCTAAGATAGTCTCTGAGAAGAAATGAGACTGGGACAAGAAGCTATATGTGGCAGTATGGGCGTATAATACCACGTTCAAGCAAGCTACTGGCCATACTCCATTCAAATTGGTTTATGGGGAAGAGTGTGTGTTACCCCTTGAAATCGAGTTCCCCACCATACGGTTTGAAATTAACCATTCTTTGGGAGATAAGGATTCCCTTTTTGAATATTTCACGACTATAGCCCACCTGGATGAGCTAAAGTTGCAGAGCTTACTACACCAGGAGGTAGCTAAACGTCGGATGAAGCAATTGCATGACCTTTGAGCGAAGAAATATACCTTTAAAAAAGGGCAATTAGTTCTGTATTATGATGCGCGTAGGGAGCTGTTTCCAGGGAAGCTAGAACCTAAATGGGATGGCCCCTACAAGATTGTTAGGTTAGGGAAGAATAGATCTACAGCCCTCTTAGCTGATTTACAGGGAGTAGAGGTTAAGAATAAGGTTAATCTTAATAAGATTAAACCTTATTATTTCTAAGTCTACTAATACAAAGAAAATGCATTGCAGATCCATGCTAGGAATGATCTGAGACCTGCGGAGAAGAGCTTAAAGTCGGTTGATGGGTCGGTTAATCCCTTATTTGGAGCACCCATATTTAGAGTAGAGATACCATCAGCGGAAACTCATTTGGTGGAGCAAAGGATACAAAGTGATTGAGCAAGAAGACGGAACCTTTGTGTGGGAGATCAAAGTCTTCTACCATCACTGCTTATGACTGTTGACGAGTATCCCTATTGAGTTCAATGAAGAAGGTGGAATGGAGCCGTCAGTTCATCCTCTCAACATGCTAAACTTTGATTATCATAATTACGAATAGAGGAGTTCTTGATGGCAGGCTGTGTAAACCCATTGTGGACGTATACGTTATATTTTAACGGAGCGTCCAGGGGCCCTAATAAAAAAGGGAGTGTTGGAGTAGTAATCCAAGATCCCCGACGCAGAGTTACGATGAAGTTAGCTGCTTATCTCGGGGTAGGATTCACTAACAATATGGCAGAGTATAAAGCCTTGATTATGGGACTGCATATTGCCAAACAAGGTGGTATTCGTCGGTTGTTAGTAAAAGGGGCTTCCCAGTTGATCCTGAATCAGCTAGATGGGATGTAGACAGTGCGGAATCCCATTCTCTGTATGTATCATCGGACTGCGATGACCCTACTTGAAGAGTTTGAGAGAGTGTCTTTTCAGCTGATTCCACGTTATTGGAATCAGTTTGCGGATTCTTTGGCAAATCTTGCTTATGAAGAAGACCTCTTCTTTAATTGTGGTCCTAGTTTGGATATTGTGATCAATGATGAAACAGGACCCGATCGCTTGTGGGGAATGTTATCAGAGCATCCGATATATGGCAGACGATGGTTGATATGGGTGATGCAAAGAGTAGCCGCGACCAATCTACCATTATTATCTTGGACCCATAGGTTAATTAGACAACATGTTATGCGTACACCTCTTGCTATATATGCAGGAGGGATGGGTCATAACCTTATGCATTTAGTTTAGGGCTATGAGCCTGTTTTTTCCTCCTTGGGAGGGAGCCTATTATTGTATATCTGTGCTATTCCAGGGAAGGATGTATAGGTGCTATTCTGTTTGATCTCGTTAGGCCAAGAGGGCCTGGTTTGCGAGGTTTTACTATTTTATTTTGTTAGGCCAAGAGGGCCACTTGTCTGTTTAGTGCAGGTACAATTAATGGTTTCTTGTCTTAGTTTTGTGCTAGACAGGTTCAAAGAAGAGCTTGGAAGGAGCCTTTTGTTGCGTGGAAGCTTCTTGTGGCCTTATCCAGGTGATATCTATCCTTTATGAGTACTGTGGTTTTTATGCTATATGTTTGTATACTTGTTAAGGCGTTTTTCCGTTTCTTATTGGGGACCGGTGTCCAAGGCATGCAGTCTCCCGAAGTTTAGGTTCAGTGTGTTTGAGGGAGGTCTGAGTAGTCGCTACCTCCTGCAAAGACATTGTCAAGCATTGAAAGACCTGTTTTAGACAGTAGTCCTAGTGACCCTGTTCTGCTGGCCTGCGAGGTGGCTGTTCTAGGAGTTCTTGTTAGTTGTGAGGCAGTTAGAGAGTCCTACCAGAAGAAAATAATGATGATGAAAAGAAACCCTGAATATCTTAAAGATAATAAATATATACAAAGGTGTGTAAAAAAGGGTTCTAACCCCTATAAAAATTGAAGAGAAAAGTAAGGAAAACTCATGAGCAGATGATCATTGCCTTGCGAAGGCCTGGTAGGTTCCTGGGGACGAGTCAGACCCGGGGCCGATGCCTTGTCTTCCTAGGGGTGGCATCTTGCTGGAAAAGAAGAAATTAAGGAAGGTTGGAGTGAAAATAAAAGTGAGCGTCAGAAAAGGATTAAGTGTCACCTTGCGAGGGCTTTGTAGGTTCTTGGGTACCAAGCCAGGTCCTGGGGCCAATGCCCTGTTCTCCCTGGGTCACTATGCTCAACTCCCTCCTTTTTACATGCCCGAGTATGGAAAAATAAAACCCTAAAAGAAGAATTATGGTGACAAAATTTTTTTCTTGATCAGGCTATAGGAGTCCTCGCCTAGTAGGAGCTCCTAGTTGTGTTATCCTTAGTTAGGTAGGTAGTTCAGACCACCACTTAGGGCAACCTCTTTGATAGTTCTTTTTAGTTTGGCTGTGTTGGAGCGGTTGGTTAGTGACTAGCTTCGGGCCTTCTATCAGATTATGCTAGGCCTACTCCTGGTGGATGTCATGCCTTGGTTTTGTCACAGGGTAGGGTGAGCATTGTGTTGCGTTTAATATGTATCTATTTTGTATCAACTTGATGCTTCCTTTGGGTGTTTTGTGCAGATCTATTGTGGGATTCGACAGGCTGAGTCGCCCTATCCTGTGGTCGCCAATGAGAGTGGAACTTTGATGCCGAGAAGTGCTTAAAAATAGCTAAAAATTACGAATATCAAGGGAAAAATATTCAACATCGAAGGCGGCAGCTCGATTTTAAGCGGCAAAGTGCTTTAAAGGTGCCCAAGCGACACTTGTTGATTTTTCATAAATTTTCAGACTGTCGTGCGGGTTGACACGAGTTACCAGCCAATGTGGGATGCCGAGCCGGACGCCCAGGATTTTTCAGAGCTCAATTCCGAGTCCAGACGGGGAAGGAGCCGAGAAACCAGGCAAGATACGAAGAGGTGGCCAAACTTGGGGGCCTTGGGGCATTTTATGCTACACAAAAGCGTGGCATCTCTTGGGAGGAAAAAAAATGTGGGGATGGCACCATCAATAACGGTCGAAAATTGTGCTCCTCTTCATGGAGATGCCATCTCCTGCTGTGAACAACCACTAGATCAGACATTGGGCCTTGCTTCCCCTCTGGATGCTGATCGTTTCGCCGCCTCTCGCCCAAGCAATGGTGGTCTCTATGAAGATCTTTGATTTCAGTCTTTCTCTCTCCTCCCTCTCTCTCTTCTAAGCGCAGATTCATGTGGTGAAGAAGAAGAAGAAGAATGGATGACGGATGCTTGTCCAATGAAGACCGGATTGCTTCGTGGTTCAAGAGGAATGAAGATTGCTAATTGTGGACTGTCATGGACATTAATGGCTGGAAATCAGTCCCGAGACATGGCAAATAAAAACCCACAATCCGCAAAGAACGGTAATTTCAATTTTACAAAGGAAATTGATGTTTTATGCAATTGGCTTCATGAATATTTGTTCCCATGGGATGATTATGCATTATGTTGTTGTTTGCTATGAGTTTGATCAGTTTATGCTTAAAAAATCAGAAAACCATAAGTGTTGTGACTAAAATTAATGGTGTAAAACTATAAAACATGCGAAATAGGGAAAAATTGGGTGTTTTTGATATATAAATGGAAAATATAATAAGACACACCAACTAAATTTGTGTTTTTGCTGCAAATGAACCTAAGGGCCACATCCCAAAACTCATTTTGTATTTTTAGTTATTTAATATTGCAAAAAAATACAAGAAAAATAGGGAAAAACCATTGAAAAATAGGGAAAAAATGGATTTTGAGTGCCGAAAATTAAGGAAAAATAAGAACCATGTTTGTGAATGTATGGGGGGCCTGAAGTATGAGGTTTAGCCTCAGTTCAGCCCTACCTTTATGTTTTAGTGAGTTTTTATTGCTTTTGATACAATAAAAACATGGAAAATATTACCCTAAACCTATGCATCATGCACAATCTAAACGGCGAGGGGATAGAGAGAATGAGAGTGGTGTTTAAGTGCTGAGAGAAAGAAAAGGCTGATTGTTTTTATCTATGCATATCATATAGATCAGTTGTTAATTTAAAATAAGGATCTTGTAGCACGAGGTCTCCTCGGTGCTAGGTTCATGCAACATCGCATACGAGCGATAGTCAAAATCATTGAAAGGAATGTTTTCCACATGTGCACAATGCTGATTTTTCTTTGTTTGAGCATGTGGGCATTCACTACTTGCATAAATCATAAAGAAACTTAAAGGTATTAGACAATACCTCCTGGATGCATAGCACCTGTATTCTCTAGATCGTGACCAACGTTGAGTGAGTAAGTTTTTACCAAGCTGTAGGCTAGGCGTTGGGTCTAGGGGAAAGAAAGTGAGGAAAATGGTACACTCCTGGATACGATCAATTGGTACCTTGAGTGGAAATATGTGCGATATTGTGTTTTATGTTTAGCGACGCATCGAGGGGCCAATCCCCAAGATGTAGGAGAGTTGCAGTGAGGTAGTGGCAGTCAGCCCGTGGGAGGACCTCCTATGTTTATACTTCGTGCTATTTGGCAATGTGTTGGGACTCCCTTTGAGGAGTGTTAATTGGGTTAGAGTTGGACTATAAGACGTGATACAAACGCAAGATGTTTAGGAAGATGATATATGTGTCATCAACGCTCCTGGCAGCGAGGTCGTGGGGTTTTTGAGTGCATGATAGAGGTCCGGCTAGTGCATGAGCCAGTGCCAGCCCATTTTAGGTCCCATCACTAACTCCTTGATGCATGTCACTACGTCATCTCCCGAGGTCTCAGCAAGATCCTTGGTAATTGAAAGGAAATATCGTCTTTCATACGAAGGCCTAAGACCTGCTGGTGGTGATGGTGCAATTGGGCTGGATTGTGATGACTCCATTGATGGCATTATAGATGGGACTTTACAATGAGAAGCACTTTGAGATGCTGCAGGGGGCTCCAGTGGCATAGGAGGTGTGCTGCATTCTATCTGATCCGGCATGGGGGTGCTCAATTCCTATGACTTGGATAATTCTGGGGCATCTAGCTTTAGATGATAAATGAGTTGGGATTCATTAATCACAATCGGTGTTGGTCCAGCTTGCTTTGCAGCCTGGGCTTCATATGTGCAAGCCTCTCTAGCTAGAGTGAGGTTTCTTAGAGTTGAGCCTCTTGAATGTACACTCTTAGGCACCCATATCCAGGGGTTGTCCTCGTAGTATCCTTGTGCTCGCAAGAGATCTTTGGGGATCCATTGCAACATGGTCGTGCGCCTACGTCGATAGCGTCTGAGCTGCCTCTTGGGCTATGACTGATAGTTTTTGCGTTTAGAAGCACTTTTCTGCGGTTTATAAGGAGGTGGCCCTTGTCATTTTGGCGCCCATATGAGCGTGGACTCCTTGGCCTTGTGAATGGCCTTGGTGGACTTGGTTCTAGCACTTTGAGTGTTGAGTGAGATATCACAACCCTTCTCCCTAGGCTTGGTCATAGGCATGGTTGTAGGGTCTCTATCGGTGGCTTTGCAATTGTAGAAGGATCAAGATAACCCTTGCTGAAAGTGGTCACTATGTGCACATTGCCTATAGCAGGATGGATGTGATCTAGGTTATAGTCCACATTGTAGTTCATCTGCTTTTTATAAGTGCGACCTAGTAGTGACTTATTGCCGGCCCCTTTAGTGTTTGGCAACACATAAAAGAAGACTGGTATACTTTCAGACTTGATAGAGACAGCCACTTTGCATTTTCCTAAGAGTGATTAAGTGTTGCCCCCAAATGGGCTGAGTTTAGCATTTGTAGGCTGTAATTTAGATTGACCGATGCGTGTCCAATGGTCATGCATCAAGATATTATAGTCGGCACCTTCATCAATCAAGGCATCAAAAGAATACGTTCGTTTTACAGTGACCGTGATTCATAGGTAGGTAAGGGCCACTGCTTCTTCATCTTGATCTGTCAATTCGGTAATAGTGGCCATGCAGACGTTGACAGGCGCTTCAAGCATAGGTGGCTTGTGCAAGGATGAGAAGGAGGATATTACTTTTTCATGTGACTGCCATTGAAGAAGCCTATTCCTTCACCTTCGAGCGTCTCCAATTCAACATTGCGTGTTCTACTAATTGTACGTACTCAAAAAGGTCCTAGTCCTTGAAATATCATTTTCTATTTGTGACCCTTCACACAGTATAGTAGAACGAGGTCCCCCTGATCAAAGTTGTGTTGTTTGACATGCTTGTCAAACCATATCTTTCTTCGTGCCTTCTCACAAATCAGAGCATGGGTGGCTAAGAGTCGTCTCCATGAGATGCTCTAACTCCACCAAGCGGTTGGTCTAAGCCTCTCTTCCCTCCCAACGCTCCCGGGCTGCTATCCTTAAGCTAGGGACAAAGAAATCTAAGGGTAGAATGGCCTCCATTCCATAAGTTAGCCTAAAGGGCGTCTGTCCTACAACCGTCTTATAAGCTAGACGATAGGCCCACAAGGCTGCCATTAATTTGTTATCCCAGTCACTTCGTGATGTGGATACTATTTTCGTAAGCACGTTGACTAGGATTTTATTCGTGGATTCTGCTTGGCCATTTTCTTGAGGGTAGTAGGGCGAGGACCTTCTATGAATGATTAGGAATGTTGAGAGCAGGTGGGATATCACTTCATTAATGAAGTGCATGCCCTGATCACTTATAGTTCAATTGGACAACCAAAACGTGAAAGGACCTGCTCCCACAAGAACTTCGCAGTGGTTCTAGCATCGTTCTTCCTAGTGGCTCTTGCCTCTATCCATTTTGTCAGGTAATCAGTTTCCACAATGATGTAGCGTGCCTGGGAGTACTATGTTGCAGGACTGATAGGTCCAATGAAGTCAATGCCCCATTTTTCGAAGGGTTGTCATGCTATTACGGGGGTCAACTCCATCTTATCCTTGCGTATAGGCACCTTAGTCCTTTGGCACTCATCAGAGTGTTTTACAAATTTAGTAGCATCGCGGAATAGGGTAGGCCACCATAGTTGGGATTGTAGTACCTTACAAGTTGTTGTATCCCCACTAAAGTGTCATCCAGCTATTCCACCATGTACTTCTCTCAATACATCGTGCATCGCGTGCTCACACATACATCTACGCAACAAACTGTCTTGTCCTAGCCTATAGAGTTGGCCGAAGATCAATTGATATGGCTGGATCTTTAAGATAAGTCTCCTTAGCATGGCTTTCTCAATAGCTCTCTCAGGTAGACCATGTAGGGGAGCTGCGAAGCTCTACCCCAAGACCTACGGACCGCTTACTGATCAAGCTTTTCAAGCCGAGCGGCCATGGCTACCTCTCACATAGCTGACGTGCAATGCCTACCTTGCGGGTGTAGTGAGCTTACCTTGATGCTCGATTGAGTTCCCTGCTCTCTCTCACACTCCGGTAGCTCCACGATCCGTGTGGCAAGTTCAAGCAACCTCAAGCCCTCTCCGTCAAGCTCCATCCTCCATAGCTGCGCGAGACGAGAGAAGAGAAGAAGGGAAGGAAACATGAAGAGAGAAGATGGGGAGCTTCTTCTCCATGATCCCTCATTCTCACACACTTACTCCCTCACTCCCTCACATTCCCTCAATCCCTCACTCAAGCATAAGCAAGAAGGTAGGAAGCAAGAGAAGAGGAAGAAGAAGCTTTAGCCACACCCAAGAACGAGCTTCTCATTCACTTTTGAACTTTATATACAATCCCTACCTTTTGGGCAGTCATCTACACTTTTTTACATGGCCGGCCTTTAGCCTAGGCCCTCTTTTCCTATTTTCCACCGTTCCCACTCATCCTGTTTCCACTACTGCATACAATTTGCACAAGAGTGAGCCCGATGCTCTTTTTACAAAGATTCAAAAGTACCTTTATATCTAATGGCATGCTTTTACTCTTTTCTTTTTTTGAGGTGATACCGTCGTTTAAATCATTCAAATTTCCAGGCTTCCATTGTTTCCGCACTTCTGCTCCATTTTCCGTTCCTCTGTGCTGTGATAAACATTACCCCCCACCTAGCGGAGTGCCAGTCCCATGGCACTGAGTGGGGAGCAGCAACAACACTGGGAATGGTGCTAAGTGGAATTGGTGGGCAGATGACCATGATCAAGATGGTGATGTTGGGAAAGAGACATGATGGGGTGTTGATTCTGGATGATTTGGAGAGGTTTTGGCTGGCTTTGATCTTCATGAAGGTGCTCCGCCTTTGTTACCCAGTTGGAATTTGACATTGGTGATGACTGTCACAACCGAGGCTCCGTAACTGTGAAAAAACACGGGGTTCCAAGGTCTATGCTGATGGTAGGCCCGATGGAGTTAAAACAGCTTGCAAGAGAAGGATGTGCACTCCCTAAGGGGTGTGTCTACCTTCCGGTGAGGCGTAAGTGCATGTGCAGTGGTCTAACCTTGGGCAAGCCCTTGGTAATGTCTCACAATTGAGGACCTAGTTTGTGCGTTGTTGGAAGTGCAGAGCTTAGGGTGACAGGTCTGAAAGTCCTACCCTTGATGTGCCCTAAGCGTGAAGTGGGGAGAGGGGCTAGTGGTGAACCCTAGGTGCAGTGTGCAAAGTTTTTTTTTTTTGGGCGGTATACATAGAAGGCGTTTGGCTAGTGCCGATCACCGTCAGTCCAAGCGCGGGGTGGTTGCAGGCATTGGGATAGAAAGGCATGGCTTTGGAGATATTTTTTAATTGCAGCTCGGGCCTTCAAAGGTGTGGATGACAAAAAGGGATGGTTACACCTTGTGAAGCGGGTGTCATTCATGTTTTTTAAGAGTTCTAAGAAAAAGGAGGGAAGGAGGGATTCCCTCATCATTAACCTATTCATAGCTCTACTATCGATTCCTAGATTGATGTCAAAAAAGAGGGGGGAAGGTGAGCTTCCTCAGCGGTAGGCTTTTGTATTAATAAGAATTTGAGCAACCTAAGATAATTGCAGGTGGTTCCGAGTAGGAGGAGAAGTCCGTGAGAAAATGGGTGATGGATGGAAGGATATCCTCTAGTCTAAAAACTAAGCATTCCTCAGGGAGTTTGGGCATTTACATTATATATCCACTCCATCCGGCGGGGGTAGGGCATGTAGGTGGTCATTTCGTTCCTCGGGGAGTGAGCTACAGAAGGCGGTCCAGGCGCCAAAATTGGCATCCCAAATCCTCCTCTGCCACTTCGGATGTGCCTTGTAGCCTTGGACGGATTTGGGAATCCAGTTCACCTTGTCCTGCTAGTAATCTGCAGGCTCTTGCCTCCACTTGGTTATAATTAGGTTCCTTTCTTCCACCCATCTGTTTGCCAGGTCATTGGTTAGATCCTTGATTTTGGATAGGATACTGAGCGGCAACGCCCGGTCCAACGAGTGTGGGTAGGAGAATGACAACTCAAAAGGCCTCGTCTGGAACTCCTGGTCTGGTGGGGAGCTCCCGTTCCTAAAGGCCGTACCTTAGCACCCGGGTAGTCAAATCCAGTTTTCTTCTCACCCTTTCCACTGAATCATCGCCCTGTGCTTGGGTGGCATGTAGCATGGTGCTGTGAGAGCGGAGTTTTGAGCCTGGAATGTGCCTAAAATTTGCCAGAAAATCTAAAATTTAGGGGAAAAATCTTCAACATTGAAGGCGGCGGCTGCGAGTCAGTGCGGGACCTCGAGACGGACACGCAAGATTTTTCAAAGGCCAAATTGGAGCCAGGATGCGAAAGTTGCCAGAAATTGGCCAAGAATGAAAAGGTGGACAAAAAAATTAAGGCCAAAAGGGGGTGCCCTTTGGGAGGGGGCACCCACCCCCCTTCATTTTTTTTGTGGTGTGGCGAGATATGGCGACGCCTGATCTGCGCGCGGAAAAATCCCCCCCCCCCCTCCCCCAAATCGATTATGGAGCTTCAATAGAAGCCATGCAACAGACATTGGCCAGCAACTTCTCCTTCTTCCGTAATCCTATCGCCGCCCTTCACACGAGATATGGCTGATTGAATGAAGAGATCAGAATCTAGTATTTCTCTCTCCTTCCTCTCTCTCCTCTCTATGGGCTATTCATGCGCACTATCTTGAAGGAGGAATCGGGAAGGAGATTGAAGAAAACAATGATGGAGATTGATGAAGATGCTGAAGATTGATGTGCAACATTGGATTGAGAGAAATGGAGGCTCTGTCTGCTGGTCATGCAGTCATTTAATGCGTCTTGGGTTTCGTTAAAACACGGTATGACCATTTTTATGAAGAAAATGAAGGGTTTTTGGTATTTTATGATGGTAATGATGTTCTTATTTGATAAAAATTTGTTTGAGTGCCGGTTGCATCATGATTAATTGTTGTTTATTACAAAATTTTGATTTTGCAATGATTTACATGCGTTATTTAATTCCCATAAAACTCGAAATGCGGTTTTTAAGTGATAAAATGATAGTTTTGTCGTTTCAGGTGGGTGAAATGTATTCCTATGGGGAAAAAATGGAAAATAAATTGAATGTTAGTATGCTGAAGTGATTGGAACAAGAAAAATAAAAAAATAGCTTATTTTATGGACAAATAAATCAAGAAAATGGGAAAAAAAAGAAAAAAAGAAAAATACGCTTCACAAAAATAAGGAAAAATATAATGATTGTTTGTGGATGTATGGTAGTGGCAAAGCATGAGGTTCAGCCTTAGTTTTCCCTATCTTCTTGTCAAAGTTGGTGATTTATCGCTTTTCATACATCAAAACATGACAAAATGAACCCCTACACCTATGCAACGAAAGCAATACCTAAACGTAGGGGGTTAGGATGTTTGAATGGTGCGATTTGCGTGCTGATTATTGCTGATTTTTTGATGCATATCATGACATAGAGTTTGCTGTATTTTAATTAAGAGAATAGTAGCACGAGTGTTGTCTGGGTGCTATCCTTACATTGCCGCAACGAGTTAGTGAATGAGCATTGGAAAGCCTGGTTGTGTACAGCATGTTTTTGATTGAAAATTATGTGTGAGCACTTCAGGATCATCCACTTTTGCATGTGCATGTCAACCATGGTATCAGAATGCAAAGGACTGGATGCATAGCACCTGTTTTCGATGATGATGACCCACACTTGAGTGTGGAAAGGCAACCTAAGCCATAGGATAGACGTTCGTTTCTTGGGGAATTATTTGAAAAGGACATGTAGTATCTCCTGGAATACTCTCAAAATGAAAGAGTGGAGTTTGTTCGGTTGTTCTATATGTTGAGCAGCGCATCAAGGGGCCAATCCCTGCAATGTAGGAGAGCTGTAGTGGGGCCCCGATAATTCCACGGAGAGGTTGCCTTCCATGTATGTGATTATTGTGGCATTTATTACCAATGTGTAAGGGTTCTCCCTCTATGGAGTTTATAGAAAGGGAAACGTTGGACTACAAAACTATAAATGCATAGATTAGGCTTTAGGACAGTTCATCCTTTAGCAGCAGATAGACACTGCTGGCCCGCGAGGCCGTGTGGGTGTGTTTGTCTGTTATGAGCATGAGGTCCGGCTAGTGCCATAGCCAGTGCCGGCCCATTTGAGGTTCCATCACTGGTGCGTCTGCCGGGAGCTGCCAACAAGTGGTGGTTCTCGAATCTAGGGTTTTTAGGGACCAAAAAGTTGGTTTATGTCCTCTGACAAGAACGGTCAAGCTGAAATACAAAAAACAAAACGTGTTGAGAGGGCTAGACGGCGGTTGGAGATTGTAAGTTGCTATTCTCCTCAAAGGAGCAGCCCGATATGCATAAAAGGCAGTGGTCTTAGTAACCCAACTATTGCACATAGTCCTTTAGGTGCAGGAGGAAGCGCAAGTCCTTCCTCTCTTTCACCAAGTCAACCCACTTCAAGTGGGGGTGTAATCACATCAGTCCAAACTCCTATTGTCAATCCGATTGTTGTCATGGCACAACCCATTGCAATTCTTGCAAGGACGCTGGATCTACCAGCTTTAGGAGTTCCTTTGCCCATTTTTAATGGGTTAGCTGAAGAAGATGCGAAGTTTCACATTTGTGAATTCCAAAGACTAATGTTTAATTACCGCATCCAAGATGAGGGACATCTTATGATGTTCTTTAACATGACATTAAAAGGAAGGGCTGTAGTATGGTATCATAGCATAGAGACTGGAACCATCACTACAATTGACCAATTTTATGCAGCTTTTCGAGGAGAATATGCCCCTGAAAGAGGTGGCCAATACTGGTTGCGTGTTTTGAATGTAACACGCCAAGACCCCCATGAGAATGGGAAAGCCTATGCCAAGAAGCTTAAGGAAGTGTTTGGTAAGTTACAAAATTACGTTCCTATTCTGTCGGCTGCCCAATTGCAATACTTCTTGCATGGATTGGATTTCAATATTCATGTACAATTGAGCAGTGTGGCTTTGGCTGATTTAGACATTGCCAACACACGGGCAGAAGGAGTAGAGTCAGGATTACAAATGGCCTACTCCTCTTGAATAAATCTTAGTGCGGGTCTAGTACATGGAGGAAATTTACCATTGATAAATGGAAGTCAAGGGATGCATATGAATAACCCTAATGGGAGAGGAAGCATGGTTCAAAATGTATCTTTACTGCCAGCTCCTCCCAGTGTGACTATGCCTATGGCTAGTCAGTTCGCTCCACCAAATGTTGGAGGCCAAGCTTCGAACCCTAATGTTGTTCCTATGAGTCAACAGCCAATGCCCCATCAAATTGTTAGGCCAATCGAATGACGGATAGACGATCAAGGCTATGAGTCAAGTGCCTCTAATGTCCTTGGCAAAGTTAAGGATATGATGAAGCACTACACCGACATGATTTCTAAAAAATATTGACAAATGGCTATTGACGTCAATTTCTTGAAGAAGCAGCAGAATCTGATAGGGAGTCAACGTCCTGAAGAGGGTGGTCCCTCAAGATTCAGTTGTAAGTGATGTGGCGGACAACATTTCCCTAGAAAATGTCCAAATGTTAAATGTGATATTTGTGCAAAGTTGGGCCACTTAGCTACTACCTGTTGGAGTAAGATTAGTTCCCTCCAACAAGGGAGTAAACAGCCAAGTCCAGATAATCATAGAGCGCAAGGTAGTAACCTCCAGCAAAATGATGGACCAAGACAAATACTGCAAAGGGGAAAGACCACTATAGAGGAGTTGGCACAAGGCAATGGAATCAGCCTTATCGAGGATGTACGTGTCAATGGCACTGAAACCTCTAACCTACGAGCCGTGACAAGAGGCCAAAATGCTAAAGAGGGTGATAAAGATAATGCAAAACCGGTCGAGGAAAACCCTAAGCAAGGGGATAAGGGGACTCAAGTCCTAAATCCTGGCGTGGAAGGTGGACCTCTAATGCCTGTTGATAAAAAAAACAATCCTAAGAAGGATGAGAAAGTGCCAAAAAAGAAGGCAAGAGCTAAAAAAGAAGCACCAAAGCCGGTCCCGAGACCAAAAAAAATGATGGTTTGGCGAGAAAAGAGAGCTTTGGCTACCTATCACGATTTTGATTTAGCAAGTTCTCTTTGTGAAGTCAAACCAGATGTAAACCTCTTATAGTTGATTAAATTATCTCCGGGAGTACGCAAGGAATTCAAGAAGATCCTGCGTATTGGGTATATTGTAGAGCCTTTGGGCATAGCACGAGTAGGGGAAGATTGGTTTGATCATGCTGAAAAGAATTGCCCTAGGGTTCCAGCATACGTGGATGGAATATTAGTGGAGCATGCTATTGTAGACACTGGGTCCTCCGTCAATATCATGAGTTCAGAGTTGATGGAGAGGTTGGGTCTAGGCATCCAAAAAGATAGATCCATCCTTCTTAGAATGGCTGATGATAGTCTAAGGCAACGAGAAGGTTGCGTTACTAAAGTCCATGTTACAATTGCAAGTGTAGAATGTTTCTTGGACTTTAGGGTGATAAGATTTGTAGGACGTCCTAGCTATCGAGTCTTGCTAGGTAGGCCTTGGATCTTACGAATAGACTGTCAAGTCAATATACCCGCCGGTCGAGTGGTTCTAGGTAGAGGTGCTAATCGAGTAATAGTCGATGCTTACCTTGAGTCTCCTCAAAGTAAGAGAGCTCCTTTATCCTCTACTAAATTAAAAACAGCAGATGATCCATCTGGTAGTGAGACATCATCCAGTGATGAATCTAAAGAGGGGTCCACTACAAAGGATATTTATCAGATAGCTCTAAATGAGCCGATAGAGCCTCAAGATAGGATAAGAGACGCGGATGTGATTGAGTTGGACCTTGGCACGCCAAATCATTCGTGGCCAATTAAATTAGGTTCCATGCTCAGTTCAGTAGAGAGGGAGGACTATGTGTCCTTGATTCAAGAATTCCATGACATCTTTGCTTGAAGTTATGACGGAGCTGAGAGGCATTCCTCCCAGCCTGGCTGTTCATACTATTCCTGTAAAAGAAGGCAGTCGTCCTGTGCATCAGAAAGTAAGGTGTATGCCTTTTGAATTGAGGGACGGGCTGTTTGAGGAGTTACCGAAGTTACAGAAAGCTGGTTTAATCTTCCCTATACAGCGCATAGAATGGTATTCACCAGTTGTCATCAGGAAGAAGAAAACCAACCAGATCCGACTATGTGTAGATTTTAGAGAGCTGAATAAGCAGACGGTTAAGGATTACTACCCGTTGCCATTTATTGACCAGATGTTGGATCAATTAGTGGGTAAGGAAATATATTTGTTTATGGATTGCCTTGCGGGTTATAACCAAATGGCAATTATAGAAGAGGACAAGTTGAAAAGGACTTTCATTACTGTCTTTGGTACTTTTGCGTACCATGTGATGGCCTTTGGATTGTGCAATGCACCTGGATCATGGCAACGAATAGCAGATAAGACCTTTGGCGACATTTTTCCAGATGAATTGAAAGTATTTATCGATGACCTGGGGGCAGCCACTGTAAGGGAAAGGATGTTGATTATCTTAAGAAAGTGTTTTGAGCGTTGCAGATGATTTTGTATCGCTCTTAACCCACGGAAGTGTGTCTTTGGAGTGCCTTATGGGCTATTGCTAGGCTATGTAGTCAGTTCAGTAGGGATCACAACTGACCCTAAAAAGATCAAGGTTATAGTCGCTATGAGTCCAGCAAGCACTCCGAAAAACACAATTTTATTGAGTTTGGGAATCTCCCAATTTCCATTTTTTGAATACTTAAAAGGTGGCACTCGGATAACATGTCCATGAGTTTCTCAAAACCATAGGATGTGACCTATCATTCGAAAGCGCTGGAAAAATAGAATCTATTGAGCTATAGAGCGCTCGATTTGGAGTTATAGTGTTCAAGTTATGACAAATCCAAAGATTTGACCACGTGTCCCAAACTTATGGGAAATTCCCATATTCCCTAATATGGTGTTGAAAGAGATACATAGCTTTCTGTCATCGGTAGGATACTATCGGAGGTTTATAAATGCCTTGGCAGAAAGGATGTTGCCATTAACGAACTTACTATCCTTTAGCTGTCTATTTGTATGGAGCGACCCTTGTAAGGTAGGTTTCGAGGATGTGAAACAGGAGCTTACTATCCTTTAGCTGTCTATTTGTATGGAGCAACCCTTGTAAGGTAGGTTTCGAGGATGTGAAACAGGAGCTTACTATCCTTTAGCTGTCTATTTGTATGGAGCGACCCTTGTAAGGTAGCTTTCGAGGATGTGAAACAGGAGCTAGTAAAAGCACCAGTTTTAAAAACACCCAAAAGAGGCGAGGTATTTTACATATTTTCAGCAGCCACCATGCATAGTATTAGTTGTTGTTTAGCCTAAATCTGGGAGGAAAAGTGGTATCATCCGATAGCTTTTGCTAGTCGAAAATTAGGCATATCAGAAATTAACTACACCTACATTGAGAAGTTGTGCCTTGCGATGGTCTTTGCGACTAAAAAATTCAGACACTATATCCTCTATGAGAAGGTAGTTTTCTATACAAAGGTGGAAGAGCTTAGATTGCTTATGAACAAGCTACAACCGCCTGATCGTCTAACAAAGTGGTTAATCACTTTGCAGGAGTTCGATTATGAGATTAAGAGTAAGCCATCGAGGTTGCAGGGTATTGTGGAATACCTTGTGGATTTTGGGGAGCTGAAAGAGACTTTAGCTGAAGGAAGTGATATCGAAGAAATGTTTAAAATTGATACAGCTTCTATCCCATCTTGGTATGCTACTATCACGCATTATCTATCAATGGGAGAGACTGGAGCTGGTTTATCAAAATCTGAAAAGAGAAAAATCAAACAACAGGCTTTGAAGTTTTCCTTGATCGTAGGAACACTATATCGGCAGGGTGTTGATGATATCTATTGCCGATGTGTGATGCATGACAAGGTTCCTTTCATCTTGGAAGAGTACCATGACTCTGTGTGTGGAGGGAACTTCGCTGGATGGTTGACGTCGCAGAAAGCTTTAAGAGTTGGATATTGGTGGCCATCCATCTTCCAAGATTCCTTTGAGTATGTTAAGAGATGTGATACTTGTCAAAGACATGACAGTAGAGAGAATAGGAAATGCCCACTTATGCCTATCATGACTATCCTCCCATTTGAGAAGTGGGGCATTGACTTTGTGGGTCCTATCACCCTGTCGTCTACTACTCAGAAGAGGTACATTATAGTAGCAACTGATTATTTTACAAAATGGTCAGAAGTGCGGGTGATGAGGCAGGACAATGCAAAAGAGACTGCAAGTTTCCTCTTAGAGCAGATTATCTGCCATTTCAGTCCCCCGAAGGAACTAGTGTCAGACCGTGGAACCCACTTTTTGGATAAAGTGATCAAAAGCCCTGACTGAAGCTTGGCAAATCAAGCACAACAAAACGACCTTTTATAATCTGTAAGCCAACAGGCAAGTCGAAAGTACTAATAAGCAGCTTGTGGGTATCTTGTCTAAAATAGTCTCTGAGAAGAAACAAGACTGGGATAGGAAGTTGTATGTGGCAATATGAGTGTACAATACAAAGTTCAAGCGAGCTACCGGCCATACTCCATTTAAATTAGTTTATGGGGAAGAGTGTGTGATACCCCTCGAAATCGAGTTGCCAACCATATGGTTTGTAATTAACCACTCTTTGGGAGACGAGGATGCACTCTTTGAACGTTTCACGACCATAGCCCACGTGGATGAGCTGAAATTGCAGAGCTTATTACACCAGGAGGTAGCTAAACGTTGGATGAAGCAATTGCACGACCTTAAAGCAAAGAAGTATACCTTTAAAGAAGGGCAATTAGTTCTGTACTACGATGCACATAGGGAGCTATTTCCAGGGAAGCTAGAACCTAGATGGCATGGCCCCTACAAGATTGTCTGGATATGCAAAAATAGGTCTACGACTTTACTAGCTGATCTTCAGGGAGTAGAATTTAAAAATAAGGTTAATCTTAATAAGATTAAACCTTATTATTTCTAAGTATGCTAACACGGAAAAATGCATTGCAGGTCCATGATGGGGCCTAAAATGGACCGGCACTAACTCATGCACTAGTCGGACCTCTATCATGCGCTCAACAACCCCACGGCCTCGCGGCCAGGAGCGTGGATGACACATACAACATCTTCCTAAACATCTTGCATTTATATCAGGTTTGGTAGTCCAACTCTAACCCAATCAACACTCCTCAGAGGGAGTTCCTAGCACATTGCCAAATAGCACGAAGTACAAACATAGGAGGTCCTCCCACGGCTGACTACAGCTACCTCACTGCAACTCTCCTACACCTTGGGGATTGGCCCCTCGATGCATCGCTAAACATATATAACATACGCACACAAACTTCTCTCTTTTATGATCCGTGTATTTCCAGGAGATATACCATACTTCCTCACTTTACTTTCCCTTAGACCCAACGCCTAGCCTATAGCTCGGAATATCCTTACTCACTTAACGTTGGTCATGTCTCTAGAAAGCAATTGCTATGCATCTAGGAGGTATTATCTGATTCCTTTTAAATTTCTTTATGATTTATGCAAATTGTGAATGTCCACGTGCTCAAACAATTAAGAAAATCAGCATTGGTGCACATGTGGAAAACATTTCTTTCAATGAGTTTGACTATTGCTCGTATGCAGCATTGCATGAACCTAGCACTGAGAAACCCTCGTGCTACTAGGTTCTTAATCTTTAAATATCGACCAACTTAAATGGTATGAAAAAAAACCAGCAAGCTTTTCATCGTTCCATTCAGCATTTAAACATTTTTCGTACACTCTACCCCCTCACCCATTTAGGTTGTGCATGGTGCATAGGTTTAGGATTCATTTTCCACATTTTTATTGTATAAAAAGCCATAAAAACTCACTAAAACATAAAGGTAGAGCTGAACTGAGACTAAACCTCATACTTCAGACCCCCCATACATCCACAAACATGAATCTTATTTTTCCTTAATTTTCGGCACTCAAAATCCATTTTTTCCCTATTTTCCCCTTATTTTTCTTGTGTTTTTTGCAATATTAAATGACTAAAAATTCAAAAAGAGTTATGGGCTATGGCCCTTAGGTTCATTTGTGCAGAAAGAACACAAATTTAGTTGGTGTGTCTTATTATATTTTCCATTGATATCTCAAAAACACCAAATTTTCCCATATTTCACGTGTTTTACGGGTTTTACACTACTAATTTCATCCACAACACTTATGATTTTCTGATTTTCCGATCATAAACAGTTGAAAGACATTGCAAACAACATTATAATGCATAATCATCCCATGGGAACAAATATTCATGAAGCAAATTTCATAAAAATACCATTTTCCTTTGTAACAATGAGAGTACCGTTCTTTGCGGATTGCGGGTTTTTATTTGCCATACCTCGGGACTGATTTCCAGCCATCATTAATGCTCATGACAATCCACAATCAGCAATCTTCCTTCCTCTTGAACCACGGAGCAATCCAGTCTTCATTGGACAAGCATCCATCATCCATTCTTCTTCTTCTTCTTCACCACATGAATCTGCCTTTAGGGGAGAGAGAGGGAGGAGAGAGAAATACTGAAATTATAATTCTTCACAGGCCCCACCATTTCTTGGGCGAGAGGTAGCGATAGAGTCAACATCCAGGGGGGATTGAAGCCCCATGATCATTGATGTGGATTGTATTGAGGCTGAAGATTGCCTCCTCCTCTCCATAGCACATTTTTCGGCGCCTGTTGATGGCGCCTTCTTCTCCTTCATCTCACGTTTTTGTTTTCATGCCCTCTTGTCAAATGGCATAAAATGTTGGGCTCCCAAGAGGCACTTGCCCATTTGGCCACTCTAATGTCCACCTCTTCGCATCTTGACCGGTTTCTTGGCCATTTCCATGTCCGGACTCGGAATCGAGCTCTGAAAAATCCTGGGCGTCCAGCTTGGCATCCCGCATTGGCCGTAACTTGTGTCAACCCGCACGATAGTCTGAAAAATTATGAAAAATCAACAAATTTTGCTCAAGCACCTTTAAAGCACTTTGGCGCTTAAAATCGTTCTAGATCAAGCTGCCGCCTTCGACATTGAATATTTTTCCCTTGATATTCATAATTTTTAGCTATTTTTAAGCACTTCTCGGCACCAAAATTCCGCTCTCATTTGTGATCACGGGATAGGGCGACTCAGCCCGTCGAATCCCACACCAGATCTGCACGAAAACAACCAAAGGAAGCATCAAGCTGATACAAAACAAATATATAATAAAACTCAGCACAATGCTCACCCTAGCCCCTGACAAAACCAAGGCATGACATCCACAAGGAGTAGGCCTAGCATAATCTGATAGAAGATCCAAAGCTAGTCACTAACCAACTGCTCCAACACAGCCAAACTAAATAGAACTATCAAAGAGGTTGCCCTAAGTGGTGGTCTGAACTACCTACCTAACTAAGGACAACACAACTAGGAGCTCCTACTAGGCGAGGACTCCTATAGCCTGATCAAGAAGTATTTTCTTTTTAACACAGTTCTTCTTTTAGGGTTTTTATTTTCCATACCCGGGCATGTAAAAAGGAGGGAGCTGAGCGTAGTGACCCAAGGAGAATAGGGCATCGGCCCTAGGTCCTATCTCGGTACCCAAGAACCTATCAAGCCCTCGCAAGGCGACACTTAATCCTTCTTTGACGCTCACTTTTATTTTCACTCCAACCTTCCTTCATTTTTTTCATTTTTCTAGCATGAGGCCACCCCTAGGAAGACAAGGCATCGGCCCTGGGTCTGACTCGTCCCCAGGAACCTGCCAGGCCTTCGCTAGGCAATGATCAACTACATACACATTTTTATTTCTTTCTTTTCTTCTTTGGCAGGGGTTAGAACCCATTTTTACACACCTTTGTATATTTATTTATTTTCTTGTCAGATATGCAGGGTTCCTTTTTCTTTATCCTCATATTTGCTTCTAATAGGCGTCTCTAACTACCTCACAACTAACAAGAACTCCTAGAACGGCTGCCTAGCAGGCTAGCAGAACAGGGTCACTAGAACTCCCTTCTAAAACAGGTCTTCCAATGCCTGACAATGTCTCGACAAGAGGCAATGACTACTCAGACCTCCCTCAAACATACTAAACCGAAACCTCGGGACTTCATGCCTTGGACATCAATCCTCAACAAGAAATGAAAAACCCCTTTAACAAGTACACAAACACATATAGCAAAAAAACCCCAGTACTCATAAAGGAAAGATATCACCTGGATAGGGCCATGAGAAGCTTCCACGCAACAAAAGGCTCCTTCCAAGCTCTTCTTCAAACTTGTCTAGAACAGAACTCAAACAAGAAACCTTTAACCGCACCTGCACTAAACAGACAACTGGCCCTCTTGGCCTAATGAAATAAAACACTCAAAACCTCGCAAACTGGCCCTCTTGGCCTAACGAGATCAAACAAAATAGCATCTACACACCCTTCCCCGGAAGAGCACATATATACAATAAGAGGCTCCCTCCAAGGAGGAAAAATAGGCTCGTAGCCCTAAACTAAATGCATGAGGTTATGACCCATCCCTCCTGCATAGATAGCAACAGACGTACGCATAACATGTTGTCTAATCAACCTATGGGTCCCAGATAATAACGGTAAATTGGTCTCGGCCACTCTTTGCATCACCCATATCAACCATCGTCTGCCATATATTGCATGTTCTGATAACATACCCCACAAGCGACCGGGTCCTGTTTCATCATTGATCACAATATCCAAACTAGGACCACAATTAAAGAAGAGGTCTTTCTCATAAGCAAGATTTGCTAATGAGTCTGCAAACTGATTCCAGTAACGTGGAATCAGCTGAAAAGACACACTCTCAAACTCCTCTAGTAGGGTCATAGCAGTCCGATGATACATACAAAGAATGGGATTCCGCGTTGTGTACATCCCATCTAGCTGATTCAGGATCAACTGGGAATCCCCTTTCACTAACAACCGACGAATACCACCTTGTTTGGCAATATACAGTCCCATAATCAAGGCTTTATACTCCGCCATATTGTTAGTGAATCCTACCCCGAGATAAGCAGCTAACTTCATCGTAACTCTACGTCGGGGATCTCAGATTACTACTCCAACACTTCCTTTTCTATTAGGGCCCCTAGATGCTCCATCAAAATATAGTGTATACGTCCACAATGGGTTTACATAGCTGGCCATCGCGAACTCCTCTATTCGTAATTATGGTAATCAAAGTTTAGCATGTTGAGAGGATGAACTGACGGCTCCATCCCTCCTTCTTCATTGAACTCAACAGGGATACTCGTCAACAGTCGTAAACAGTGATGGTGGCCGAAGACTTTGATCTCCCACACAAAGGTTTCGTCTTCTTGCTCAATCACTTTATACCCTTTGCTCCACCAGATGAGTTTCCCCTGATGGTATCTTTGGTCCAGATATGGGTGCTCCAAATAAGGGATTAACTGACCCATCCATCAACTTTAAGCTCTTTTCCGCAGGTCTCAGATCATCCCTCGCATGGACCTGCAATGCATTTTCTTTGTATTAGCATACTTAGAAGTAATAAGGTTTAATCTTATTAAGATTAACCTTATTCTTAAACTCTACTCCTTGTAGATCAGCTAATAGGGCTATAGACCTGTTCTTCCCTAGCCTGACAATCTTGTAGGGCCTATCCCATTTAGGTTCCAACTTTCCTGGGAACAGCTCCCTACGCGCATCATAATATAAAGTCAGTTGTCCTTTCTTAAAGGTATACTTCTTCACTTTCAGGTCATGCAACTGTTTCATACGACATTTAGCCACCTCTTGGTGTAACAGGCTTTGCAACTTAAGTTCATCTAGGTGCGCTAAAGTCGTAAATCGCTCTAATAGGGCGTCTTCACTACCCAAAGAATGGTCTATTGCGAATCTAATGGTCGGTAACTCAATTTCTAAGGGTAAAATGTACTCCTCACCATAAACTAGTTTGAACGGCGTGTGGCCAGTGGCTCACTTAAACGTGGTATTATATGCCCATACTTCCACATATAGCTTCTTATCCCAGTCGCGTTTCTTTTCAGATACAACTTTCAATAGGATACCCACAAGCTGCTTGTTGGTACTTTCAACCTGTCCATTCGCCTGCGGATTATAAGAAGCCGTTTTGTTGTGCTTGATCTGCCAAGCCTCTGTCAAGCTTTTGATCTCACCTTATTTAGGAAATGGGTTCCACGGTCCGACACTAATTCTTTAGGTGGACCAAAACGGCATATTATCTGCTCTAAAAGGAAACTAGGAGTTTCTTTAGCATCATCTTTCCTTGTTGCATGTGCTTCTGACCACTTTGTGAAATAGTCAGTTGCTACAATAATATACCTCTTTTGCACAATCGATGACGGAGTAATAGGACCCACAAAGTCTATTTCCCACTTCTCAAATGGAAGTATCGCCATAATAGGGGTGAGTGGTCTTTTCCTATTCTCTCGACTATCATGTCGTTGACAAATATCCCATCTCTTAACATACGCGAACGCATCCTGGAAGATGGCATGCCACCAATAACCTGCTCTTAAAGCTTTTTGTGCTGTAAGCTGTCCACCAAAATGGCCTCCGCAAGCGGAATCATGGCGCTCTTCCAAAATGAATGGCACCTCGTCAGGAATCACACATCGGCGATAGATATCATCAACCCCTTGCCGATATAATGTACCTGCGATCAAAGCAAACTTTAATGCCTGCTACTTAATTTTTATTCTCTCAGCTTTAGATAGTTCAGATCCAGCCTCTCATGTCGATAAATAATGCGTTATTGCAGCGTACCAGGAGGGAATAGATGCCGTATCTATCTTAAATAACAACTCCATGTCACTACCTTCAGCCACAGATTCTTTCGGCTCCCCAAAGTCCACAAGACATTCCACAATACCCTGTAACCTTGGTGGCTTACTCTTGATCTCATAATCAAACTCCTGCAAAGTGATTAGCCACTTCGCTAGACGATCAGGCGGTTGCAGCTTATTCATCAATAATCGAAGCCCCTCCGCCTTTGTATAAAACACAACTTTCTCATAGAGAATATAATGCCTGAATTTCTTGGTCCCAAAGACCATCGCAAGACACAACTTCTCCATGTAGGTATAATTGATCTCTGATACCCCCAGCTTCCGGCTAGCAAAAGCAATCGGGTAATACCACTTTTCTTCCCAAATTTGGACTAAACAACAGCTGATACTATGCATGATGGCTACTGAAAATATATAGAACACCTTACCTCTTTTAGGTGCTTTTAAAACGGGAGCTTTTACTAGCTCCTGCTTCACATCCTCGAAAGCTACCTTACAAGGGTCACCCCATACAAACAAACAGCTAAAGGACAATAGATTGGTAAGCGGCAACATTCTTTCTGCCAAGGCGTTTATGAATCTACGATAATAACCAACCGAAGACAGAAAGCTATGAACTTATTTCGGAGTGCATGGTGGACCCATGGCAACTATAACTTTGACCTTCTCGGGATCTGTCACAATGCCTACCGAACTGACCACATGGCCCAGCAATAGCCCATAAGGTACACCAAAAACACACTTCCGTGGGTTTAGAGCGATACAAAATTGTCCGCAGTGCTCAAAGCATTTTCTTAAAATGATCAACTGCCTTTCTCTCACGGTGGCAGCCCCTAAGTCATCAATAAACACCTTCAACTCTTCAGGGGATATGTCACCAAATGTCTTATCTGCTGTTCGTTGCCACGAACCAAGCACATTGCATAAACCAAAGGCCATCACATGGTACACAAAAGTACCAAAGACAGTAATAAAAGTTATTTTCAACTTGTCCTCTTCTGCAATTGCCATCTGGTTATATCCTGCAAAGCAATCCATAAACGAATATATCTCCCTACCCGCTAATTGATCCAAAATCTGGTCAATAAATGGCAACGGGTAGTAATCCTTAACTGTCTGCTTATTCAGCTCTCTAAAATCACACATAATCGAATCTGATTATTTTTCTTCTTTCTGATCACAACTGGCGAACACCATTCCGTGTGTTCACAAGAAAAATTAAACCAGCTTTCTGAAGCTTCTGTAGCTCCTCATACAGCCCGTCCTGAGTTCAAAAGGCATATGCCTTACTTTCTGACGCACAGGACGACTTCCTTCCTTCAACGAAATTGTATGAACAGCCAGGCTAGGAGGAATGCCTCTCAGCTCATCATAACTCCAAGCAAAAATGTTGCGGAATTCTTGAATCACGGACACATAGTCCTCCCTTTCTGCTGAGCTAAGCATAGAACCTAATTTGATCGGCCGCGAATCATTTGGCATGCCAAGGTCTAGCTCGATAACATCTGCATCTCTTATACGATCTTGGGCCTCTATCGGCTCGTTCAAAGTGATCTGATAGATGTCTTCTGTGGTGGATCCCTCCTTGGACTCATCACTCAATGATGTCTCACTGGCGGATAAATCCTCTAATGTCTCCAATTCTGTAGAAGATAGAGGAGCTCTCTCACTCTACGGGGACTCAGGATAGGCATCAATCACCACGCACTGAGCACCTCTGCCGAATATCAGTCGACCGGCGGGTATATCCACTTCACAGTCCGCTTGCAAGATCCAAGGTCATCCAAGTAATACTTGGTAATTTGGATGCCCTGCAAAACGAATTACCCTAAAGTCCAACAGGCATTCTACATTTGCAATAGTGACATGGACCTTAGTAATGCAGCCTTCCGACTGTCTCAAACTATCATCTGCCATTCTGAGAATTGTGGAGGTATCTTTCTGGATCGCAAGACCCAACCTTTCCATCAGTTCAGAACTCATAATGTTAACAGATTATCCCTGTCGACAATGGTATAATCTACTAATATCCCATCGACATAGGCTGCAACCCTTGGGCAATGCTTCTCAGCATGCTCGAACCAGTCATCACCAACTCGCGCAATACCCAAAGGTTCTACGATATACCCGGTGCACAGGATCTTTCTAAATTCCTTGCGTACTCCTGGGGAAGGCTTAATAAGCTGTAAAAGACTCACATCCGGCTTGACTTCGCAAAGAGAGCTCGCCAAATCGAATTCACAATAGTTCGGTAGAGTTCACTTTTCATGCCAAACCATCCGCTCTTTAGGTCGGTGAACCGGCTTTATTGCCTCTTTTTTAACTTTCACCTTCTTCCTCGATGGTTCCTTATCCTTCTTAACATCGGCTTTACTCTCCACGGGCTTCAGAGGTCCCCCTTCCATGGCAGGATCCAGAACTTGTGTTCCTTTGTCGCCCTGTTTAGGGTTTCCATTGATAGGCTTATCCTTGTCGGCCTCTCTACCCTTTTGAGCTCTTGTGAGAACAGCTCGCAGATTAGAGGTTTCAGTGTCATTAACACGCACAGCCTCAATCAAACTAGCCCCACTACCACTAGGTAGCTCCTCCACTGTAGTCTTTGGTCGTTGGAGTATTTGTTTAGGCCCGTCTTCTCGCTGGGAATCATTTCCTTACGCACGATGATTAACAGGCCCTGGTTACCGACTACCTCGCTGGAGGAAACTAATCTTACTCCAGCAAGTGCCTGCTAAATGGCCGGATTTTCCACAGATGTCGCACTTGAGATTTGGGCAATTTCTTGGATAGTGTTGCCCACCACACCATTTGCAGCTAAACCTTGAAGGTGCACCCTCATCTGGGTATCTACTTCCTATCAAATTTTGTTGTTTTTTAAGAAAGTTGACATCAATGGCTATTTGTCGATACTGCTCCGTAATCATGTCGGTATAATGCTTCATCATGTCCTTAACCTCGCCAAGAACATTAGAAGTGCTCGACTCGTAGCCTTGATCATTACCATGTCGTTCCATCGGCCTAACAATTTGATTAGGCACTGGTTGTTGAATCACAGGCATGGTATTAGAATTAACTTCCTGGCCTCCACCATTTGGAGCCATTTGACTGCCCGTAGGCTAGGGGGAGCTAGTAATAAAGGCACATTCTGCATCATGTTCCCTCTCCCATTAGGATTAGCCATCGCTATCCCTTGGCTACCACTGCCATTGGCCGTTGCCATATTATTTCCCAATGCTAGACCCATATTCGGATTGCCTCGAGAGGCATAGGCTACTTGTAGTCGGGATTCCACTTATTGTACTCGTGTAATGGCAGTATCTATATCCCCCAAAGAGACACTACTCAATTGCAACTAGATATTAAAGTCCAAACCATGTAGAAAATATTGCAATTGGGCAGCTGCAGGGATAGGAATAGAGGTGTCCAACTTACGGAAAACCTCTTTTATTTTTTTTGCATAAGCACGAATATCCTCGTGTGGTTCTTGGTGGGTTACATTGAGTACATGCAACCAATATTGCCCACCCCTTTCAGGGGCAAACTCCCTTCGAAAAGCTCCATAAAATGAATCAATATTCAATATGGTTCCGGCTTCTAAACCATGATACCATATGGCAGCTCTTCCTTTGAGAGTCATGTTGAAGAACATCATTAAATGTCCTTCTTCTTGGATGCGATAGTTAAACATCAACTTTTGAAACTCCCTGATGTGGAGTTCCGCATCTTCCTCAACTAGCCCATTAAAAATGGGTAGCGGGTAACCTAAAGCCGGCAAATCCGTCGTTCCTGCAGGAATTGCAATAGGCTGTGCCATGACGGAAATTGGATTTGCACTAGGAATAGGGGACGGTGCACCTCCCGTACTTGATGTAAACTGGCTTATGGAAGAAAGGGGAGCACTAGAGATTCCACCTTCTCCTAACTTACTACTTGTGGCACCAAGACCACTAGATCCACTCCCTCGTAAGGGTTCAGCACCGCTATGCTTAGGGGAATACCTCCTAAGAATTTCAGCACGTCGCCTAGCTCTTTCGTCTCTCTCTTGCTTTTGGATTTTGGCTAGACGATGCTTATCAATGAATAACGGATCAATCTCAGTATCCTTTGGCATAAATTGCTAACTGGTCCCTAGACAACCAGGATTCAAGGACCGCCACTTCTAAGCGTCTCCCAGTAGACGCACTACTGATGGGACCTAAAACAGGCTGGCACTCGCTCATGCACTAGCCGGACCTCTATCATGTGCTCAACAACCCCACGGCCTCGCGACCAGGAGCGTGGATGACACATACATCATCTTCTTAAACATCTTGCATTTGTATCACGTCTGGTAATCCAACTCTAACCCAATCAACACTCCTCAGAGGGAGTCCCTAGCATATTGCCAAATAGCACGAAGTACAAACATAGGAGGTCCTCCCACGGCTGACTACGGCTACCTCACTGCAACTCTCCTACACCTTGGGGATTGGCCCCTCGATGTGTCGTTAAACATATATAACATACGCACACAAACTTCTCTCTTTTATGATCCGCATATTTCCAGGAGATATACCATACTTCCTCACCTTACTTTCCCTTAGACCCAACGCCTAGCCTACAGCTCGGAATATCCTTACTCACTCAACGTTGGTCATGTCTCTAGAAAGCAATTGCTATGCATCCAGGAGGTATTATCTGATACCTTTTAAATTTCTTTATGATTTATGCAAATTTTGAATGTCCACGTGCTCAAACAATTAAGAAAATCAGCATTGGTACACATGTGGAAAACATTTCTTTCAATGAGTTTGACTATTGCTCGTATGCAACGTTGCATGAACCTAGCACCGAGAAACCCTCGTGCTACTAGGTTCTTAATCTTTAAATATCGACAAACCTAAATGGTATGAAAAAAAACCAGCAAGATTTTCATCATTCCATTCACCATTTAAACACTTTTCGTACACTCTACCCCCTCACCCGTTTAGGTTGTGCATGGTGCATAGGTTTAGGGTTCATTTTCCACATTTTTATTGTATAAAAAGCCATAAAAACTCACTAAAACATAAAGATAGAGCTGAACTGAGACTAAACCTCATACTTCAGACCCCCCATACATCCACAAACATGAATCTTATTTTTCCTTAATTTTCGGCACTCAAAATCCATTTTTTTCCTATTTTCCCCTTATTTTTCTTGTGTTTTTTGCAATATTAAATGACTAAAAATTCAAAAAGAGTTATGGGCTATGGCCCTTAGGTTCATTTGTGCAGAAAGAACACAAATTTAGTTGGTGTGTCTTATTATATTTTCCATTGATATCTCAAAAACACCAAATTTTCCCATATTTCACGTGTTTTACGGGTTTTACACTACTAATTTCATCCACAACACTTATGATTTTCTGATTTTCCGAACATAAACAGTTGAAAGACATTGCAAACAACATTATAATGCATAATCATCCCATGGGAACAAATATTCATGAAGCAAATTGCATAAAAATACCATTTTCCTTTGTAACAATGAGATTACCGTTCTTTGCGAGTTGCGGGTTTTTATTTGCCATACCTCGAGACTGATTTCCAGCCACCATTAATGCTCATGACAGTCCACAATCAGCAACCTTCCTTCTTCTTGAACCACGGAGCAATCCGGTCTTCATTGGACAAGCATCCATCATCCATTCTTCTTCTTCTTCTTCACCACATGAATCTGCCTTTAGGGGAGAGAGAGGGAGGAGAGAGAAAGACTGAAATTAGAATTCTTCACAGAGACCACCATTTCTCGGGCGAGAGGTGGTGATAGAGTCAGCATCCAGGGGGGATTGAAGCCCCATGATCATTGATGTGGGTTGTATTGAGGCTGAAGATTGCCTCCTCCTCTCCATAGCGCATTTTTCGGCGCTTATTGATGGCGCCTTCTTCTCCTTCATCTCTCATTTTTTTTTTCACGCCCTCTTGTCAAATGGCATAAAATGTTGGGCTCCCAAGAGGCACTTGCCCATTTGGCCACTCTAATGTCCACCTCTTCGCATCTTGACCGGTTTCTTGGCCATTTTCCCGTCCGAACTCGGAATCGAGCTCTGAAAAATCCTGGGCATCTGGCTTGGCATCCCGCATTGGCCGGTAACTCGTGTCAACCCGCACGACAGTCTGAAAAATTATGAAAAATCAAAAAGTTTCGCTCGGGCGCCTTTAAAGCACTTTGGCACTTAAAATCGTCCTAGATCGAGCCGCCGCCTTCGGCGTTGAATATTTTTCCCTTGATATTCATAATTTTTAGCTATTTTTAAACACTTCTCGACACTGAAATTCCACTCTCAGTCCATGCTGGGGCTGATTTGAGACTTGCAAAAGAGCTTCAAGCTGGTTGATGGGGCGGTTAATTCCTTATTTGGAGCTCCCATATCTGGAGCAGAGATACCATCAGGGGAAACTTATCTAGTGGAGCAAAGGATACAAAGTGATTGAGCAAGAAGGTGGAACCTTTGTGTGGGAGATCAAAGTCTTCTGCCATCACTACTTACGAATGTTGACAAGTATCCCTGTTGAGTTTAATGAAGAAGGCGGGATGGAGCCGTCATTTCATCCTCTAAACATGCTAAATTTTGACTATCATAATTACAAATAGAGGAGTTCATGATGGCAGGCTGTGTAAGCCCATTGTGGAAGTACACATTACATTTTGACGGAGTGTCCAAGGTCCCTAATAAAAAAGGGAGTGTTGGAGTAGTAATCTGAGATCCCCGACGTAGAGTTACGATGAAATTAGCTGCTTATCTCGGGGTAGGATTCACTAACAACATGGCGGAGTATAAAGCCTTGATTATGGGACTACATATTGCCAAGAAAGGTGGTATTCAACGGTTGTTAATAAAAGGGGATTCCCAATTGATCTTGAATCAATTAGATGGGACATACTCAGTGCGGAATCCCATCCTTTGTATGTATCATCGCACTGCCATGACCCTATTTGAGGAGTTTGAGAGAGTGTCTCTTCAGCTGATTCCACGCTACTAGAATCAGTTTGCGGATTCACTGGCAAACCTTCCTTATGAAGAAGATCTTTTCTTCAACTGTGGTCCTAGTTTGGATATTGCTATCAATAATGAGATAGGACCCAGTCGCTTGTGGGGAATGTTATCAGAGTATGCAATATATGGTAGGCGATGGTTGATATGGGTGATGCAAAGAGTAGCCGAGACCCATCTACCGTTGTTATCCTGGACCCATAGGCTGATTAGACAACATGTTACGCATACACCTCTTGCTATATATGCAGGAGGGATGGGTCATAATCTTATGCATTTAGCTTAGGGCTGCGAGCCCTATTTTTCCTCCTTGGAAAGGAACATATTATTATAAATCTATACTATTTCCAGGAGGGATGTGTAGGTGCTATTCTATTTGATCTCGTTAGGCCAAGAAGGCTAGTTTTGCGAGGTTTTAGTGTTTTATTTCATTAGGCCAAGAGGGCCGATCAGTTTTTGTAGTGAAATGCTTTATTTCATTAGACTAAGAGGGCCAGTTGTTTGTTTAGTACGAGTGCGGTTAATGGTTTCTTGTTTTAGTCCTGTGCTAGACAGGTTTAAAAAAGAGCTTGGAAGGAGCCTATGTCGCGCGGAGACTTCTCGTGGACCTATCCAGGTGATATCTCTCCTTTACGAGTACCATGTTTTTATGCTATATGTGTCTATGTACTTGTAGGGGATTTTCTTTTCTTGTTGGGGACCGGTGTCCAAGGCATGAAGTCCCAGGTTTAGGTTAGGTATGTCTGAGGGTAGTATGAGTAGTCGTTGCCTCCTACAAAGACATTGCACTGAAAGATCTGTTTTTAGGAGGTAGTTCTAGTGACCCTGTTCTGCTAGCCTGCTAGGCAGCCGTTCTAGGAGTTCTTGTTAGTTGTGAGGCAGTTAGAGAAGCTTGCCAAAGGGAAAAATGATGATGATAGAGAAAAAAAACCCTAAATATATCAACAAAAATAAATATATACAAAGGTGTGTAAAAAGGGGTTCTAACCCCTATAAAAATAGAAAAGAAAAGAAAGGAAAATTTATAAGCAATTGCTCATCGTCTTGCGAAGGCTTGGTAGGTTCCTAGGGACGAGTTAGACCCGGGGCCGATGCCTTGTCTTCCTAGGGGTGGCGTCTCGTTGGAAAAGAAGAAAGTAAGGAAGGTTGGAGTGAAAATAAAAGTGAGCATCAGAAAAGGATTAAGTGTCACCTTGCGAGGGCTTGGTAGATTCTTGGGTACTGAGACAGGACCTGAGGCCGATGCCCTGTTCTCCTTGGGTCACCATGCTCATCTCCCTCCTTTTTACACGCCCGAGTATAGGAGAATAAAAACCTAAAAGAAGAAATGTGCTAAAAGAAAATACTTCTTGATCAGGCTATAGGAGCCCTCACCTAGTAGGAGCTTTTGGGGTATATTGTCCTTAGTTAGGTAGGTGGTTCAGACCACCACTTAGGGCAACCTCTTTGATAGTTCTTTTTAGTTTAGCCATGTTGGAGCAGTCTGTTAGTGAGTAGCTTCAGACCTTCTATTAGATTATGCTAGGCCTACTCCTTTGGATTTCATGCCTTGGTTTTGTCAGTGGTAGGGTGAGCATTGTGCTGTCTTTTAGTATGTATCTATTTTGTATCAGCTTGATGCTTCCTTTGGTTGTTTTGTGCAAATCTGTTGTGGGATTCAATAGGCTGAGTCGCCCTATCCCATGGTCGCCAATGAGAGCAGACTTTTGAGCTCGGAATGTGCCTAAAATTTGCCTAAAAATCTGGAATTTAGGGAAAAAATCTTCAACATCAAAGGCGGCGGCTGCAGCTAGGACGATTTTAAGCACCAAGTGAAAGACGGATTTTAAAAGGTGCTCGAGTGACACTTGTGGATTTTTGAGAATTTTTCCGATTTTCATGCCAGATGTCGGGAGCTGCCAGTCAATGTGGGACCTCAAGATGGACGTTCAGGATTTTTCAGAGGCCGAATCAAAGCCCGGACGCGAAAGTTGCCAGAAATTGGCCAAGAATGAAAAGGTGGACAAAAAAATTAAGGCCAAAAGGGGTGCTCTTTGGGAGGGGACACCCCCCCTTCATTTTTTCATGGTGTGGCAAGATATGGCAACGCCTAATCTGCACGCGGAAAAATCGCCCCCCCCCCCCCCCCCCCCAAAATCGATTATGGAGCTTCAATAGAAGCCATGCAACAGACATTGGCCGGCAACTTCTCCTTCTTCCCTGATCCTATCGCCGCCCTTCATGCGAGATATGGCTCACTGAATGAAGAGATCAGAATCTAGTCTTTCTCTCTCCTCCCTCTCTCTCCTCTCTAAGGGTTGTTCATGCGCACTATCTTGAAGGAGGAATCAGGAAGGAGATTGAAGAAAATGGTGATCGAGATTGATGGAGATGCTGAAGATTGATGTGCAGCATTGGATTGAGAGAAATGGAGGCTCCATTTGCTGGTCACACAGTCATTTAATGCATCTCAGGTTTCGTAAAAACACGGTATGACCATTTTTATGAAAAAAATGAAGGGTTTTTGGTATTTTATGATGGTAATGATGTTCTTATTTGATGAAAATTTGTTTGAGTGCTGGTTGCATCATGATTAATTGTTTTTTATCAAAAAATTTTGATTTTTCAATGATTTACATGCATTATTTAAATCCCGTAAAACGCGAAATGCGATTTTAAAGCGATAAAATGATAGTTTTGTCGTTTCGGATGGGTGAAATGTGTTTCTATGGGGGGAAAATGGAAAATAAATTGAATGTTAGTATGCTAAAGTGATTGGAACAAGAAAAATCAGAAAATAGCATATTTTATTGACAAATAAATCAAGAAAATGGAGAAAATAAGGGAAAAAATAAAAATACGCTTTACAAAAATAAGGAAAAATATAATGATTGTTTGTGGATGTATAGTAGTGGCAAAGCATGAGGTTTAGCCTTAGGTTTCCCTATCTCCTTATCAAAGTTGGTGATTTATCACTTTTCATATATCAAAACATGACAAAATGAACCCCTATACCTATGCAACAAAAGCAATACCTAAACGTAGGGGGTTGGGATGTTTGAATGGTGCGATTTGCATGCTGATTATTGCTGATTTTCTGATGCATATCATGACATAGAATTTATTGTATTTTAATTAAGAGGATGGTAGCACGAGTGTTGTCTCGGTGCTATCCTTACATCGCCGCAGCGAGTTAGTGAATGAACATTGTAAAGCCTGGTTGTGCACAACACGTTTTTGATTAGAAATTATGTATGAGCACTTCAGGACCATCAAAATTTTTGTGTGCATGTTAACCATGGTATCAGAATGCAAAGGACTCCATGCATAGCATTTGTTTTCGATGACGATGACCCACGCTTGAGTGTGGAAAGGCAACCTAAGCCGTAGGACAGACGTTTGTTTCTTGGGGAATTATTTGAAAAGGACACGTGGTATCTCTTGGAATACTCTCAAAATGAAAGAGTGGAGTTTGTTCGATTGTTCTATATGTTGAGCAATGCATCAAGGGGCAAATCCCTACAATGTAGGAGAGCTACAGTGGGGCCACGTTAATTCCACTGAGAGGTTGCCTCCCATGTATGTGATTATCGTGGCATTTATTGCCAATGTGTAAGGGTTCTCCCTCTGTGGATTTTATAAAAAGGGAAGCGTTGGACTACAAAACTATAAACACATAGATTAGGCTTTAGGACAGTTCGTCCTTTAGCAGCTAATAGACGCTCCTGGTCCGCGAGGCTGTGTGGGTTTGATTGTTTGTTATGAGCATGAGGTCTAGCTAGTGCCATAGCTCGTACTGGCCCATTTGAGGTCCCATCATGCTGAGAAAGGCTTGCCTTTGTGCGTGGGTGCATACATTGGCTGCTTCAGCTCTAGATTCGGCAAGGACTCTCACACACTCTGCCACTGCCAAGCACTCCGTTAATTGCCTGATTCTTTCAAAGTTATTTGCTTCCCAAGTATTGGCCCTTTCATCCATCTTTCTTCTTTCCTCTTCCAAAGTTGTTTGCTTCCCAAGCGTTGGCCCTTTCATCCATCTTTCTTCTTTCCTCTTCCATCGCACTTGCCAGTGTGGTCACCACCTATTGTTGTTCGTTCGTTAAAGCCCAGAGTTGGTGCCACTCCCTGGACTTCTGAGCCAGCTGTTCTTTGGCGATTTCCTTTGCTTGAGTTATAATACTGAATTTGTGTTCTGCCTCATCGATTCGTTTTGATCTTTCCTGTGCTAGCTACTCATGGCTTTGGATCTCTACAAGGTGCAGTCTTCGTTGCATGAAGGCCATGGCCATGAGGGCCTCTGTGTCTTCTTTGGCAACTTCCAATGCACCTTGCAGTTGTTGTACCTCCTGTTGTTGTTCTTGTGCTTCCGTTGCGAGGGTTGTGGGCCGGTCCCGTGCTAGGAATTATATCTCTCTCTCTAGCCTATTTTGTTCCTCAAGCTCATAGTGAAGCTTTGCCATGGCATCCCCCTACCCCTTGCTCGGTTCACCTTCTTAAGTTGCCAATAGTCCATACCCCTCTAGCCTGGCCGTTCTCTGCTCTAGGTCAGCATACTGCTGCACTAGCAACTTTAAGCTCCGTTGCTCGGCCACTAGGTTTTGTTCTTTGTCCTCCAACCTCTATCTTAGGCGGTTTTCATTGTCCTGGGCCTCCTTTTTTTCCTCCAGCTGGTCTTGTAACGCCTTGACCTCCCTTCGCTGGTTAGCCTCTTGCTTTGAAACTTCGAGCTTCAGGGCCGTCGAGGTTTTCCTTTCCTTTTCCAGCTCTAGCAGGGCCACCTTATTTTCCTACTTTGCCGCCTCCAGCTGCACTAGGAGCTCAGCCATGTAGGCATCGTAGTCTACACGCGGTGATAGAAGGATAGGAGCTCTGGTTGTTGATGCTTTGAGTTTTTGCCGTTTAGGGTCTTTCCTGGATTCAGCATCACCGGTGGCAGGTCTTTTTGCTCCAGGTTCCGAGATAATCTTGGCCACCTTACTGATGAGCATCTGCATCATGCTCATTAGTTGGGCCGTGTCCAGAGAAGGTGTGGGTTGTGGGGCATTTGGGGTGTCTATTAGCGTCGGCAGGAAGGAGGGAGGTAGGGGGTGTAATAATGACTTTCCCTTGCCTGTGATCATTGGGGCTGCCCTCGCGCTGCTACTTGCTTCGACCTCATGGTGAGGACCATAGGGGTTGATTTCTCTTGTTCTGTGATTTTCTTCAACAAACCTGCGAGTGGCCTCAGCTAACTTGGCCAGTTCCTTCATGCTCAGCTTGTGGGCTTCCTCCTCTGCCCTTCTTTGATGTTCCTCTTCCACCTTTTTTGACTCCTCTTTAACTCTTGCGAGTTCTTCCTCCTCCTCCTTTTGCAGTTGTTCTTCCAACCTACATGATTCTTTTCAAGCCCTCTTCACCTTGGCCCACTCCTCTTTGCTCGGTTTCTTCCCCTTCTTTTGGCCCTTGCCGTCCTTCATTTGCTTCTGAGGCCTGGCCTTTTGCGGGGTGGTACTTCAGGCTCTCCTTCATCGCTAGCCGTCCTTTCACTCAAGCCTTCATCCTCTCGACGTGGTGAGCCTTGGTGCTCAATCTGCTCTCCCTCCAAGTCGGCACCCTTGATAGCCTCGTCAATGATTGCTGTAAGGATACCTCCATACCTAATCGTAGAGGCCTTGATGGCAGGTTTTTTCCTCATGGATTGCACGGTGGAGGCCAAGGATTCCCCACCAGCGGCGGCTGGTATTGTGGCTGGAACTAGAAGGGTGGATGAACTCTTTATAGTCTTTTGGACGAAACCGTTCCAGTCCACCTCCTCTAGGACTCCTACCGCAATGCTTTCCAGTAGTGGCACATTGATTCTATTCATGAGTGCATTGTACCTGTGGCTGGAGAAGAGAGAATGGATCATCTTAACCTGCATTCTTGTCGCCGGGTCTAGAATGTCGGCTAGACTAATTCTATCGACCATGTGCACATCTTCTCTTTTGACTCCCAGCATGGCGTACACATCCCTTTTTGGGTGTCTTTCTTTTTTGGGCACAAGTTCCAAGGCTCTTTTGACAGTGGTTGTGTTAAGGGGCACCTGTACCCGTCTTTCTTGATTACCTACCCTTACCATGACCGTGCTACAGCTTCGTCTTTCATTGAAATTTCTTAAGAAATCTATGCAAATGCTGTAGTCTACAGCCTGCGCGACTTTCTCTATGTACTTTTGGAGGCTGCATTTGTCCACCAGCTCTCTTACGGCCGCCTCCTCCAAGATGGCCTCATCTAGGTTCATAGTGTGCTTGAAAGTGAATTGATTGAATCCCCGTGTTTCGATGTTGATTCTATATTTCTTCATCTCTGCTTCTGTAAATGGAAGTCTACCCTGTCCTGCCATGGTAGGTGCTTGTCATTACCCAAGTCAACGTTAGAGTTACGAGTTGATTCATTCCTAGCATATCCCAAGAAAAAATGTGTGTGCCAGTTTACCGGGCAGATTTAAGAAGATGAAACTTTTTAGAAATAATTAACAACCAACATCTACTTTCTCCTTGCTTTCTTTCCTATTTGAATTTAGTAGAGCACTATTAGCCTTTACACTTTTTGCTACATCACTTTGTTAGTCCCTTGGTTGTCACTAGCTCTTCCCCCCTCTTTTCTAAGTGGCATGGGGAGGAGGGAAGGCTTGCATGGGCTGTATGGGGTGAGCTACTTGGCCATAAGCCAAGTATATAGGTTAGGGTTGTATTCAAACTAGGCATGGCGATCAAGTTCGCATGGCTGCAGGGAAGCTTGAGTGATGTAGGCTAAGACGTCATGAAAGATATCCCTCGAGTTGAGGTGACTAGCAATGTGCAACTCCTCTTCTGTGAGGAACTGGTCAATGTATGGATGGGCCAATACCTAATAATCTAAGTGTAGGTTTCGTGTAATGGCCAAAACTCTGAACGAAAGAGGTGCCACGTACGTAGGGTCGCGTTCAATTGTTTTGATTGCCCTCCTTTGCTTAGCATTAGTCATGATCCGGAGGCAAATTTTCTCCCATTGGATTTGTAAGGCATACCACAGTTGTAGGAATGGAGAAGCAAAGCTGGCAAGTTGCACAAGCTCCTCTAGTTCACGTTCCGGAGTAGAGCGAGCCGGCTTGCGATATGAGGTGACTAGTCGTCTGATCTCCGTTAGCGATTAGCTCGGCCACAACTTTGGGAAATTTGATGGTCATGAACTCGTAGTCTTCCCAAGTGCATGGCAACGAGCGAACATCAGAAGCGAGGGGTTTGTCAAGAAGTCCTAGGTCAAGCCTCTCGTAGCTTCTAGCGAATGTAGTAAAGGTGTCATCCAACTCCTTGATGCATGTCACTACATCATTCCTTGAGGTCTCAGTAAGATCCTTGGCCGCTGATAGGAAGGATCGTCTTTCGTACGAAGGCTTAAGACCTGCTGGTGGCGATGGAGCAGTTGGGCTGGACAGTAGTGACTCCCTTGCAGGCGTCGTTAGTGGGACAGTGCACTTTGGATCATTTGGAAAAGCTGCGGTGGGCTCCCGTGCCATAGGAAGCGTGCTGCAATCCATTCGAACGAGTATGGAGGTGTGCACCTCCTTTGACCTGGATGGTGCTGGATCATCCGGTTTGGGATACTCAAGGTGTTGAGTGGCCTTAACCATCACCATTGCTGGTTTAACGTGTTAGATATGATCAATGCCACACCCTCATTAGGTGCCACCAATGATCCATGGTGCTCAAAGTTGTAAGGCCCCCATTATAAGGAGAAGCCGAATGTGAGCCCGGACATTGGTGGAGTCCTGACTTGTATATCAGATGAGGTCTATGTGACTGGATGGCAAAAAGGTGACTATTGTGGGTCTAATCTTTGGGTTAGACAGAGTGGTTAAGTTGGTAGCAACTCGAGGCGCATTGCATTGAGTTGCGTGGTAACGGAGTTAAAAGGGGTCCTAGGGGGGCCAGCGGCCCCCCTGGCGGGGGTCCAGGGACAGCGCCCCCAGCCCAATGGTAATTGACCGACTAGCGGAGGCTTATATGGTAGGTCAGTCAGGCCGACCTAATGGCCTTCGCATGCTATAAAAGCTAAACCCCTTCACAGCCATCAATCATTCATCGTTCACCCAGTCAGAGTTGTTGTTCCAGCTAGCCTTAAGCTCTTCGCCTATCTTCTGTCTAGATTGCCATCTAAGCTTCACAGAGTGGAAGCACACGGGTGGACAAAGCCATCTTTGTATCAGTTGTTTGAAGCTAAAGAATTTACTGATTCTCCTCTTTTCTGTTGTGTACTCTCTATCTCTATCTCAGATTCTGTTCGCTGCACTGTGTAATATTTTACATGGTATCAGAGCCCAGGGGGCTCTAGAGATCAAAGAGTGTGCAAGAGGCAAAGGCTTCAACAGCAAAGAGAAACTATGTCGACTTCCGGAAGCAGTTCCGGCGCATCAGGAAGCGGTGCAGGAGGTGGTGTTGCTGTACCGGCTATTCAAACACTAAGGATTCGTCCACCAACCTTCAGCGAAGGCAAGTTAGATGGTACAAACTACACCTTGTGGAAATTCAAAATTACAACTATCCTTGATTCATATGAGCTTCTGGAGACTTTGCTAGGGACTGACGCAGAACCACAGCCTACCCCCGACCCATCAAATCCTAGTGTGATGATTCCTCCGAATGCAGATCTTCTACGAGCTTAGAAACGAAGGAATGCAGATGCATTGTGTGCCTTAGTTACAAGCTGTTCTAACAGTGTTCTGACTTTCATTCAGCATACAACCAAAGCGTCAGAGGCTTGGAATGTACTAAGGAGTCAATATGAAACACGAAACCAAACAAGGATTCAAAACTTGGAGAATCAACTAGCAGCGGAGAAGTTTGCTGAAGGAGAGACGGTTGAAGCATTCATCACTCGAATTAAGAATCTGCCCGACCAGATGACTGGCGATGGGATACAAAAGACTAGCGAAGAGCTAGCTCGAAGGTGTCTTCGGATTTGTCCACAAAAGGTTGATGGACTAGTAACTTCCCTTAATACTCAGGTGAGACCTCAAGCTTTGATTTTTGAGGAGTCTTGTGCATTATTGATGGAGGAAGAGTTGAGGCTGAAAGCCCGAGAAGGAAGCAAAAATGGAGATGCTGCATTCTCTGCCAATGCAAAAGGCAAAGGTGGTTCCTCCACCAAAAATGATGGTGACAAAAAGAAGAAGGGCGGCAAGAAGAAGTTTCAAGGAGACTGCTTCTACTACAAGAAGAAAGGACATGAAATTGCAGATTGTCGTGTCAAGAAGGCAGATGAAAAGAATAGTATCCTTAAAAGTAAAGGGAAAGAGACAGCCAATACGACTGAAGCAGAGTTGGAATTATTCGTGGTGACCATTGAGGAAGTGTGCTCCTCGGTGCAAGAAGAATCTACCACTGACTCATGGGTGTTGGATAGTGGGGCCTCCCATCACATGACCAACAAGAAAGGTCTATACAGTTCTATGCAACCTCTACAAGAATCCATCACTATGACGGTTGGAAATGATGCTAAATGCCTTGCTGCAGGCACATGTACTATTTCTTTTGTTGCTGCAAATGGTGAAGTCAAAAAGCTTTCAAATGTGTTGTATGTTCCTGAAATCAGGAGAAATCTGCTATCAATTTGCTGCCATAACTGATCTTGGTCATGAAGTGAGGTTCAAGAAGACAGGTGCAGAAATTCTTGATAGTGCTGGCACAATTGTTGGCAAAGGAGAAAGAAGGAACAACTTGTATGAGCTAAGTGCTCTTACAGCCACCGCTGGAGTGGGCACAAGTAAGCTTTGGCATGAAAGGCTTGGACACATCGGATTTGCAGTGTTGAAAGAGATGCAAAAGCAAGGTATGGTTGCTCACCTACCTACAATAACTGAATTGAAGGAACCATGTGAAGCTTGTATGATGGGCAAGCAATAGAGAAAGGCATTTCCACAAGAAAGCAAGAATAGAGCACAGGCTCCTCTAGAGTTGGTGCATGCTGACTTGTGTGGTAAGATGCCTACACAGGCCTTGGGGGGATCTTCTTATTTTATGTTGATTGTCGATGACTACAGTAGGAAGATGTGGGTGTACTTTGTGATAAGGCTCAATCTTTTGCTAAGTTTAAAGAATCGCTAAAACTTGTTGAGAATCAAAACAGGAAAAAGTGTGAAGAAATTTAGAACAGATGGTGGTGGTGAGTTTAACTCAAAGGAGTTTGAAGGCTTTTGCAAGAGCAAAGGGATCAAGCGTCAATTGACGACGCCTCACACACCTCAGCAGAACGGTGTTGTGGAAAGCAGGAATTGCACCATTGTGGAGATGGCAAGATGCATGCTAAAGGGCAAGGGATTGCCTAACCATTTTTGGGCTGAAGTTGTTAATACTGCAGTCTACATTCTAAATCGGAGCTACACAAAGGCTCTCAAGGGAAAAACACCTCATGAGGCTTACACTGGTAAGAAACCATCTGTCTCACATTTCAGAATTTTTGGATGTGAATGTTATGCTCATGTTCCAGATGAGAAGAGAAACAAGTTAAAACCAAAAAGTAGAAAATGTATCTTCTTGGGTTATAGTGATGAGCAAAAGGCTTACAAATTATATGACCAAGAGGCAAAGAAGATCATCACGAGCCGTGATGTGGTGTTCAAGGAGGAGCCGCATACAGTGGAGGAGGAGAAGGCAAGTTCTTCCACTTTATCATCAAGCGAAGAAGTAGTCCACTATGAACCTATCCCGAGAGCTGTCCCTATCCTTAAGGAGGAGGAAGCATCATCTTCAGATGATGAGGAAAAAGTTCACCAACCTAACCTCACCCCACCAGAAAAGCCATTGCCGCGCTGGGTGAAGCAGCTCTATGACCACAATAATCCTATGCCTGCATCTGTTGAGGAGAAGGCAGATGGACCAAGGAGGTCTCATAGAATAGAGGAGCAAAGGAGGGCTTCTACTCACATAGTCAATATGGCCTTGATGGTTGAGATTATGAGAGAAGTAAAGGAGCCAACTAACTTAGAAGAAGCACTTGCAAATTCATCATGAAAGGATGCTATGCAAGCGGATTATGACAGCATAATGAAGAATGACACTTGGGAGCTAGTGGATCGACCAGCAAAGCGGAAGGTTATTGGCACCAAGTGGATCTGGAAGGTAAAGTACAAGGCTGATGGTACCTTAGAAAAGTACAAAGCTAGACTGGTTGCCCAAGGATTTTCACAAGTTGAAGGGTTTGATTTTCAAGAGTCATTTTCCCCAACTGCCAGAATGACCACTATTCGCACGGTACTTGTAGTGGCTGCCCACAAGAAGTGGCCAGTGTACCAAATGGATATTAAGTCAACGTTCCTAAATGGTGACCTCAAGGAGGAGGTGTACGTGGCTCAGCCACCAGGGTTTGAGGCCCCCCATTCTAAGAACAAAGTATGTAAGCTGAAGAAGGCATTGTATGGGCTGAAACAAGCCCCCAGAGCATGGTACCAGCGGATAGATAAGTTATTTTTAAACCTAAACTTCAAAAGATGTGCCTCAGATGCTAACTTGTATGTTTACAGGGATGGTAAAAAGTTTGTACTGATTGTCCTATATGTGGATGACCTTCTTATTACAAGTGACTATGAAGATATGATCAACCAAACTCGAAAGGCTTTGAGTTTTGAGTTTGAAATGACAGATTTGGGCTTGCTGCACTATTGTTTGGGGATTGAAGTCTAGCAAGATCTAGGAAAGATCTTTATCTCTCAGAAGAAGTATGCATGGGAGATCTTGAAGGCATCTGGCATGACTGAGTGCAAGGAGATAGCTACACCTATGGAGGTGAATGCAAAGTTATCCGTCGAGGATACATCAGCACTAGCAGACATTGGGAGGTATAGGAGGTAGTCTGATCTACTTGTGTAACACCAGACTAGATATCAATTTTGCTGTTGGTGTTTTGAGCAGGTTCTCAAACAAGCCTCATAAGAGTCATTGGAAGGCTGGGATGTGGGTGCTCAGATACTTGAAGGAAGCTCTTGACTATGGTATCACATACAGTTTCGGAACTTCTCTTGTGGGGAACTGTGACTCAGATTGGACAGGAGACAGTGATTCCAGGAAGTCAATTTCTGGTTATTGTTTCTCTTTGGGTTCAGGAATTTTCTCTTGGATTAGTAAGAAGCAGCCAATAGTGGCATTGTCTTCTACTGAAGCAGAGTACAAGGCAGCTTGTTTTGCTGCATGTGAAGCAGTATGGTTGAGAAGGATTCTATGGCATATGGGAGTGCAGGATGAAGAACAACTGTGCTAAGATGTGACAATTAGAGTTGCATCGCCATTGCCAAAAATCCAGTGTTTCATGCACGCACCAAACATATAGAGATCCAGTATCACTATGTGCATGATTTGATGGAGGATGGGATAGTGGAACTGGTCTACTGTCCAACAGAGGAGAATGGAGTAGATATCTTCACCAAAGCACTTATGAAGGATCTGTTTCAAGTTCATCTTCAGAGACTTGGCATTGGGCCGAGGAGATAGTTCACCTATGGGTGGACATTGAGGGGGGGTGTTAGATATGATCAATGCCCCACCCTCATTAGGTGCCACTAATGATCCATGGTGCTCAAAGTTGTAAGGCCCCCATTATGAGGAGAAGCCGAATGTGAGCCCGAACATTGGTGGAGTCCTGACTTGTATATCAGATAAGGTCTATGTGACCGGATGGCAAAAAGGTGACTATTGTGGGTCTAATCTTTGGGTTAGACGGAGTGGTTAAGTTGGTAGCAACTCGAGGCGCATTGCATTGAGTTGCGTGGTAAGGGAGTTAAAAGGGGCCCCTATTTTGGGGTCCGAGGGCCGCGGAAGCGGCCCCTGGCTGGGGGGTCCCAAGGGGACCAACGGCCCCCCTGGCGGGGGTCCAAGGGTAGCGCCCCCAGCCAGATGGTAAAGGAAATATTCCTTGGAATATTCCCTGATCGACTAGTGGAGGCTTATATGGTAGGTCAGTTAGGCCGACCTAATGGCCTTCGCAGGCTATAAAAGATAAACCCCTTCATAGCCATCGATCATTCATCTTTCACCCAGTCAGAGTTGTTGTTCCAGCTAGCCTTAAGCTCTTCACCTATCTTCTGTCTAGATTGCCATCTAAGCTTCACACAGTGGAAGCGCATGGGTGGACAGAGCCATCTTTGTATCAGTTGTTTGAAGCTAAATAATTTACTGATTCTCCTCTTTTCTGTTGTGTACTCTCTATCTCTATCTCAGATTCTGTTCGCTGCGCTGTGTAATATTTTACATAGCGTTCCTTGCGACTTGTGCTTTGCCTGTGCCTGTCTATCCAGCTAGAGTGGGGTTGCTCAAAGTTGACCCTTTTGGGTGTCTGACCTTAGGCACCCATATCTAGGGGTTGCCCTCGTAGTACCCTTGCACTTGAAGGAGATCTTTCGATATCCATCATGGTGTGGCGGTGTGCCCATGTCGATGGCACCTGGCTTGCCTCTTAGGCTATGTGCTTTTGTGGTTTACCGGGAGTGTGCTTTTGTGGTTTACTGGGAGTTTTTGCGTTTAGGAGTTTGCTTTTGTGGTTTACCAGGAGGCGGCGCCCGCCGTTTTGGCACCCATATGTGCGTGGGCTCCCTGGCCATGTGGATGGCTTGGGTGGGTTTGCTTCTGGCAGTTGGGGTACGGGGTAAGATATCCATGCCCTTCTCCTTAGGCTTGGCCATGGGGGTCACTATCGGTGGCTCTGCAGTTGTAGAAGGCGCAATATGGCCCTTGTTGAAAGTAGTTACTATGCGCACATTGCACATTGTCCACATTGCAGTTTGTCTGCTTTTTGAAAGTGCGCCCTAGTAGTGATTTATCAACGGCCCCTTCAGTGTTTGGTAACACATAAAAGATGACTAGGATACTTCCAAACTCGACGGAGACAGCCGCTTGGCATTTCCCTAAGAGAGGGTAAGTGTTGCCCCCAAATGGGCTAAGTTTTGTGTTTGTGGGATGTAATTTAGGCTGACCAATGCGTGTCCAATGGTCATATGTCAAGACATTACAGTCGGCCCCTTCGTCCATCAGGGCATCAAAAGAATATGTCCGTTCCACAGTGACCGTGATTCGAAGGTAGGCGGGTGCTACTGCTTCTTCATCTTGATCGGTTAGTTCGGTAATTGTGGCCACGCAGACGGTGATGGGGGCTTCGCGCATCGGTGGTTCTTGCAGCAGATGGGAAGAAGGATAGTGCTTTTTCATGCGACTGCCATTGAAGAAGCCTATTCCTTCCCTTTTGAGCGTCTCCAACTTGACATTGCCCGTTCTGCTAATTGCACGTACCCAGAAAGGTCCCAGCCCTCGAAATTTCATTTTCTATTCATGCCCTTTCACTGAGTAGAGTAGTACGAGGTCCCCTTGATCAAAGTTGCGCTAGTTGACGTGCTTGTCATACCATAGCTTTCATCGTGCCTTTTCACAGATTGGAGCATGGGTGGCTAAAAGCCGAGTTTCTGTGATACGCTCTAGCTCCTCTAAGCAGTTAGTCCAAGCCTCTCTTCCCTCCCAATGCTCTTGCGTTGCTATTCTTAAGCTAGGGACAAAGAATTATAGAGGTAGAATGGCCTCCATCTCGTAGGTCAGCCTAAAGAGCATTTGCCCGATAGTCGTCTTATAAGCCGTCCGATAAGCCCACAAGGCAGCAATCAATTTATTATCCCAGTCTCTTCGTGATGTGGATACTACCTTAGTAAGCACGTTGACCAGGATTTTATTTTTGGACTCCACTTGGCCATTTTCCTGAGGGTAGTAGGGGGAGGACCTTCTATGAATTATTAGGAAGGTTGAGAGTAGGTGGGATATTACTTCATTAACGAAGTGTGCGCCTTGATCACTTACTAGTTTGATTGGACAACCAAACCGTGAAATGACTTATTCCCAGAGGAACTTTGTAGTGGTCCTAGCATCGTTCCTTCTAGTGGCTTGTGCCTCCACCCACTTCATCAGGTAGTCCATTGCCACAATGATGTAGCGTGCCTAGGAGTATTGAACTGCTGGACTGATAGGTCCGATGAAGTCAATGCCCCATTTTTCGAAGGGCTGTCGAGCTATTATGGGGGTCAACTCCATCTTATCTTTGCGCATGGGCACCTTAGTCCTTTGGCACTCATTGCAGTGTTTGACAAACTTAGCAGCATCACGGAATAGGGTGGGCCACCATAGTTGGGATTGTAATACCTTACGGGTGGTCGTGTCCCCACTAAAGTGCCTGCCAGCTATCTCGCCATGTGCCTCTCTCAACACATTGTGCATCTCGTGCTCGCACACACATTTACATAACAGCCTATCCTGTCCCAACCTACAGAGTTGGCCAGCAATTAGTTGGTATGGCTAAATTTTAAAGATAAGTCTCCTTAGACTGGCTTTCTCAATAGGCCTCTCTGGCAGGCCATTTTCTAACACTTAGACAACATCGTCTGCCCCCAATAAGGCATCAAATCAACTCTAAACAAGTCCCATTCGCTAGACAGGCCAAAGAGGTGCGCATCCGATAAATCGTCAGGGATGCCTTGGCCAATAACTTCCCCTATGGGTATGCGGGACATGTGATCCGCCATGTAGTGCTGCTTTTCTTTACGCACAATCACTGAGAAATCAAACTCCAGCAGGAGAAGTAACCACCTTGCTATACGACCTATGGCGCATGGCTTGTTCACAAGATACAACAAGGCTTGATGGTCCACAAAAAAGATGAAGGGTGTGGGCAACATGTAATGCCTAAATTTCATTATGGTGAACACCATGGCTAGCCCTTTCCTTTCTATAGTGGAGTAGTTCATTTCTGTTTCGGTGAGCTACATGCTAGCAAAGCTCACGGGGTAATCAAGACTATGTTCACCAGGCTGTCATAGAACGGCTCTGATAGCAAATTTGGAGGCATCTATGTGTACATGGAATGCTACACTCCAGTCTGGGGCTCGCAAGATTGGTGCAATGGTGAGAGCCTTCTTTAACTATTCATATGCGCGTTGGGATTTCTCAGTCCACTCAAATACAATCAGCAGCTTGTACAATGGTCTAGCAATCATCACATAGTTTAATACGAAGCGTCGGTAGTATCCTGTGTGGCCTAAGAAACACTGGACGCCCTTGTAAGTGGTGGGTGGTGGGAGGTCAGCAATGGCCTTGACTTTTGAGAAGCCAGTGGCAATGCCATTCCGTGACACTACATGCCCTAGGATGCATCCGTGCTTCACCCAGAACTAGCACTTCAAGGGATTCAGCAAGAGTTTGTATAATCAACATCATTCGAAGATGGCTCCCAGCCTCTCTAAGTGTTTGGTCCAACTGGAGTGTATGCATAAGTCGTCTACGAACACCTCCAGCTCGCGTCGCAGCATATCCTTAAAGATTGTTCACATTAATCGTTGGAAGGTTGCAGGAGCATTCATTAGCCCAAAGGGCATAACGATGTAGGCAAAGACACCCCACTCCATGGGAAGGCAGTCTTGTGCCTGTCCTCAGGATGCACTTGCACTTGATTATAGCCAGAGAATCCATCCAGAAAGTTGTAAGCTTCTTTGCCTGCTACTCTCTCTAGCATGTGCTCGGTATATGGCAAAGGGTAGTTATCTCTCTTCGTAGTAGCATTCACCTTCTTGTAATTCACGTGAGAGCGAAGTTTTGATGCTGAGAAGTGCTTAAAAATAGCTAAAAATTACGAATATCAAGGGAAAAATATTCAACATCGAAGGCGGCAGCTCGACCTAGGACAATTTTCAGCATCAAGTGCTTTGAAGACGCCCGTGCGACACTTTCGAATTTTTAGTAATTTTTCCATGTGCTTGTGTGAGTCAGGGAAGCTACCAGCCAGTCCAGGATCCCGAGACGGACGCCCAGGATTTTTCGGATTGCAAATTGAACGCCGAACGCGGAAGGTGCCGAAATTTGGCCAAATTTGAAGAGTCATGAATCAAGTGGCTAGTGGGGGGTGCCCTTTGGAACCCCCCAACCTTTTTTTTCCATTTCGTATGGCGGCATGGCGTGAAACAGACCGGACGGCGCAAAATTGACGCTCCCTCCCAAGATCGATTTTATTGCTGCACATAAGCCATGGCAATGACAATCCAGGGCTGATACACTAGTCCTTCGCTTCATATCGCTAGTCTTCACGTAGACAATGATGGCCTGGTTGGAGAGAGAGAAAATTAGTCTTTCTCTCTCCTCTCTCTCTCTCCTCTAAGGGGTGGTGCACGCGGGAAGAAGAAAGAAGAAGAAGGAATGGCGGATGCTTGTCCGGCAAAGATCGGATTGCTAGGTGGATGAAGAGGGGCTGGAGACGGCAATGCGGGGTCATGCTGAGCATTAAATGCATGCTGGAAATCAGTCCCGTAATCAAGACCAAGAAACCGAGACCTGAAAATAAGCGGTAATGCTATTTTTATGAAGAAAAATGATATTTTTATGTTATTTGCTTTATGAAATCTTGTTCATGTGGGATGAAAGTTCTTTATGACATTGTTTGCCATGAGTTTGATCAGTTTATGCTTTGAAAATCAGAAAATATAAGGCTACATGGCCAGAATTAGCGTTAAAATACATGAAAACACGAGTTTTAAGGGTAAAATTGGGTGTTTTTCTATATAAATGAGAAATATGATATGTCACACCAACTAAATCTAAGTTTTTGCTGTCAATGAACCTAAGGGCCATAGCCCACAATCAATTTTCATTTTTAATCATTATTTATTAAAGAAAAATAGGAAAAATTGCCCAAAAATGAGAAAAATGGGTTTAAAATTAGGAAAAAATAGAAAACGGGTTGAGGAAAATTAGGGAAAATTATATCTATGTTTGTGCAATGTATAACAATGGCAAAGCATGAGTTTGGTCTCAGTTTGTCCCCGTTTCTATGTTTTGTGCGTATTTATCGTTCTTTTAAAAGGGAAAAATGAATAGAAACTCTATCTAACTGATCAATGATGTAAAATGCTAAGAGTTGGATGAAAAGGGGCTGAAACATTGAAAGATAAGAAAAGATTTGATTTATGCATTGCACGTGGCATATAGGAAATGGTTTAAATAAAGAGGATGGTAGCATGAGCATATGGCTCGGTGCCTCCTCTCCACGCAGTACGTGCTAGTGAAATTCATGAAAAGAATGCTTTATGCACCATGCACGATGCTGATTTTTCTTTTGTTTGAGCACATAGCTATACACGATTTGCATTAAGCATAATAATTAAAAGGTATCAGAAAAACCTCCTGGATGCATGGCACCTGTCTTCCTTAGGCTGTGACCAACGATGAGCGTGAGAGGACGTCCCAAGCTATAGGTTAGTCGTTGGGTCCTAAAGGGAAATTATTGTGAGGAATGGTATATCCTAGAACGTAAAATATTGGTACCTTCAGAGGAGTTTGTGCTCGTTTGTGTTATATGTTTAGCAGTGCATCAAAGGGCCAATCCCTGAGATGTAGGAGAGCTGCAGTGGGGCTCCGACTATTAGTCGATGGAGTGCCTCCTATATGTGTGTGACAAGGCGTTATGCCTATGTACTTTGGGATCTCCCTCTGAGGAGTTTTAGGGAAACGTTGGACTATAAACTATAAACGCAGGAATTAAGCTTTAGGGTAGTTTGTCCTTTAGCATGAGATTGATGCTCCTGGTCCGCGAGGTCGTGAGGGTGTTTATGTGCCATGAGAATGAGGTCCAGCTAGTGCTATAGCCAGTGCCGGCTCATTTTAGGTCCCATAAGTGGTGCGTCTACCGGGAGCCGCTTATAAGTGGTGGTTTTCGGATCTAGGGTTTTTAGGGACCAAAAGGAAGTTGGTTTATGTCCTCTGACAAGGACCGTCAAGCTGAAATCCAGAAAGCAGAACATGCTGAGAGGGCTAGGCGGCGGTTAGAGATCGTAAGCCGTTATTTGCCTCAAAGGAGTAGCCCAGTACATATATGAAGCAGTGGTCCTAGTCACCCAGCTGCTCCACCTATTCCATTAGGTGCAGGAGGAAGCGTAAGTTCTTCCTCCCCTCCACCAAGTTTACCCACTTCAAGTGGGGGTATGAATCCATCACTTCAAGCTCCTACTGCTAATCCGATTGTCACCATGGCACAACCTATTGCGATTCCTGTAGGGACACTGGATTTACCAGCCTTAGGAGTTCCCTTACCCATTTTTAATGGGTTAGCGGAAGAGGATGCAGAATTTCAAATCTGTGAATTTCAAAGATTGATGTTCAATTATCGCATCCAAGATGAGGGACATATCATGATGTTCTTCAATATGACGTTAAAGGAAGGGCTGCAGTATGGTATCACAGCATAGAGTCTGGAACCATAACCACCATTGATCAATTCTATGCAGCTTTCGGAGTGGAATATGCCCTTGAAAGTGGTGCCCAATATTGATTGCGGGTCTTGAATGTAACGTGCCAAGATCCTCACGAGAATGTGAAAGCATATGCCAAGAAGTTGAAGGAAGTATTTCGTAAGTTGCAGACTTACATTCCCATTCCACTGGCTGCCCAATTGCAATACTTTTTGCATGGGTTGGATTTTAATATCCAAATACAATTGAGCAGTGTGGCCTTGGCAAATATAGACACTGCTATTACGCGGGCAGAGGGAGAAGAAGCACGATTACAAACGGCCTACTTCTCTCGAATGAATGTTAATGGGGGTTTAGTACCTGGCGGCAATCCAGCATTGATGAATGGAAGTCAAGGGATGCCTATGACCAACCCTATTGGGAGAGGGAGTGTGGTTTCAAATGTACCTTTACTACCGTCTCCTCCCAGTGTGACTATACCTATGGCAAGTCACTTGGCTGCACCAAATGTTGAAAGCCAAGTTTCAAATTCTAACATTGTTCCTGTGGGTCAATAGCCAATGCCAAATCAGATTGTTAGGCCAATGGAACGACGAGTTGACGATCGAGGCTACGAGTCGAGTGCATCTAATGTCCTTGGCAAAGTTAAGGACATGATGAAGCATTATACTGACATGATTTCTGAACAATATCGACAAATAGCCGTCGACGTTAATTTCTTGAAGAAGCAACAAAATTTGATAGGGAGTCGACGTCCTGAAGAGGGTGGACCCTCTAGATTTAGTTGAAAATGGTGTGGTGGACAACACTTCCCTAGAAACTATCCAAATGTGAAATGTGACATTTGTGGGAAGTCGGGTCATTTAGCTGCTACCCGTTGGAGTAAGATTAGTTCTCTCCAACAAGGGAGTAAATAACCGGGCCCAGTGAATCATAGAGCGCAAGGAAATAACTTGCAGCAGAATGATGCACCAAGGCAAATATTGTAGAGGGGAAAAACAACTATAGAAGAGTTGCCACAAGGCAACGGAGTCAGCCTTATTGAGGCTGTACGAGTCCATGATGCTGAAACCTCTAACTTAAGAGCCGTGACAAGAGGCCAAAAGGCTAAAGAGGTTGACAAAGATAATACAAAACCGATTGAGACAAACCCTAAACAAGAGGATAAGGGGAGGCAAGTCCAGAGTCCTAGCATGGAAGGGGGACCACTAAGGCCAGTCGACAGGAAAGGTGACCCTAAGAAGGATGAGGAAGTGCCAAGAAAGAAGGCAAGAGCTAAGAAAGAAGTACCAAAACCAATCCAAAGACCCAAAGAGAGGATGATTTGGCGAGAAAAGAGAGCTTTGGCTACTTATCATGACTTTGATTTAGCAAGTTCCCTTTGCGAAGTCAAACCAGACGTGAACCTCTTGCAATTGATCAAATTATCTCTAGGAGCATGCAAGGAATTCAAGAAGATCTTGCGTATTGGGTATATTGTAGAACCCTTGGGCATAGCACGAGTAGGGGAAGATTGGTTTGACCATGCAGAAAAGAACTGCCCTAGGGTTCCAGCTTATGTGGATGGAATATTAGTGGAACATGCTATTGTAGACAGTGGATCCTCCGTCAATATCATGAGTTCAGAGTTGATGGAGAGGTTGGGTCTAGGCATCCAGAAAGACAGCTCCACCCTTCCAAGAATGGCTGATGATAGTCTAAGACAACCAGAAGGTTGCGTTACTAAGGTCCATGTTACAGTTGCAAGTGTAGAATGCTTCTTGGACTTTAGGGTGATAAGATTTGCAGGACTTCCTAGCTATCGAGTTTTGCTAGGTAGGCCTTGGATCTTACGAACAGACTCTCAAGTCGATATACCTGTCGGTCGAGTGGTTCTAGGTAGAGGTGCTAATCGAGTAATAGTCAATGCTTATCTTGAGTCTCCTCAAAGTGAGAGAGCTCCTTTATCTTCTACTGAATTAGAGACAGCAGATGATCCATCTGGTAGTGAGACATCATCCAGCGATGAATCTAAAGAGGGGTCCATTATAGAGGATATCTATTAGATAACTCTAAACAAGCCGATAGAGCCGCAAGATAGGATAAGAGATGCAGATGTGATTGAGTTGGACCTTAGCACGTTGAATGATTTGCGGCCAATTAAATTAGGATCCATGCTTAGTTTAGCAGAAAGGGAAGATTATGTGTCCTTGATCCAAGAATTCCGCAATATCTTTGCTTGGAGTTACGATGAGCTGAGAGGCATTCCTCCCAGCCTAGCTATTCATACTATTCCTATAAAAGAAGGCACCCATCTTGTGCGTCAGAAGGTAAGGCGTATGCCTTTTGAATTGAGGGACAAGCTATTTGAGGAGTTGTAGAAGTTAAGGAAAGCTGGGTTAATCTTTCCTGTACAACACAGAGAATGGTGTTCCCTAGTTGTTATCAGGAAGAAGAAAAACAACCAGATCTAATTATGTGTGGATTTTAGAGATTCGAATAAGCAGACAGTTAAGGATTACTACCCATTGTTGTTTATTGACCAGATTTTGGATCAATTAGCGAGTAGGAAAATATATTCATTCATGGATTGCTTTGCGGGATATAACCAGATGGCAATTGCACAGGAGGACAAGTTGAAAACAACTTTTATTACTATCTTTGGTACTTTTGCATACCATGTGATGGCCTTTGGTTTATGCAATGCACCTGGATCATGGCAACGAACAGCAGACAAGACCTTTGGTGACATCTCCCCAGATGAGTTGAAAGTATTTATTGATGACCTAGGGGTAGCCACTGTAAGGGAAAGGATGTTGGTTATTTTAAGAAAATGCTTTGAGCATTGCAGACAATTTTGTATCACTCTTAACCCACGGAAGTGTGTCTTTGGAGTACCTTATGGGCTATTGCTGGACCATGTGGTCAGTTCAATAGGAATAGCAACCGACCCTGAAAAGATCAAGGTTATAGTTGCTATGAGTCCACCACGCACTCGGAAAGAGGTTCATAGTTTTCTGTCATCGATAGGGTACTATCGGAGGTTTATAAATGCCTTGGCAGAAAGAACGTTGCCATTAACGAATTTGTTATCCTTTAGCTGTTCATTTGAATGGAGCGACCCTTGTAAGGTAGCTTTTGAGGATGTGAAACAGGAGCTAGTAAAAGCAATCCGTTTTAAAAGCACCTAAAAGGGGTGAGGTGTTCTATATATTTTCAGCAGAAGCCACCATGTATAGTATCTGCTGTTTAGCCCAAATTTGGGAGGAAAAGTGGTATCATTCGATAGCTTTTCTAGTCTAAAATTGGGCATTTTAGAGATCAATTATACCTACATGGAGAAGTTGTGTCTTGCGATGGTCTTTGGGACTAAGAAATTTAGGCACTAATCTGGGTTTTTTACAACCCGGATTATTACCACAAAATTTTGGCCAAAGCCCCTATCAAGAGCTTACCATATCACTTTGGGTTTACTCTTCAAGCACTAGGTATGCTACATTGCTTCTCGATTATGATAACTCTAGCAAATGGGGGGAACAAGTTCTTAGAAGGCATGTCAATGTAAATGGTAAAAGGGATGGTTATCTTAGTGAAGATGAAAATGGATTACACCTAGGAGTTGAGTGAATGCATAGTTTTTTCAAAGGACTAGCCTCCAACTACACATGGGCTCCGTCTGCATCACTAAGATTTGGAATCTATCACCATCATTAGAGGACACCTCACCCTAGCACACAAGTCAATATCCACATCATGGTGTCATTTGGATCTTGCACAAAAGCTTACAAGCATGGACCCCTTTTGTCACATGCTTATATGTATTTATATACATATGGGGAACTAAAAAAAAAGAAGTTTTTAGAAGCCGTTTTTTATAATCTCAATAACTCCCAAGAAAAAGCGAATTTCAAGAAAATTCTCACGTAGCCCGATCGGTTTCGATCTGATCTACAAAGTTGCAGAAGAAACTTTTTTCAAATTCCTCACAGATTTGAAGTTACAAAGGCGCAGACTACTGGCTACATGCAATTTTCTTCTCTCTTTTACCACACCAACTTTCCACTCTATCCTTCTTGTAAATATATTATAATAATGTGCTTTGGGCACCCACCTCTTGTAATCTAGCTCCATTTCTCTATTTTGTCTACCACCACCCTTGGCTTCTTGCATGATGACCAAGGTGGGGACTTGTCCCATCCACTATTCTCCATATTTTCAAAGATGCCATACATCATCTAGGATTATGTTAATCAAGAAGATTAGCTTAATCTAATCCCTCATGGAGGCTATATAAAGAGCCCATGGAGAATGAAGAAGGGGGGAAGGGAAGACAATGACAAGTCCATGAGAGCATTCTAGAATATCCTCATCTCTTTATGTAGTATAATGGCAAGCTTCCTCTACCTCTTCTCCTATTATCTCCCTCTCTTCTCATCTTCTCATTCCATGTAGTATAATGACAAGCTTCTTCTACCTCTTCTCCTCTTGTCTCCCTCTCCTCTCCTCTCTCTCTCTTATATTCCAATATGGTGTCTAGTACATATATTCTCTCTTGTAAATTGGTGTCTTGGTTCTCTTGATTCTCTTTGAGAAAAGGGATGTCCTAGCCCATCCTCCCTTTGGCTAGGTGGTGCCCCTCTTTAGTTCTCTTAGTGAGGATTGGAGGTTGGACGGGTAAGAGGCAACCCGTTTATCATTTCAGCTCTCATTTTTTGTGCCCCCGCTGAGGAGTTCTCAAGCTATGCTCTACAACTTCCATGAAGAAAGAAACATCTAAGGAGTTGTCATCTTCTTCAACGAGTGTTTGTCAAGAAATCACTAAGGAGGAATCTTCATCAAACCCTATTCAAGGGATTCACTACTCAAGAGTACCGCTATGGTCTCGAAAAGAAGCTCAAGAGAAGAAGGATCTTTATCGACAAACGGCGTGTATGCGGGTAAAGCAAGTTAATTATACACACCCTTCTTTGATTCATGAGAAATCTTGCTCTCATCAAGTCTCTAGGTCAACGCATTGTGTTGAGTGCTTGGTGTCTAGTGTAAAGACACTCCCTACGGAGCTTCGTCTTTAAGTGGTGAAGGCGCTTTCAAATTCGGGGATTAACAAGTTTTTGGAGGGTGAGTTACATATCAATGGTGTGCGATATTGGCGAGAGGCTACATATGGTGATGCGCTTCAACTACTACTAGCAAGAAGACTCAAAGTAATTGAGAAGGTAGCTATCGAAGCCTATGAACTTTACAAGACTGATGATGGTCACACAAAAGCTACGCTAATCAGTGGTGAGCAAATCCTTCGCATCTCTCGAATGGTGGGATCTAAGAGGCCATAGCTTCAACAACACGCTTAATGAAAGTTTGTAGTGAAAATTTGTAGTTAATGCATAAATGACTACTCCTACTTTCTACAACTTTCAATCGGTTCAAAACATTCGGGTGGATGTGTGCATTAGTAGAAAGATACATTTTCAGCAAAGGTTGGTCTTCTATTTTGGAGCTGAGAGGTTGAGAGAGATCTTATTGTCCCCTGATCCCATAATACTCCCTATTTTGGATTATAACATCTCCTTTAATGTACACATATTCATTTTACTCTAAGTGTATCCCATGAACCATAGGGATTTGTATGGACCTATCTGTCCACTTGCTAGACAAACCGTGCATATAATCGTTAGCACGAAGATCAGGTTTCAAAATATTATAAGGGGATTATTGGGCCCTCGTCGTCTTGCTGAGATTAATGCATCTGTAAATCCATTTATTCTACCCTTAATAAGATATGACTTGGGCCTAGATGTGTTCATCTTTATTTTGTATTGAGCTAGACCAACATCTTCCTATCATGGCTTTTCCAAGTTTTTTTGGGCACAAAGGGGAGAAAGCTCTAGACTTTTTGGATGACTTAGAAATGGCCTTCCTAGTCACAGGCCGGGATGATGAAGCAACCAAAGTACGGGCCTTCTCTTTAGTTCTAAAGGGTGATGCTCGAGTGTGGTATCGAGCTCTCCCGGAGGCTACAAGGGGTAATTGGGAGAATGTCAAGACCACATTCATGCACAAGTACCAAGATACAGAGCCACTTGAAGATATTTGGAGACAACTCTTAGATCTTCGCCAAACCGTAGCAGGGGAATACCAAACCTATGAAGGCATGCTTATAAAATTTTGGGATAAATGGACAACATCTTTAGCCGAGGGAGAAAGAGTACCTGATTGACTTAAGAAAGATTGTTTTCTAGCCGGACTCCATCCTCTACTAAGGGAGAAGGTCAAAGGAAAGTTTCCCACATCCTATGAAGAATTAGTCACTTATGCGAGGGAGAAAGATAGAAAATTGAAGTATCAAGCCCAATTGAAGGGGGGAGTTGAGCCCATGCACGTTTTACCAACCATGCCAAGGCCTAGAGAAATAGCAAAGGCCCCACCTGAACCGGAGATACCACAGCAAGAGCTCCTACAACGCATTACTAATCAACTCGAAAGCCTTTCATTAAATTTGGTGCAAGGAGTGCGGCCCCCTCCCCTCATAAATGAAGGCAATCGAGGTCCAAGGAGACAAGAAAGAGAGTATGTTTGCTATAATTGTGGGGAGACTGGCCATGGTATGTACTTTTGCCCGCATCCTTGGCGTTTTCCAGGAAATAGGTTCCAACCAAGGAGGGGACGACAAGTGACACCACCTAGGGAAAGGTTTGTTCCACCGAATCCAAGGCCTCCACCACCGGTTCAAGTTCTCCAGCATCCTCAACCACTTGCAGAGGTGCCGCCCTTGCCTGTCCAACCGCCAGAGAATCATGATGTTAGGATAATTAGTTTAGATGAGAGTGGTGTCAAAGGGAAGGCCAAAGTAGTAGAGGTTGAAGCAATAGCCCGTAGAATTGAGAGAATGGAGCCTACACCACCAAACGAGGTTGAAAACATAAAAGAGGAGGCAGAGTCATCAATGGCTGCAAAGACACGCAACAGTAAAAAGAGGAGGGCTCGCTCACGCCGACACATTGAGCCAGATGATTTTTCCCTGGGTAAAGGTACTAGAGCTTATGATTTGCTTGCTGATGTGAGGAATCAAGGGCCAAAAATTTCACGGCCACAATTACTACATCTATCTCCAACAGTGCGGCGACAATGGTCAAAGATGGTAAGCATTAGACCCATGAAGAATAGACATGTGAATGCAATCCAGGCTAAAAAGATGAAAGATATTGTGCCTCTAGTGGAAGCCAAAATCAATGGGCAGAGAGTCTCAAAGACATATGTGGATGGAGGTGCAGAGATTTGTGTCATGACAGAAAAGTTGATGCATCGTTTGGGATTAGAGGTAAATGAAACTAATAAATTTGGGGCCAAAATGGCTAACAATGTAGTAGTAAATTGTTTGGGAGTTATAAAGAAAGTCAAGGTAAAGGTGTGTGGAGTGCAATTGGAGCTTGACATGTATGTGATGCCAGTGAAGGGGGACAGCTATCCGCTCATTCTTGGGCGACCATGGCTAAAGGGAAAGAAAGCCAGACAAGATTGGGAGACAGGGAATTTAGAGCTAAGGCCACAAAAGGGGCTGCATAAAAAATGGAAGAGCACTATCTACAACATGAAGGAGGGCCGACAGGAGGATCTTGTGTTAGAGACCACCGCTGATGAATGGAGTTCCAGCGAGGGTTGGTCATCTATGACAGAGGGAGAGTCTTCTAATGAGGAGGAAGAAAGCTCTTTAGAAGTGATGGGGATTACATTAAAAGGGCCTTCTAGTAGTGTAGTTCCAGAGAAGCTTCCAAAGGTCGAGAAGGAGGGGTTAGAAAAAATGTTGGATAAGGATCTATCAGTTGAGGAGAAGGCAGCCTACATGGAAGTGGTGATAAAATACTCTATACTTTTTATTTCTGATTATGAACACATCACAGGTGTGATAGTAGTACAACATCACATTAATCTAAAAGAGGGAGCACGACCAGTGGTGCAGCGACTACGACGATTGGGAGTAGTTCAACAAAACGCTCTACTCACTGAGGTGCAACGACTTTTAAAGGCAGGCTTCATCTATCCAATAGGGGACTCAGAGTGGGTTTCACCTGTGGTGGTGATACCCAAGAAGAATGGAAAATGGAGGATTTGTGTGGACTACAAGCCGCTAAATGTTGCAACAAAGAGAGATCACTTTCCTCTTCCCTTTCAGGATGAAATACTTAACGAGGTGGCCGGGCATGAGAGATACACTGTTTGTGATGGGTATTCAGGTTATTTCCAGATCCGAATAGCTGAGGAGGATCAACAGAAGACCACCTTCATTACACCTTGGGGTTGTTTTGCTTACAAAGTAATGCCATGTGGATTAACAAATGTCCCAGCTACCTTCCAGCGTTTCATGAATTATGTCTTCCAGCCATATTTTGGGAAATCCATCAGGGTCTTTATTGATGATTTTTGTATTTATAGTTCTAAGGCTTTACATCTAGGGAAGGTGGATGAAGCTTTCAACCGCCTTGCACAAATGGGGGGCAATTAAACCATGAGAAGTGTCACATTGGCAAAAGCAGTGTAACTTTGTTAGGGCATGTCGTAAGTGAGAGGGGCATTGAAGCAGATCCAAACAAAGTTAAGGCCCTATTGGCGGTGCCATCACCATCTTCTGTGAAGCAACTAACCTCCTTCATTCAGAAGGTGTGATATATGGGGCAATTCATTCATCTCCTCTCCCAATGAATATTTCCACTGTGGAGCCCCAAGAGGAACACCAAGGAAAAGGGAATTCTCTTGCAAGAAAATCTATCTTGTAACATCAACAAGCTTGTTTATCATGTTTCATATGATCACAATGAAGAAAAGAACACCAGGCACAACAAATCTTCATGCAGCATCATATAGATCTCCCACGGTTTTAATAGAATCAACCATATTCTTCAACATCTTCACAAAATCCATCAATAGAACAAACAAAGCAAAGGAATACACCATCTTTGAATGGAAATACATCACATAGTATTCATCTTCAATATCTTCATAGTCTTCTCTCTCAATCTCTCATATACAATCACACTGTTTGAGTAGAATTGGCTATCTCTGACTCTCTCTATCTCACTCCATCAATCATACATTATATTCTCACTACAATCTCTCAAAATCACTCTCAATAATCACTCTTAGGTCGTGGATACCCCTCCCAAGAGGTATGTCTGATATGAAGAGTCACCAGAGCCACTACAGTGTCTCTTCACAGCTCACTACTGTCACTTCACTCTAGTCTTCACTTGAGTCTTCAACAGCTACTTCTTCCACTTCTTTCAGCTCTTTTGCACTTGTATTCACCTCTTTCCAAGGCTAGAAAACTTTTCCCAAAGTCACACATACATTCCACAGAACACTTACAGAAGCATACAGAACAGTCTACAGAACAGTACCAGAACAACTACAGTACAGAACAGAACAGAAGCAGAACAGAAGTAGAAGCTCTACAAAAGACCTACAGAAGGTTACAGAAGGTTATCAAAACCTCATAACTCACTCTCAAACCATTTCAAACTCTCACAAACCATTCAATAAACTTTCACAAGCTCTCAATCTTCATCAATCAATACTCCATCCCTCCTTGCAGAAGACAATCAGAACAAAACAGAAGGTATACAGAACCATTCAGAACCTATCAGAACATCACAGAACCACCAACAAACATCATGATCTTCCAAAACACAATCAATATCATCCAAAACATTCTCAAACCACTTCCAAATCAATCAATCATCCCATAAAATCAACCATTCAGCTCTTAAAAACAACAAAAATCAGCCAAAAAAACAAGTCATTTCAACACTCAACATATCCCCACACTTAATAAGGAAGCGTCCTCGCGACCCAGGAAAAAGGGAATACAAGTTCAGGGAAAAGCTCAACTTTGATCTTCAAGAATCCATCCACCACGACCCCAACTTATAACCTGTTTCGGATATAAAAATATAAAGAAAGGAAAACTCTTTATACATTAACACCTCTTATCAAACTAAAAATCACCACAAATTTGTAAAGGATATAAGAGTTTGCTTCTTCTTCATCAGCATCAGCTTCAACTCTCCAACCACGACCCCAACTCCACAAATCATCAAAACATAGCTCGTACATGAAATCCAATAGGAAACCACCACGTTCGTTTGACATACATGAACTCACAACACAAACACTAATACACAACACAACCATCTGAATGACTTCTTCAAAAAAGAGAGTTGTTCATTAAAAAGCTTCCACCATACATTGGAAAGGTATCAATGAAGATGATCCCTCTTAAAAGATTGATGTTGTCAGAATCGATCCATAGATAAGGATTCATCTACAAAGTTTTTAGGAGGATTTTGAAAAAATTGGAGACAACACATCCTTTCCAAAAGGACCAGGTATCTGCTAGGCAAACAGAGGGCATGAAAATACAGTATCTCCAGCTGTTGAGAATCAATGTTAACATTGACATTCATGCACAACTTTGGAATAGGCTTTGAATCAGTATGAGAGTGCCTATGCATATACGCCAGGTACCAAGCAAAGTGAGCAGTTAATCTCACTGAGGGATCTGCAGACTGTGAATATTGTTGGGCAAAATGAACATAGTTTTGATAAGCTTGACTGGAAGCTGTCCATTCTCCTAGAATTACTGGCCAATTAATCTGCGGTCCTGTAAGGCAATCATCCGAACTCCATCCCCTTCTTCAGGAAATCTGATTATCAAACCCATCACAGTCACTAACCAACTGAGGTGGTTGAGATATGGAAGTGTTAGGAGAGGGTAATGGAATAAGGGAAAGTGGATGTAGGGAAGGATAGGAAAAATCATAAAAGGTTAAAGAAGGAGTGGCAGAAATTTGTAAGGAATCACTAAGGAACGGTGTTAACTGATAAATAGGAAATGTGGAGGGTACATTAAGGAGGGGTGAAGGACAGGGTGGAGAAGGGGAAAATACCCTATCCTCAATAAAGGAACAGTAAGTGAAAATAGAAATTTGAGGGAAATTTGAAGGTTGGAAAAGAAGTGGTAAAATAATTGTGGAATTAGATTGACAAAGGGAAAGATATATAGCATAGCGGTGAGCCATTTGTTGGTAATAGAGGAGGGTAGGAACAGAAGGTCCTAAGAGAGATCGTCTATGATAGGCATCAAAGAAGGTAGCATCAAATGGATTATGTTTGGAAAGATAGGTTAAGAGATCCATCCTAAGTTGGTTAGTACTCTGGGCAAAGGTAGGAGCTGTGTTTTGTCTTTGATTGAGGACCACTGAATCAATCATGGGATGCCACGAATTATCCTGACAATCAGCTACTTTGGAGGAATAACTCTGGAACATATCAGCTATGCGCAACTCCAAATGATTGACATATAAAACAGCCTGTAAGACCACATCCCCCACATACCATGCCATATCTACCGCATCTGGAATTAACAAATCTCCTCGTAGATACATGTATGACATCAACATGGTATCTGGCGTGACAGAATCTTCAAAGACCATTCTGACTACCTCTGTCAACAACTCATCAGACCAAGCCCCACTCCAGCCATCCTCTGGAAAAGGTAAATCCATCGTGGAAAGCTTCATATAGAAAACCAACTTCTGTAAGTGGTAGTGGACAAAGAAAGAATGGTCTGGTAAGACATATTCCTGAAACTGCTCAAAGGTAGACCATAACAAGTCCATTCTGGACTGCAATCTTTCCACTTTATCTTGGAATAGAGAGCACAAAGTAGCCTGTCTCTGAAGAGCAGCCAAGTCCTGCTGTGAAAGAGAAGGAATCAATGAAACAGGAGGGCTTGGAGGAACAGAGCGGGACTTTGCAAGCTGATCTTGCAACTGCTGGATTTGGGAAGCTTGGTTGGCCACTGTGTCATTAGCCATTTGTAAAGCTGAAAGCGTGTCATCTAAAAGAACTTGGAATTCTTTCGCTTCGCTGGACATCCTCTCCTTCTCTGCTGAAAGGCTAGTAACCCGGGATTGAGCCTCTAGTAACTGGGTCTTCAATGAAGAAATCTCATCGCTTTGGGTGGCAACCAGTTGGGTTTGCTGTTCCATTTGCTTAAATAAATCTGCTAGGGTATCCTTAGCAGAAGCTAACTCAGAAGTTGCCTTATGCAACTGGTCTTTAGACTACATGAGCTCTTCATAGAAAGATGCATACAGTTGTTGAACACAGGCTGTCACTGACAACTCAATGGAACTTTGAATATCCTTGCAGAGGAAAGGAATGGCATCTCCTGAGACTAGACTATTCAGGGAGGGAACGGAGATCTCCAAAGATCCTTCTCTATGTGCTCTGAACAGGTTATTGCAAGTGAGATACCCAGGGAGGTCACTGCCAGAGGTAGCAGGGATAGGCACTGAGGGAAGTACAGCAGGGGCTTTATCCGCTACCCGTTTCAAGCGTTTGCACTGTATGACCAGGGGAGGCGGAGAATCATCATTCTCAATGTCAATGGGGGCTGACTCTTCTGAAGGTGGAGGAGGAGGTACTGGATCTGATGGAGGAGGTGGAGGCACAGTCTTCTGTAAACCTGAATAGGTCAAGAAGGCAGACAAATATGATCCGTATGTAACGTTGGTAACATTACCCCTGGTGACTTTAACAAAATGCTGATCCATTTTAGTAAGGAGGTAAGTGCTCCAATCAATAGCAACTCCTTTCAGCACCATCCTGGAAGCTGTGAAAAGCTCTTTGGACAAATAGTGGGATGGCGTTTTGGCAGGCATAAACCTGTCCTGAAGGAACTGACAGATCGTCTTCCATACGGGATCAGTAATCATAGAAAAGGAAACTCCTGAAGAGTTTATCACCTTCTTAACATCAAGGATTTCCCTTGTCTGCTTCTACAACAGCTTGAGAATCTCTTCATTAGAGAAATGCTGACGAGTGGTCACAAAAGGTTCTCCTTTGGAGGGTAAAGATAGAGCCTTCCCTAAGCCGCGAGATGTCAAAATCATAGACATTCCTTGGACTACGCCTGTCTTCTTGCTGTAAGAGGCCAGGAACTCATCACATAAGGACGGATCCTCTGGAAGTAATGGAAAAGGAGTGGCCACAAAAGCAGCAAGTCCCGCCTTCGTGAGGGGCTCAAAAGTAAGTAGGGAAGTGTAATCCCTACTAACTAATGGGACGTACTGGATAGGGGGAGGAGCATGAGAAGGCGCCATTCAGATGGTTACACACACACCACAAACACAGACAATCAAGGAGAATGCCTGCAAGGCAACAAACAAAACCAAAGATAAGAGAATTACCAATAAAACGTGACTCGACCAACTAACCCCAAGCAAACCACATCCTAGAAAAAATTTGACATGACCTCGAGACAAATGCGACCGAAAGCTTCATGCGATGCATCAAACAAACACCCTGAACCCCGTATCAGGCAACAAAAGAAAAAAAAACTGCATACCGTACCCGTAACCGGAACAAAAACAATAAACCAAAACAATACCATATCCGACACATATCAATACTACATCGATGATAAACCAATACTGGACCAAGGAAAATAACTCTAATGACTGCGTATACCCATCCCACGAAACAGTTCATTAAAAAGGGGAATTAAGTGCAGTGAGGGGGGAATGAATTTAATGAAGGGTTGATTTTAATTAATTATTAAAAATGGGTAAATTTTTATTAGGTGATAAACCTTAACAAGAAAACGGCGGTTCCTTATTAGTTATTTAATTACCAATTATTAGGTTAAGCGGTGCAGTTATGCGATTCCCGGACTTCGATTCCCGACTGGGTCTCTAAATGCAATTCATTGATTACAAATTAAGGTGATGTGGAGCGCTTTTTTGCCAGCGCGTGCTCATGTGACGGTTGGTTCTTTTTAATTTAAAATTTAAAGTGCCTCTGTAGCGCACGTAGCGCGTGCTAAGTGAACGGCGGGTTTATTTTAATTAAAAAGAATGTGTGTTTAGCGCGAATGCGTGTGGAAACTGTGGGTGAATTAAAGGGTTCATTTTAACAATTAATTTGTGATTAAGGGGGAAATGAAAATAAATAAAGCACATAAAATAAATACCTGGAAGGGGTGTGTATGTAATGCAGGAATGCGCACGGAAGAGTCCACCAAAAGAAGTGAATCCAGTCAAGGAAAAATAAAGATCACTGATGAAACAACAACAACAACACCTTAGCGGATGTGTGGATTGGGTTTGTGTTGGTTGCTTATTTTTATTTTTATTTTTTATTTTTATTTTTAATTTGTTTAGTTTTTGTTTTATTTTTGTTTTGTGTTAAGTTGTGATTTTTTATGGTTGAATAGATGGAAAATGATCAAGGGAGGTGAGGGAAATTTTTGAGAATTTTTTAAAGAATTTTTTACTATTTTTAAATGAATTTTCTACATTTATTGGCAATTTGGAGGGGAAATTAGGAAATATTGAATTTTCAGAAATTATAGGGTAGGCAATTGCCAGCGGACAAACTCCCAAAAATTGGAACAAGGCAAAAGAAATTTTTAGAAATTTTTCTGAATTTTTTAGGGAAAAATTAATGTAGTGATTAATTAAGTCACCTAAATCACATTAAGCAGATAAGTCAGTGAGGCATAAGTCAGGTAAGTCTGGTTAGTGGGGTAAGTCATGTTAGTCTGCCCAAGTCAAGTCAGGTTAGTCAAGGTTGCTTAGGGTAGTCAACTAGGCTAGGTTAGTCAACTAAGTTAAGTTAACTAGGTAGGGGTTAGTCAACTAGGTTAAGGTGGGGTTAGGTTAGCTAGGCTAACTATGGTTAGGTAATTAAGTTGACTATGGTTAGGTTAGTCAACTAACTAGGGGAGGATTAGTAAACTAACTAGGGTGAGTTTAGGGTAGGTTAGGTGTAAGGTTACTAGGGGGTTAGGTTAACTAGGTTAAGTTGGGGTGAGGTTAACTATGGTTAGGTAACTAAGTTAACTATAGTTAGGTAACTACGTTAACTATAGTTAGGTAACTAAGTTAACTAACTAGGGTTAGGGTTGGGGGTTAGATTAGTTAACCTAACTCAGATTAAGTTAGGGTTAGGTTAACTTAATTAAGGGTTAGTTTAACTAAATTAAAGGTTAGTTTAACTAAATTAAAGGTTAGTTTAACTAACCTAATAAGGATTAAAGAGGGGGAGGAGGAAAAGAAGGAGAGGGAGGTGGTCGCTGGCGGGCTGGGGGGAGGAGGGAGAAGAAGGAGAGGGAGGTGGTCGCTGGCGGGCTGGGGGGAGGAGGGAGAAGAAGGGCGGGCGGGGGAGGAGACAGCGGCAGGGCTGGGGAGGAGACAGAAGAAGGAGAGGGAGGTGGTCGCTGGCGGGTTGGGGGGAGGAGGAAAAGAAGGGGGGAGGAGGGAGAAGAAGGAGAGGGAGGTGGTCGCTGGCGGGCTGGGGGGAGGAGGGAGAAGAAGGAGAGGGAGGTGGTCGCTGGTGGGCTGGGGGGAGGAGGGAGAAGAAGGAGAGGGAGGTGGTCGCTGGCGGGCTGGGGGGAGGAGGAGAAGAAGGAGAGGGAGGTGGAAGGAGAGGGAGGTGGTCGCTGGCGGGCTGGGGGGAGGAGGGAGAAGAAGGAGAGGGAGGTGGTCGCTGGCGGGCTGGGGGGAGGAGGAGAAGAAGGAGAGGGAGGTGGTCGCTGGCGGGCTGGGGGGAGGAGGAAAAGAAGGAGAGGGAGGTGGTCGCTGGCGGGCTGGGGGGAGGAGGGAGAAGAAGGAGAAGACGCACAGAGAGAGAGAAAGAAAGGGAGAGAGATGGGCGGTTGGGGGGAAGGGGTGGGCAGTTAGGGGAAAGGGGTGGGGGCCCATGGGGGGGCCATGGGGTGGGCAGGTGGGGGAAAGGGTAGGGGGCAAAAGGGTAAGGGGTGGGTAGGGACAAGGGTGCGTACCAGCGCGGGGCGGGGTAAAAAAATTTGCCGTGACGGGATTGAAATGACGCGGGGAAGACGGAACGGGTTATGCGGACACGACCGGGGCGCGTGGAGACTCGTAAAATCGAAAAAGGCGCGTTCACACGCAAAACGGGTGCGAGAAAAGACGTAAAAATAAAGAAAAATTAATAACTCCCAATCCGGACGTCAAAACGAAATAGCGTAAAAACAAAAAGTGGGCAGGACGACAGGGGAAAAATAAGGAAAATACATGACAGAGATTCCGGGAGGGGTAAAGGCGGTCACGTGCAAAAAACACAAAAAACGAACCAAAAACGCAATTTTAAAAATTAATATCGAAAGATCCGTGCATCGGAATGAGGTGCAGAAAAAAGGAAAACTGTGCAGAAAGATGTGCCCGACAATCCTATCACATCAAAACATAATTCCGACGGAGATAAGACGTGTTCACATGGGAAAAACCCAAAAAACAAACCTGAAAATGGGAGCAGAAATTAATATCGGACGAACCGTTCACCGGAATGACATGCAGTAAGAAGGAAAAATGTCCACAGGAAGGGGTGGCACAGGGTTATCATGTTAAAACGTAGTTCCGGCGGAAGTAGGAGGGGTTCACATGTGAAAAACTCCAAAAATACTCCCGAAAACTCATTTAAAATTTAATAAGTAAAAATTCGGAAGTCGAAAAAGGGTGGAGAAAAAAGGAAAAAGGTCAGGGAAGGCACAGGGGACACGGCTGTCAAATCAAATTGGAATTCCGATGCAAAGAGGGCAGGTTCACATGGAAAAATGTCAAAAATACGCACGAAAAAGTCTTAAAAACCCGGAAAATTAATAACGGACAAACCGTGTATCGGAATGATGCGGAATAAAAAGGAAAAATGTCAGGGGAAAAGCGCTGGTCAGGGCTATGACGTCAGATCACGGTTCCGAAGCAAGCAAAGTGCGTTCACATGGAAAACCGGCTAAATTGCGTAAAATGCTTCAAAAATTAATAACTCAAAAACCGTGCACCGGAACAGGGGTAGGTAAAAAGGAAAAATGATCAGTTCAATGGGAGGAACAGGGCTATAAGGTTGGATTTGGATTTTGGTGAACGTCGGGTACATTCACATGGAAAAACCTCATAATCAGGGAATGAAGGAAAACTGCAAGGGAACAGCCCCAAGGGTGGGTAGAACATAACCGGGTGGTTGGGAAGGGATCCCATTAGGGTAAAAGCAAGTCATGGCATACATGCAGGAACAGGTTGAGGCAGATGCAGAAAGTATGCACGGTAGACGCACAGGGACGCATCCCCACACTTAAGACCTTAACGGATAGGGTTAACCGAACAACAGGGACCTAGGACCACGCCACAGACCATCCACTAGCTTCCCCACACTTAAAACATGAACATCACTAAGAAACAGAAGTTGTAGGGTTAGAAAAACTTGGTCCGTTTCGTCAAGAATCAAGGTTGAATGTCAACGGCACGTCCACGGTGGTTGTCGGCGCTGGAGGAACCAAGGTAGCTTCTCGGCACACGTCCGTTATGGCAGGGACCACGCGGCAGCACCCAGGGAGGTAGCTGATGGAAGGAATCGCAGGAAATTCGTCGATGCTGAGGGATACTACACTCAACTCACAATCACTCAAACGAAGTGAAAGAACAGTCACTCGCCCCATGACTAATATCACGCGAGGAATAATGATTAAAACCCATATCGCATACCCGGTTGAGGAATCGTCAAAGGGGAATTGGTGGAGAAAGAGTATGCCAGGGTGCACAGTTGATGGTGCAGTAGTGTGTCCAACCCGTCTGGCATAAGTGCAAGGAGGAAGGCAAGGGAGCCTTACAGTGCAGTGTACAGAACAGGGTGATGTGTCTTGTGATGACGGTAAAGACCCATCCTGTGGGTGCATAGGGAAACGGGAACGTACCTGACTCCAAGTGTCGTAACGTCCCTCAATCTCACCTCTCGGTAATTGATTGAAGAAACTCCAGTCACACTCAGCCCACCCTCTGTCTCACGCTTTGTAGATAGTTACAGGAGGGCAGCCTTTTCCTGAAACCCATTGATGTAATCCTCACAGTCACTTGTGCAAAGATTGTATGCCTTGTGCGCATTTGATGGTGCAACTATGCATCCCGCCCTGTGCCGGCATACGGTGCGAGAAGGAAGGCCAGGGAGCCTTATGGTGCAGTGCACAGAACAAATCGTGCGTTGTGCATTGAGAGGCCCATCCCGGGCGTGCAACACTTCATTCACACTACGCACCTCTCATTTGATTTGAAGGGAAAAGACTGGTCTCTCGCCCCACCCCCTGTCTCACTCGTTGTTGATAGATACAGGAGGCAACCATACTTACTTCCCCATCCGGTTAGGATGAAAGCTCAAATCACTCAATTGTTTGTCGATGAAGATCGTGTCATCAGTTGTTGAAGAGGCGTACCCAGGGAGGTAGCCATCACATCGAATATTGTATTGGACAGGATAATGTCGTCTGCTGGAGGACAGGTAGTCCCTTTGCAGAGAGACCCAGGACGCAGCGTACCAAGGGAGGCAGCTTCGGAATTGGAGCCTAGGGATATCAATTAATGAATCCACTTTCTGGACTGCTGGGTGTTACCACCTTTTCCACAGCCAGCTTCTCGCCCAAGGGTATTTATCACCTTTTCTTGGAACGAGGCCTGCTATGACAGGGAATTGCTTCCTTTTCTCTCATAACAGATTTGTTTTGTTGTTTTTTTTTTTCTTGTTGTTTTTCTTCTTTTCTTTTTTCCCTATTCCCGAGGGTGTTTCCACCTTTTCTCAAAGAATAGGTCGGTATGACAGGGACCTTAGTCCTTTTCTCCCATGACCGATATGTTTTGTTTTTTTTTTCTTTTTTTTTCTTTTTTTTTCTTCAAATTGAGCAAGGGAATGGTAGAAAAACCATGTGTCAAGACCAACCTCGCCACTGATGCTGGTGGAAAATAGAGGATAAGAGATCAAGGCTGAAAGGGGGTTTTGAGGGGACAGAGGGTTGCGCCCACTTCATCAAGAATGATTGAAGAACGGCTATCAGAAGTAGCATCATAAGAAGTACAATGCCGCTCCAACGAGGAAAAAGATCAAGTGACCGTAATTGTCAAGATCCCCAAGGAGGGAAGTACTTCTTCAGGCGATATCCATTGATCAGAAAGGGATCATCACAGGCATCAACGGTCTGCACTTGGATAGAACCATTAGGGTTGACTGCAAGTACCTTATAGGGGCCCATCCACCGCTGTTGGAGCTTGCCAGGAAACTTGCCAAAGCGTGAATCATAGGCTAGGACCAAATCACCTTCTTGGAACTCCTTGTGCTTGATGAAGCTATCATGGTAAGCCTTGCGTCGAGCTTGCGTGGCTTCCATGCACTGTAGAGTCATCCTACGAATTTCGTCCAAACATTCCAAGTGCAGGAGACGGCGTTGCAGTGAATCATCATCCCCCAAACGCTCTTTGATAGCCACTCTCAAAGAGGGTAGTTCCAGTTCAACAGGGAAAACAGCTTCTGTACTATACACCAGCTGGAAGGGTGTCTGTCCCGTTGTTGCTTTATGGGAGGTTCTGTATGCCCAAAGGGCCTCTGTAAGTCGATCATCCCAATCACGACGATGTGCGGCAATTGTTCGTGTCAGGATTGAGCAGAGGATACGATTGGTGACTTCGACTTGGCCGTTGGCTCGGGGGTAATAGGGAGTGGACTTGCGATGGCGGATCTTATACAACTCTGTCAACTCTTCCATGACTTTGTTAAGGAAATGAGTGCCTCTGTCACTTACCAGCTCTAAGGGACTGCCAAAACGGGTGATGATATTCTCGTACATGAACAGGGCCACGCTGTTACCATCGTCCCGCTTGAGGGCTTTAGCTTCACACCACTTTGTGACATAATCCGTACATACGAGGATGTATCGGTTCTGCTTCCTTCTGGTAGGAGGATCAATTGGACCTACGAAATCAATGCCCCACTTCTCAAACGGCTTTAAGGGAAGGATAGGTTGCAGTGGCATGGCACTTGTCTTGGTGGGTTTGCCCATTCTTTGACAAGCATCACATCTTTTACAGTAATCATAGGCATCCTTATGAATGGTAGGCCACCAATAACCTGCCAGCAGAGCCTTCCTGGCTGTAGCTTCTCCTGCAAAGTGACCTCCACATGGCTCGTCGTGGCAAGCCTTCAAAACAATCCCAATCTCTTCTCCTGCAACACATCTTCTGCGCACTTCATCTTTGCCTTTCTTGTACAGTGCACCGCCTAGCAGGGTGTAGGGAGCTGATTCTAGCATAAGCTTCTTCCTTTCCCGACTAGAAATACCAGGAGGGTACTGTTGGGTTGCCAGCAGATTGGCAATGTCTGCATACCAGGGAGTTACAGTCTCTACCAAGAATAGGGAAGCATCAGGGAGGTCTGGATCATCCTGCTCCTCGTCTGCAGTTTGTGGGATACGCGACAGATGATCAGCCAGAACATGGGAACGACCAGGCTTAGTAATCACCTCAAAGTCAAACTCCTGGAATAAAAGGAGCCATCTCATCATTCGTCCTTTCACATCTGCTTTGTTCATCAAGAAGGACAGGGCCTCATGATCCACATAAAATTTAAAGTGGGTAGATAGGAGGTAATGGCGAAACTTCTCCAGGGCAAACACCATTGCCAAGCACTCCAGCTCGGTCACTGTATAGTTCCGTTCCCTATCAGTGACTTTTCGGCTTGCATAATAGATCGGTTGATCCAACTTCGAGGAGCCCTTTTGGCAGAGGACAGCACCTAAGCCTTCAATTGATGCATCAGTGTGTACATGGAACTCTTTCATCCAATCAAGAGGTTGCAGAATGGGTGCCTCTATCAGACACTGCTTCAGAGTGTGGAAGGCTTTGTCACATTCTTCTGTCCAAGTAAACTCTGCATCTTTCCTCAGGAGCTTGTGCAAGGAAGTTGCCTTTGTTGCAAAGTGGGCTATGAACCTCCTGTAGTAACCCACATGGCCTAGGAATCCCCTCAACTGTTTGAGGTTGGTGGGTGCTGCCAGAGCTGCGATCTTTTCAATCTTTGCAGGGTCTGTTGATATCCCTTGTGCAGAGACAATGTGGCCCAACAGGACTCCAGAAGAAACCCCAAAGATGCATTTGTCAGGGTTGAGGGAAATCCCATACTCCCGGCATCGGTCAAAGCATTGTTCCAGATGTTCCCAGTGGTCACGGATCAAGCTATAGACACAGAAGTCATCTAAATATACCTCAATAAAGTCGTGCAGATGATTTTGAAATGCGGCCATCATGACTCGTTGGAAAGTAGCAGGGCATTGCAAAGCCCAAATGGCATCACTCGGTAAGCATAGGTTCCCCATTCTGTGGTGAAGGTTGTTTTGGATTGGTCTTCTTCCGCAATCTGCACTTGGTTGTATCCACTGAATCCATCCAGAAGGGAATAAAGCTCATGTCCTGCTACTGTGTCCAATAGTTGGTCTGTGAAAGGGATAGGAAAGTGATCCTTCTTCGTCTTGGAATTAAGCTTTCGGAAATCCACACATATTCGCAATTTGCCATTCTTCTTGGGTACAACCACGATGGGTGAAACCCATTCACTGTTTGCCACTGGATAGATGAACTCGGCTTCCAGAAGCTTCAGCAGCTCCACTTTCACCAATGTGGAATAATTCGGGTTCATTCGCCTCTGTCGTTGCCGTACTGGCTTGGCATTAGGCTCCAAGTCAATATGATGTTGACATATTGTGGGATCAATCCCCTTTAGGTCTTTGTAGGACCATGCAAACACGTCCAAATTTTCTTTCAACAAGTTGTACAAGGTTGACAACTCCTCTTCTGGGAGACTGCTACCCACCTTCAAGTGGCGTTCAGTGCCTTCTGCATCCACAAAGGTTAACTGCCTTTCACCTTCTACTTCACGGATAAAGGTCCCGCGGACTGCTTCTGGGTAGAGATCCGACTCCTTCAAGGGAGTGGTATCCTCTTCGGATGTCCCACTAGAACCAACTTCTTCTTTTGGTGGAGACTTAGGTTGCTCCTTGAGATGTTGAAATGGGATAAGAGCTGTTTCGGGTTTGGTGTCAAAATTAATTACCTCTTGGCTTGAGGACTCATCTTCTGAAGATGACACATCCAAGAACGTCACATAACAGGGACCCTCTGATGCCTGATGGGTTGGTGGGACTGGTACTTTTTGGCACGGTGCATCATCATCATCTTTCTTTGGCAAGGATGGGTTAGGACGGCAGGAGCCACTCTTGAAAGACGGCTTGCTCTTCTTAATCCATTTCTTATAAAGGTTTTGCATATGAGATGATCCATTTACTAGACCAAATGGTACCATTGCCATTCTGTCCCATAGCATGAGCTCATCGGCTTCTGATGCTTATGGAACTTCTCCCTCAAATGTATCCTCTTCAAGTGGGATAGATTCTTCTGGCTCACTTTCATCACCTTCTTCGTCCATATCAAACCCAACCTCTTCTGTCTCTGTTTCTGCTTCTGCTTCTGTCTCTGTTTCTGTCTCTGCTTCTGCTTCTGCTTCTGTCTCTGCTTCTACTTCTGCTTCTGTTGGAGCTCTGTAACAGAAGAACAGATTCTCTGGTTCCTCTCCTGTCTCTGTTTCTATTTCTGCTATGGCCATGTAACAGGGAGAGCAGTACATCCATGCTTCTATCTCACTGTCAGAAGTGATTTCAAAAGTCATTCCTGGTTCAGGCAGAAAGTATTCACCCATTGATAATGGCTTTGCCTCTTTTGGAAGTCGGCTTACAGTATCCACTGTTAAGGAATGTGCCACTGTTTTCTTGGGAAGGATTTGTTTGACAGCATCTTCGTCTGCTGATGTTCCATCTGTAGCCTCATTAGGAGAGTCAGAAGATAATTCCAAGGAGGTGGATCCATGTCCTTTTTGAGAACCATACAGTTTCAGCACCACTTTGTTGGGTCCTCTACCCAAGGTCAAGGTTCCTTTGGACCAATCCGTCCTTGCTCGGGCTTCAAAAAGCCATGGTCTGCCTAGTAACAGAGGGTAGGATGTACCATAAGAGTTTGGCTTCACCACCAGATAGGTTAGCCAATAATCTTTTCCAGCCACTGTAGTCTTCACATATGGGAGAATGCCCAAAGGCTTGATTCTACTCTGATCCGCCAGTCTGATGAGCCATTGGGTGGGTTGCACACCTTGTAGGCCTAGATCTTTCATTGTCACATCCGTCATAATGTTTACTGATGAACCTCCATCAATCAGTGCATTTGCAATGAAGCAGCCTTCTATCCACACACCAGTCTCTGGAGTACCCGGATCTAGAAAAGCATTAGCCACATCCACTTCTTTTACAGGCTCTGGAGCCTTGTTGGACTTTGTTGCTGTTGAGGGAGCAATCCTTAAGCCACGTCTTCTTGTCAGTATACTTTTGAACCTTTTCCGGCAACTGGGAGACAACATCAATAATTGTCGGAATGTGAGATTTGGTCTAAAGGTATCTAGATCTCTGACCAGATCGTATTCCTTAATAGGATCCACTGGCTTCTCTAACCGGTTAGGGAATGGGGCAACACCCATTTTCATTTTCCCTCTTTCTTCCATCAGAGGAATTACAGGAGCTTCTTCTGCCAATTGTGGCACTTCCTCCTCTTCTATCTCCTGGACCTCTGGTCCTGTCTCTGTAACTGTCTCTGTAACTCTCTGTGGCACTGTAGGGCTCTGTACGGCACTGTTAGGCTCTGTTCTGTTCTGTTCTTCTGGTGGAAGATTGAACTTCACTATTCTGGCAGGAGGGTTATTTTCTTTCTGGACAGGTGGTTCCTTCTGCTTAGCACCCATGATGGCAGCAACTTCCAATTCCACCAAATTGGAGGTAGGCTCTTGGGCCTTGGCTGGACTATCAGTAGCACTGTTTTTCACTGGGGCTGGGCTTGGACAGTCTTTTGCAGTGTGGCCTTCTCCTTTACATCGACTACATAAGGGCTTATAATCCACTGACCTTCGAGGATTTGGACAATTTGGTGAAATGTGTCCCTTTTCTCCGCATCTGTAACACTCCATTTCTGATCTCTGACCACCGCCAGACTGTCTTCCTCTGTAACTTTGAGAGGGAAATCTTCTGGGTCCAAAATTAGGACCAAACTCTCTAGGCTTGGGTCCAATATCCTGTGTTGTCATTTTGGATTCCAGCAGGTTGAATCTTGCGTCTTCTTCCTTCCTTCTCCTATCATGCATCTCCTTCAGAGAGCAAATGTCCTCTGTATGGTTCTTCCGCAAACAGTAGGAACAGAAGGCCCCAGGAATGGTGGGTTTTCGTGTACATTCAGTGGCTAAATGGCCTGCTTGATGACACTTACCACACCAAGTGTTTGACCGCATCACATCTCTTCCTACTCCTGCAACGTTGGATATGCTAGCGGTATTCACTTTCAGCGTGTGTAGTTGTTCTGTAATCACATCCATCAACTCTTTTTTTATGTTTGCAACTGAGTTGGATAAATAATCCTTCAAGCTTTCTCCTCCGGACGTACTGGCAGGAGGGTTTTGAGGAGTCTCTTTAATCACTGCATAAATGGGTTGAGCCGGTACAGAGGGATCTCTGTTCTGGTTCTGATTTAGAGCTCCTGTTTGAACTGTTGGCTGTTGACTCCAGTTGGTAGGGTTCCACTGTTGCTGCTGATTTGGCATTGAGGAAATTGGTTGGGACCATTGTTGTTGTGGGTGAACCACCATTTAAGGCATGGATTGTGGCCACTGTGGATTTGCTGCACTGTACTGTGATACTGGGGGCATCTGTTGGTAGGGATAGGAAACATTCCCAGGAACTGCATTTGGTGGGTACATCATTCCTGGCATCAGAGGAGGTAGGACTCCTCTTCCTGTATTCATCGCTAATCGAGCTTCCACTTCATCGTACAGTCTTGCACCTTCTGTTGCAGCTTGTAGTGTGGCTGGTCTTTGCAGCTCCACAAACTTACGGACTTCTGGTTGTAATCCTCTGAGAAACACCCCCTTCTGAATGCCATCATCTAGATTATGGTTAGTCCATCTCTTCAGGATGGATTCCATTCTTGAGACATAAGCTTCTACTCTTTCTCTAGAGGATTGACTTAGGTTCATAAATTCCTCTCGCATCTGCTCTTCAAAACCTTCACGCCTGAATTTAGTGAGGAAGGCCAACTTCAGGTCGTCCCATGTGCCAAAAGTTCCTGCTGCTTGTCTCTCATACCACTGAAACGCCGCGCCCTTGAAAGTGGCGGGGAATATTGCTAACCAATGCTCAGGGGTTTTGGCATTGTTAGCCACACGCTACCATAAACTCTGCTACATGAAGATCGGGGTCTTCATTGTACTCTCCCTTAAAAACTGGCAATGGAACTACATTCGCTGGCCTGTCATCAATATTACCAGGACGGATCTGGCTTGGAAGTGGACCTCCAGCAGGAGGAGGAAGGGCTTGATGTGCCATTGGGACTTCTGTAAAGAGTTCCGCAAGGGCGTCAAAGGCGACTTTTGCTGCGAGCTCGTTCTCAGCCTTGATTTTTGCTTTCTCTCTTCTCACGTACCTCTGGACTCGTTCTAACGCTTGCCTCTTTATTGCGTCATTCATCAGGGGTGTGGCTCCACTATGTTGTTAGTGCTCCACAGAGGGTTAACAGAAGACTTCAGTCTCTGGAGGACTCTCTTGCCAACCTTTCTTCTACTTCTTTCTTTTCAACGTCCCTGAATTCTGCTTTCATGCCACTGCACAAGGGAAGGTATTCGGTTCTGAAGGTGTCAAAATGCATACGTCTGAGCATTGTGGTGGTGCCATCATCATAGTAATGCCAGCTTCTGATGGTTTCAACAGTGTATGTTGTGAAAAACACTCTGTCTACCAACTTCCAGTGGGTTGCTAATTGAACAAACAGAAGATTATCAGTACACCAAGCATCCCATGTATCTTGCTATTGAGCGTCCACGAACAAATTCCAACTCTTTTCCTTCTTGTCTTTGTGAACCTCTACAGACCAAGACTCCTGAAGCTTCTTCACAATCTCCCACTTGATGTTGTCTGGAAACTTCTCAATGAATGCCAAATCTTCCATGGATGTTCATTCTCTCTGTTTCTACTCTTCAGTTTATTCCCAAACAATTTGCCACCAAGGTGAAGAGGAAACTGTCCACCACATAAAGCATGCATCATGATGGTGATGTGTTTCCACCATTGTGGGATGAACTTCTTGTGGAAAGTGGCTTTAATTATGAGAAATTCCAACTCTTCAGTGGAAGAAGGAACTTTACAAATATCCATTGAATTCTTCTCTTCTTGGCAATGCCATTTCCTTCATTTTCAGCCTCTTTTGGTGCTTGTTGATGGCAAGGTTCCCCGGCTGCGCACCAAAAACATGGAGCCCCAAGAGGAACACCAAGGAAAAGGGAATTCTCTTGTAAGAAAATCTATCTTGTAACATCAACAAGCTTGTTTATCATGTTTCATATGATCACAATGAAGAAAAGAACACCAGGCACAACAAATCTTCATGCAGCATCATGTAGATCTCCCACAGTTTTAATAGAATCAACCATATTCTTCAACATCTTCACAAAATCCATCAATAGAACAAAGAAAGCAAAGGAATACACCATATTTGAATGGAAATACATCACATAGTATTCATCTTCAATATCTTCATAGTCTTCTCTCTCAATCTCTCATATACAATCACACTGTTTGAGTAGAATTGGCTATCTCTGACTCTCTCTATCTCACTCCATCAATCATACATTATATCCTCACTACAATCTCTCAAAATCACTCTCAATAATCACTCTTAGGTCGTGGATACCCCTCCCAAGAGGTATGTCTGATATGAAGAGTCACCAGAGCCACTACAGTGTCTCTTCACAGCTCACTACTGTCACTTCACTCTAGTCTTCACTTGAGTCTTCAACAGCTACTTCTTCCACTTCTTTCAGCTCTTTTGCACTTGTATTCACCTCTTTCCAAGGCTAGAAAACTTTCCCCAAAGTCACACATACATTCCACAGAACACTTACAGAAGCATACAGAACAGTCTACAGAACAATACCAGAACAGCTACAGTACAGAACAGAACAGAAGCAGAACAGAAGCAGAAGCTCTACAGAAGACCTACAGAAGGTTACAGAAGGTTATCAAAACCTCATAACTCACTCTCAAACCATTTCAAACTCTCACAAACCATTCAATAAACTTTCACAAGCTCTCAATCTTCATCAATCAATACTCCATCCCTCCTTGCAGAAGACAATCAGAACAAAACAGACCAAAACAGAACAAAACAGAAGGTATACAGAACCATTCAGAACCTATCAGAACATCACAGAACCACCAACAAACATCATGATCTTCCAAAACACAATCAATATCATCCAAAACATTCTCAAACCACTTCCAAATCAATCAATCATCCCATAAAATCAACCATTCAGCTCTCAAAAACAACAAAAATCAGCCAAAAAAACAAGTCATTTCAACACTCAACACACTGCAACAGTTAACCCACTCTGAGGAGCTCCTATGGAGTGACGACAACGAAAGGTACTTTCACAAGGTGAAGAAGGCTCTTAGCACCCTTCCTATAATTTTACAGCCGTGTTGGGATCAAGAGTTTTTTGTCAATCCGAGTTTTGGGGAAGATGCTCTAGGGGCAGCACTAATACAAAAGGATGCTAAAACTGGCCTAATGAGACCGGTTTAGTTTTCTAGTAGAGTAATGACAGCATTATAACGAGGGTACAAGATGGTCGAGCTGATGGTTTTGTCTCTAATGTTTGCTGTAAGAAAGTTTCGTCCTTATCTTCTCCCTAGGCCATTCACAGTGATCACGACAGAAGAGCATTTTCCCTATGCCTTACAGCACATGGATGTTTCAGCTAGAATCGCTAAGTGGGTGATACAACTCCAAGAGTTTGACTACACCTTCAAGGTGGAGGATTATTCTCGAGCTTGCCTAGCTGATTTGTTGACCCATAGATGCCATCAAAAGAAGGAAAAGGAGAAGGGAAAGGTAAAAGAGGAGACACCTCCTCTTGAGGAGCCGCCACGGGTGGAGAATGCCCATGCCCTCTACTTCGATGGGGCCTACAAGCGTATTAAAGACAGAGCGGCAGCAGGAATAGTGGTGTTCAGTCCCGAAGGTGACAAACTTTATGGAGAAGGTATCAGCTTGGAGGATGTCCATTCTAACAATAAGATAGAATATCAAGCCTTGCTTTTAGGTTTGAGGTGGTGTCTCTCACATGGTATCACTCGGCTTAATGTTTTTGGGGATTCTATGCTCATTGTTAAGCAAATGAAAGGAATCTGGGCTTGTAAAAATGATAACTTAGCAGTGAAAATGAGGGAAGCTAAAACTCTCATGAGAAAGCTACAGAAAGCCCAAATCTATTTTGTGCCAAGGCGCACAAATGGCGACGCAGATGCTCTAGCAGCTGAAAAATTGAAAGAGGTAATGATGGGAATCATTACAGTAAAGCTTCCCTTGTTTCAGGGTAAGTTTCAATTACAAGATGTGCTTTAATTTCTTGAGCAAGGTGAGGCACCTACACATATGAGTAAAAGTGAGAAAAGCTGGTTGGCTACTAAGGCCACTAAATACCGCTTGATAAATGATGTGTTGTATTGCAAAGGAAAGGATGCAGTGCTTAGAAGGGTGCCAAAAGCAAAGGAGATTATAGATGTGATTAAGAGCTGCCATGAAGGGGTTTGTGGCGGGTATTTTGCTCAAGAAATAACCAGCAGGAAGATTCTCCAAGCCGGTTTTGTGTGGCCTAGTCTACATCGAGATGTGCAACATTGGTGCCGCACTTGTGACAATTGCCAAAAGGCCAGACCAAGGAAGCTAGTGCATGAGGAACAAAATCCCATAACTACATATGGCCCATTTGAGAAATGGGGGATTGATGCAATAGGGCCACTCCCACGAACTCAATCTGGCAAGGAATACATCATAATGGGAGTGGACTACATGACGAGGTGGGCAGAGGCTTCAGCAACTAGTAGGATCACAACCCAAGAAGTGGGAAAATTTGTGTTTGAAAATATTTGCTGCAGGTTTGCCACACCTTTGGAAATTATCTCTGATCGAGGTCCTGGTTTTAGGGCGAACCTAGTAGGGGAGCTAATGGAAAGGCTAAAAATCAAGCACAGGCATTCTACTCCCTACTATCCACAATGTAATGGTTTGGTCGAAAAAGTGAATGGGCTGATTTGTAAGATAATTACCAAGCAGGTACACATGCACCCCAAGCACTGGGATAAAAAATTGAATGCAGCTCTTTGGGCCTACAGGACTTCATTCAGAACCTCACTTGGCTATACTCCATTTCACCTCGTCTATGGCCAAGAAGCTTTGCTTCCTATAGAGGTGAAACTGGCCAGTTTGCGTGTTTTAGTAGCGAGTCAAGAGAAGAATCAAGATAAGAAGTTAGAGGAAAGGATCTTGGATCTAGAGAGGCTGGAGTTAGATAGAGAAGCAGTAGTCTAACACTATTCCATGCAGGCTGAAGAGAGGAGGAAGACCTTTAATAAGAAGTTGGCTAGCAAACACATAAGGGAAGGATCACTTGTGCTACGTTATGATAATCGCTTTGATAACAGAAAGGATGCTAAACTTGTGTTCAAGTGGGAAGGGCCATTCATGGTCATAAGGAGATATTCAAATGGCAGCTATAAGCTCGGTGACATGGATGGGAAGGTTCACAAGACAAGGGTAAATGGATGGCGATTGAAGCCTTATTTTCAAAGAAATATGAACACTTTGGAGTAGTCATTCAATGAAGAGCCACCAATGAGGGGGTGCAGTCCTCCTTGCTCTATTGGACCATCATTATCAAGCTAGAGGCATGAATACCTCTAGCCTAAGGGGAGAGCTAATGATCCGGGTTTTTTACAACCCATATTATTACCACAAAATTTTGGCCAAAGCCCCTATCAAGAGCTTACCATATCACTTTGGGTTTACTCTTCAAGCACTAGGTATGCTACATTGCTTCTCGATTATGATAACTCTAGCAAATGGGGGGAACAAGTTCTTAGAAGGCATGTCAATGTAAAGGGTAAAAGGGATGGTTATCTTAGTGAAGATGAAAATGGATTACACCTAGGAGTTGAGTGAATGCATAGTTTTTTCAAAGGACTAGCCTCCAACTACACATGGGCTCCGTCTGCATCACTAAGATTTGGAATCTATCACCATCATTAGAGGACACCTCACCCTAGCACACAAGTCAATATCCACATCATGGTGTCATTTGGATCTTGCACAAAAGCTTACAAGCATGGACTCCTTTTGTCACATGCTTATATGTATTTATATACATATGGGGGACTAAAGTCAAAGCAGCTTTTAGAAGCCGTTTTTTATAATCTCAATAACTCCCAAGAAAAAGCGAATTTCAAGAAAATTCTCGCGTGGCCCGATTGGTTTCGATCTGGTCTACAAAGTTGCAGAAGAAATTTTTTTTAAATTCCTCACGGATTTGAAGTTACAAAGGCGCATACTACTGGCTACATGCAATTTTCTTCTCTCTTTTACCACACCAACTTTCCACTCTATCCTTCTTGTAAATATATTATAATAATGTACTTTGGGCACCCACCTCTTGTAATCTAGCTCCATTTCTCTATTTTGTCTACCACCACCCTTGGCTTCTTGCATGATGACCAAGGTGGGGACTTGTCCCATCCACTATTCTCCATATTTTCAAAGATGCCATACATCATCTAGGATTATGTTAATCAAGAAGATTAGCTTAATCTAATCCCTCATGGAGGCTATATAAAGAGCCCATGGAGAATGAAGAAGGGGGGAAGGGAAGACAATGACAAGTCCATGAGAGCATTCTAGAATATCCTCATCTCTTTATGTAGTATAATGGCAAGCTTCCTCTACCTCTTCTCCTATTATCTCCCTCTCTTCTCATCTTCTCATTCCATGTAGTATAATGACAAGCTTCTTCTACCTCTTCTCCTCTTGTCTCCCTCTCCTCTCATCTCTCTCTCTTATATTCCAATATGGTGTCTAGTACATATATTCTCTCTTGTAAATTGGTGTCTTGGTTCTCTTGATTCTCTTTGAGAAAAGGGATGTCCTAGCCCATCCTCCCTTTGGCTAGGTGGTGCCCCTCTTTAGTTCTCTTAGTGAGGATTGGAGGTTGGACGGATAAGAGGCAACCCGTTCATCATTTCAGCCCTCAGCACTACATCCTCTATGAAAAGGTAGTATTCTATACGAAGGCGGAAGGACTTAGATTGCTTATGAACAAGCTACAGCGGCCTGATTGTTTGGCAAAGTGGTTAATCACTTTGCAGGAGTTCGATTATGATATCAAGAGTAAGCCACCAAGGTTGCAGGGTATTGTGGAATGCCTTGTGGATTTCGGGGAGTCGAAAGAGATTTTGGCTGAATGAAGTGATATTGAGGAAATGTTTAAAATTGATACAGCTTCTATTCCATCTTGGTATGCTACTATTACACACTATTTATCAACAGGAGAGACGGGAGCTGGTTTGTCAAAGTCCAAAAAGAGGAAAATCAAACAACAGGCATTGAAGTTTTCCTTGATCGCAGGGACACTATATCGACAGGGTGTTGATGATATCTATCGCCGATGTGTGATGCCTGACGAGGTTCCTTTTATCTTGGAGGAGTGTCATGACTCTGCATGTGGAGGGCACTTCGCTGGACAATTGACTGCGTAGAAAGCTTTAAGAGCCGGATATTGGTGGCCGTCTATCTTCCAAGATTATTTTGAGTACATAAAGAGATGTGATACCTGTCAAAGGCATGACAGTAGAGAGAATAGGAAACGTCCACTTACGCCTATCATGGCTATCCTTGCATTTGAGAAGTGGGGCATTGATTTTGTGGGTCCTATCACCTCGTCGTCTACTACCCAGAAGAGGTACATTATAGTAGCCACTGATTATTTTACAAAATGGTCAGAAGCGCGGGTGACGAGGCAGGACAATGCAAAAGAGACTGCAAGTTTCCTTTTAGAGCAGATTATCTGCCGTTTTGGTCCACCGAAAGAATTAGTGTCAGAACGTGGAACCCATTTTTTGAACAAAGTGATCAAAAGATTGACAGAAGCTTGGCAAATCAAGCATAATAAAACAACTCCTTATAATCTGCAAATGAATGGGCAAGTTGAAAGTACTAATAAACAGCTTGTGGGGATCTTGTCTAAGATAGTCTCTGAGAAGAAACGGGACTGGGACAGGAAGTTGTATGTGGCAGTATGGGCGTATAATACCACGTTCAAGCAAGCTACCGACCATACTCCATTTAAATTAGTTTATGGGGAAGAGTGTGTGTTACCCTTGAAATTGAGTTGCCAACCATACGGTTTTCAATTAACCATTCTTTGGGAGATGAGGATTCCCTTTTTGAACGTTTTACGACCATAGCCCACCTGGATGAGCTGAAGCTGCAGAGCTTATTACACCAGGAGGTAGCCAAGCGTCGGATGAAGGAGTTGCATGATCTTAGAGCAAAGAAATATACCTTTAAAAAAGGGCAATTAGTTCTATACTATGATGCGCATAGGGAGTTGTTTCCAGGGAAGTTGGAACCTAAATGGGATGGCCCCTACAAGATTGTCAGGTTAGGGAAAAATAGGTCTACGGCCCTATTAGCCGATCTACAGGGAGTAGAGTTTAAAAATAAGGTTAATCTTAATAAGATTAAACCTTATTATTTCTAAGTATGCTAATATAGAGAAATGCATTGCAGGTCCATGCTGGGGATGATTTGAGACCTGCAAAAGAGCTTAAAGCCGATTGATGGGGCAATTAATTCCATTTTTGGAGCACCCATATCTGGAGCAGAGATACCATCAGGGGAAACTTATCTGGTGGAGCAAAGGATACAAAGTGATTGAGCAAGAAGATGGAACCTTTGTGTGGGAGATCAAAGTCTTCTACCATCACTGCTTACAACTGTTGACGAGTATCCCTGTTGAGTTTAATGAAGAAGGTGGGATGGAGCCGTCAGTTCATCCTCTTAACATACTAAAATTTGATTATCATAATTACGAATAGAGGAGTTCGTGATGGTAGGCTGTGTAAACCCATTGTGGATGTATACATTATATTTTGACGTAGCGTCTAGGGGCCCTAATAAAAAAGGGAGTGTTGGAGTAGTAATCCGAGATCCCCGATGTAGAGTTACAATGAAGTTAGCTGCTTATCTTGGGGTAGGATTCACTAACAATATGGCGGAGTATAAAGCCTTGATTATGGGACTACATATTGCCAAGCAAGGTGGTACTCGTCGGTTGTTAGTAAAAGGGGATTCCCAGTTGATCCTAAATCAGCTAGATGGGACGTACACAGTGCAGAATCCCATTCTTTGTATGTATCATCGAACTGCGATGACCCTACTTGAAGAGTTTGAGAGAGTGTCTTTTCAGCTAATTCCACGTTACTGGAATCAGTTTGCAAATCTTGCTTATGAAGAAGATCTTTTCTTCAATTGTGGTCCTAGTTTGGATATTGTGATCAATGATGCAAGAGGACCCGGTCACTTGTGGGGAATGTTATTAGAACATGCAATATATGGTAGACGATGGTTGATATGGGTGATGCAAAGAGTAGCCGAGACCAATCTACCGTTATTATCTTGGACCCATAAGCTGATTAGACAACATGTTATGCGTATGCCTCTTGCTATATATGCAGGAGGGATGGGTCATAATCTTATGCATTTAGTTTAAGGCTACGAGCCTGTTTTCCTCCTTGGGAAGGAGCTTATTATTGTATATCTGTGCTATTCCAGGGAGGGATGTGTAGGTGCTATTCTGTTTTATTTCATTAAGCCAAGAGGGACCGTTTTGCAAGGTTTTGAATGTTTTATTTCATTAGGCCAAGAGGGCCGATCAAGTTTTGTAGTGAAGTGCTTTATTTCATTAGGCCAAGAGGGCCAGTTTTCTGTTTAGTACAGGTACGGTTAATGGTTTCTTGTTTTAGTCTTGTGCTAGATAGGTTCGGAAGAAGAGCTTGGAAGGAGCCTTTTGTTGCGTGGAAGCTTCTCGTGGCCCTATCCAGGTGATATCTCTCCTTTATGAGTATTGTGGTTGTTATGTTATATGTGGAAGCTTCTCGTGGCCCTATCCAGGTAATATCTCTCCTTTATGAGTACTATGGTTGTTATGTTATATGTGTTTGTGTACTTGTTAAGGGGTTTTTCGTTTCTTGTTGGGGACCGGCATCCAAGGCATGAAGTCCCAAGTTTAGGTTCAGTGTGTTTGAGGGAGGTCTGAGTAGTCATTGCCTCCTATAAAGACATTGCCTGACACCGAAAGACTTGTTTTAGAAGGGAGTCCTAGTAACCCTGTTCTGCTAGCCTGCTAGGCGGTCATTCTAGGAGTTCTTGCTCAGTTGTGAGACAGTTAGAGAAGCCTGTTGAAGAAGAAAATAAAGATGATAAGAGGAAAGAAACCCTGAATATCTTAAAGACAATAAATATATACGAAGGTGTGTAAAAAGGGGTTCTATCCCCTATACAAATAGCAAAGAAAAGAAACACAAATTTGTAAGCACTTGATCATCGCCTTGTGAAGGCCTGGTAGGTTCCTGGGGACGAGTCAGACCTGGGGCCGATGCCTTGACTTCCTAGGGGTAGCATCTTGCTGGAAAAGAAGAAAATATGGAAGGTTGGAGCGAAAATAAAAGTGAGCGTCAAAAAAGGATTAAGTGTCGCCTTGCGAGGGCTTGGTAGGTTCTTGGGTACCGAGACAGGACCTAAGACCAATGCCCTGTTCTCCTTGGGTCACTATGCTCAGCTCCCTCCTTTTTACATACCGGAGTATGTTAATAAAATAAAAATCCTAAAAGAAGAAATGTGCTACAAGAAAATACTTCTTGATCAGGCTATAGGAGTCCTCGCCTAGTAGGAGCTCCTGGTTGTGTTGTCCTTAGTTAGGCAGGTAGTTCAGACTACCACTTAGGGCAACCTCTTTGATAGTTCTTTTTAGTTTGGCCGTGTTGGAGTAGTCGGTTGGTGACTAGCTGCGGACCTTCTATCAGATTATGCCAGGCCTACTCCTTGTGGATGTAATGCCTTGGTTTTGTCAGGTGGTAGGGTGAGCATTGTGCTGTGTTTCCTATGTATCTATTTTGTATCAGCTTGATGCTTCCTTTGGTTGTTTTGTGCAGATCTGGTGTAGGATTTGACGAGCTAAGTCACCCTATCTCGTGGTCTCCAATGAGAGTAGAGTTTTGATGCTGAGAAGTGCTTAAAAATAGCTAAAAATTACGAATATCAAGGGAAAAATATTCAACATCGAAGGTGGCGGCTCGACCTAGGACAATTTTAAGCGCCAAGTGCTTTGAAGATGCCCGTGCGACATTTCCAAATTTTTAGTAATTTTTCCATGTGCCTGTGCGAGTCAGGGAAGCTGCCGGCCAGTCCAGGATCCCGAGACGGACGCCCCCAGGATTTTTCGGATTGCAAATCGGACGCCGGACACGGGAGGTGCCAAAATTTGGCCAAATTTGAAGAGGTATGAATCAAATGTCTAGTGGGGGGTGCCCTTTGGAACCCCCCAACCTTTTTTTTCCATTTCGTATGGCGGTATGGTGTGAAACAGACCGACGGCGCAAAATTGACGCCCCCCCTCCCCAAGATCGATTTTATGGCTGCACATAAGCCATGGCAATGACAATGCAAGGCTGATACACTAGTCCTTCACTTCGTATCGCCGGTCTTCACGCAGACAATGATGGCCTGGTTGGAGAGAGAGAAAATCAATCTTTCCCTCCTCCCTCTCTCTCCTCTAAGGGGTGGTGCACGCGGGAAGAAGAAATAAGAAGAAGGAATGGCGGATGCTTGTCCGGCAAAGATCGGATTGCTCCGTGGATGAAGAGGGGCTGGATGCGGGGTCATGTTGAGCATTAAATGCATGCTGGAAATCAGTCCCGTAATCAAGACCAAGAAATCAAGACATGAAAATAAGCGGTAATGCTATTTTTATGAAGAAAAATGATATTTTTATGCTATTTGCTTTATGAAATCTTGTTCATGTGGGATGAAAGTTCTTTATGATATTTTTTGCCATGAGTTTGATCAATTTATGCTTTGAAAATCAAAAAATATAAGGCTACATGGCCGGAATTAGTGTTAAAATACATGAAAACACGAGTTTTAAGGGTAAAATTGGGTGTTTTGCTATATAAATGAGAAATATGATATGTCAGACCAACTAAATTTGAGTTTCTGTTATCAATGAACCTAAGGGCCATAGCCCACAATCAATTTTTATTTTTAATCATTATTTATTAAAGAAAAATAGGGAAAATTGCCCAAAAATGAGAAAAATAGGTTAAAAATTAGGAAAAAATAGAAAACGGGCTGAGGAAAATTAGGGCAAATTATATCTATTTTTGTGCAATGTATAACGATGGCAAAGCACGAGGTTGGCCTTGTTTTGTCCCCGTTTCTATGTTTTGTGCGTATTTATCGTTCTTTTAAAAGAGAAAAATGCATAGAAACTCTATCTAACTGATCAATGATGCAAAATGCTAAGAGTTGGATGAAAAGGGGCTGAAACATTGAAAGATAAGAAAAGATTTGATTTATGCATTGTACATGGCATATAGGAAATGGTTTAAATAAAGAGGATGGTAGCATGAGTATATGGCTCGGTGCCTCCTCTCAACGCAGTACGCGCTAGTGAAATTCATGAAAAGAATGCTTTATGCACCATGCACGATGCTGATTTTTCTTTTGTTTGAGCACATAGCCATACACGATTTGCATTAAGCATAACAATTAAAAGGTATCAGAAAAACCTCCTGGATGCATGGCACCTGTCTTCCTTAGGTTGTGACTAACGATGAGCATGAGAGGACGTCCCAAGCTGTAAGTTAGTTATTGGGTCCTAAATGGAAATTGTTGTGAGGAATGGTACATCCTGGAACGTAAAATATTGGTACCTTGAGAGGAGTTTGTGCTCTTTTGTGTTATATGTTTAGCAGCGCATCAAAGGGCCAATCCCTGAGATGTAGGAGAGCTGTAGTGGGGCTCCGACTATTAGTCGCTGGAGTGCCTCCTATATGTGTGTGACGAGGTGTTATGCCTATGTACTTTGGGATCTCCCTCTAAGGAGTTTTAGGGAGACGTTGGACTATAAACTATAAACGCAGGAATTAAGCTTTAGGGCAGTTTGTCCTTTAGCATGAGATTGACTCTCCTAGTCCGCAAGGCCGTGAGGGTGTTTGTGTGCCATGAGCATGAGGTCCGACTAGTGCTATAGCCAGAGTCGGCCCATTTCAGGTCCCATCATCATGCACACTTGAATCTTGCCGTTCTTTTTAATAACAATCACTATGGGTGATACCTAATCTGTGTGCTCGATCTCATATATAAATCTCGCCTTCATGAGCTTATCGATCTCTTCCTTCACCGCATAAGCGTGTTTGGGATTCATAGGGTAAGGTCGCTGCTTCATTGGCACTGCTTCTCGGACCATTGGAATGTTATGGGTCACAACCCTAGGATCGACTCCTCTCAGTTCCTCCAAGGACCAGGCGAACACATTGACATACTCTCACAGGAGAGCAACCAGTCTAGCCTCCTCCTTCTTGGTCAGGTCATCAGCAATGAACAGAGTCGAGGTTTCTTGCCTTCCCCTGCCAGATCGACTTCCTTGACCCTTGCGGGTCCTTCAATTAGTTCACTAGCTTGCCCTTGTCTCTTTGCTCCTAGAAAAACAACCACTCTATCACCCTTCTTAAACTTCGTGAAGCATTTGGGGAGGTCCTATAGTTTCTTTTGCCACTCTCCTTCTGAGTCTCTAGTTTGCTTCCTGGCTCCCTCCTTGATCCGCCCGTGCCTTAAGTGGATTGGCAAGTCCCCTTTGGTGCGTCTGACCTTAGAGGGTTGGGGTATTTTGGGATCACTCTTTGTACTGACTTCAAACTCCGAGTTAAACTCACATCCCTCACTTGAGGAAGGGGTTTCGCCCGGGGGTCGTAGTTGAGTAGGTGAATCTGTCTTCAGTATTGGGACTACCAGCGATTGTGCCACCCTTGCTTGCTCATAATCCATAGCTCCCACCTGCTCTAGCCAGGTCCTATCGCATTCTATCCACATGACTCATTTTCCATTCATGCCTGCCCTTTCCTGTTTTGGCCTAGAGTCTGCCTCGATCTATTTGATTGCTCTCCCTTCAGTGTCATAATCTATCGTATTAAACTCTTCCTCGCTCTCATCCGTCTCAAAGCAACAATGCTCGTACTCCTTATCACAGGAATCTTGCCCCTCCGACTGCTCGTCATCCCCTAGGTTTTCCTCTTCGATCTCCTCTTCGTCGCTGATTAAAGCCTAGTTGTATAATAGGTTTAGATCATACACTTTGGTCCATTCCCATTTAGGCCAAGCCAAGAGATCGCTTAGGGGTTTTAGATTAGCTACCTTGTTGCCTTTCAGTTTAGTGGTCAGGTACCCTACGATTCCCTGAAGCTTGAGCTTGTTAGTGGGGGTGTGGAAGGAGACCGGTCTCCCTGGATCCCGTGAGCTCCCCGCCATCATGCAGAGTGGCACAGTGGGCTCCTCAGCTGGCATGCTTGGTGACTTAGCCACTTGATTATACAACTCTTCCTCATCTGAGAATGGCAGGTCAATGGTTGCCAAGACATGCATCCAATCCCTCTCGTCCTCAGGGCAGGGAATGTACTTGGTCAGTGTCCCATAGGGCTTGCGTGCCTGGGCATCACCTTTTAGCATGGTCGAGATATCATCGAGGTTGGCTGGGGTAGTTTTCCATGTGTCCATCTCAACCCTTACCGCTTCCATCCTATTTCCCAAGAATATGAGGTTGTTTCCCTAGTCTTCAACCACTCGTGCATTCCTCATCCATGGCCGGCCTAGCAGTATGTCATAGTCCACCCTCCTCATGACAATGAAATTTACGAAAAACTGCACTCCTGCAACCTTCACTAGCCAGTTTTTTAAGACCCCGAATGGTCTGACCTTCATTCCATTGGCCAATGTAACATTAAACCTAGCCGCTTCCACAGATGGGTTTCCCCATGCCTGTAGAACTGTGTGGCTCAAGACACTGACCCGGCATTGGTGTCCACAATTCCTTTCCGTGTTGCGTCCCCCAAGGCTAAAGTAGGTAGGACTGCATGCATCTCTGTGCCTTCCTAGAAAGCGTTGATGTGCAGTGACCTTGGAGCTGAGTGCAGTGCTAGGCTTGGAATTTGTGTGACTGCATCCTGCTCGTGCAAGTCAATGGAAGCATGCTCCCCCTCCCCCTCCACCCAGTGCCTCAATTCTTGCCACAATGGAGGGTGTTGCCAAAGTAGGTCTCCCAAACTCACGGTCACTAGGGTGGTTACTAAGGTGGTGAGGAGGTTGTTGGGTAGTTGGCTTCCTCCTTGGTCACCACTCTTCGGCCACATGTCATGGCTAGCTTGTTGAAAAGCTTCTCCCTGGTCTTGCCTTTGTGGCATCTCTCGTGGTGTTAGCGCATTCCCCGATTGAGGTTGCAATGGCAAATCGGGTGTGCTTGCACTAGAAAGGTCCTCCATCGGATCCTCCAATATGGATTCTACATCTTTAAGGTGTTCTTGGGCATCCTTGACCCACTCCTTTACCTTGGTGATAGCCTTGAGTTGCCATCTGGGATGAGGGTATTCCCCCACCTTGGCACTACCTAGTTCCGCCATCTTGGGGGTGGAGGTCTCTGCCTCGGCATCTGTGATCCCCTTTCCCGCCACTAAGGTTGTAGCTTCCTCAGTCTTAAGAGTGATCCTTGCATCTGCTCTCTTTCTCCTTCTCCTCTGGCTTTTCTTTCCCAGCGAGGCTGCATCCAGGTTACTTGGCCTTGGCAATGAGATGCATATTCGTCTTGTTTGCGCTCGCATCATGACATGCAGTGGGATGGGTGTGTCCTCCCCACCAAAGGTCTCCGTCCCAAATAGCCCTAAGGGCACAGAGGGCACATTGGCCAGATTGGCTAATGGTTTCCACCTAGGGCAGTCAGGAAACAGATGTATGATCCCACATTCGGCACATCGAAGGTCAGCCTTGTCCTGGTCTGCATGTTCCCTTTCTGGGCAGCGTGATGAGATATGGCCTGGATGACCGCAGGTCCAACATGAGATTGGGTCCTAGCTTGGTCCTCCAAAGCCTTTGCCTCTTCCTCTACCCAGTACCATCACTGGCACTGGTCGATAATCCATCAGGACTAGATTGCCTTCCTCGTCATAGGAGATGTATGGGTTTACGTAGCTCTCTTCTTCACTAGGTTCCTCCACATAGTGAACAGGAGTGTCACTCGGTGGTTGGGTTACGTAGGGTCCTGGTGGTCTGGGTATGCCTGTTGGGTTCATCTCTAGCCTAGGGATGGCTGGTCTTGTGTCGTTTGGTGCTAGAAGTGCTAGAAGTGCCAGCTGGGCTCCCCTACCAAGGAAGTTAGATGGCATGTTGCCTAGGTAAGGAGGGTTGTATTACTGTGCATATGGAAACCTTCTAGGCAATCTACAGTGCAATGCATCATATCTGAACCTACCACAATTTGAACACGGCCTAGATCTAGGATATTGACACTCGATTGGAAGGTGGTTTCCACCACAGTGTATACACTACACCTGAGCTCGCATAGGCTTCCTTATTTGTTCTTGCAAACATGTAAGCTCCATCCTCACCTTAGCCAGGTCCTGGCCTTGGTCGACTCCCTTTCCCTTATCCCGTGCGTTAGAGCTCTCTCTCTCACCCGACGTCGTTGAGCACTCTGAAGCCCTCTGTCCTGTACCGTCCGGACTGGTGTTCCTCATGCTTTGCTTCCTAAGCTGGTCGTCCACCCTTATTGCTTCATCAAAAACCTTAGCCAGCACATCTGTGTGTAGGGTGGAGTTACTAGCCAAGGCCTTCTAGAGTTCCTCGCTATGGATTCCATTTATGAACACTGTAGACACAGCCTTCTCGTTAGGTCACTCATTGGTCGGGATCCTCTTGAAGAGGCTATGTACATGTGTGACGTAGTCTCTTACGTCCTCCTTTTTCCTTTGACTGACATTCATCAAGCGGACGATGAGGTTGTTGGAGTATCCTGCCTCAGAGAACCTCTTGATAAAGTGGTCTTTAAGATGGGAAAAGTTCCCATGCTCGGCTGCATCCAGGCTAGTGTACCACACCCTCCCCTTATCACCTAAGCACAGCCCAAAAGCTTGGGAGCGTTGTGCAGGGTCTATGAGGCCGTTTGCTTCACAAACTTGTTTGAACTGCTCCACAAAGCTATATGGGTCGTTGCTAGGTTCATACTTGTCCAGTTGTTTCACCACTATAGGGATCCTACATTACCCCTTTGCCCCTTGTGTGACCCCTAATCCTGAGAGTAAGGCTATGGCTAAGGTTTTCGCGCCCTGCTCAGTGGACGTGTTGTCCATGAGCCACCTGGCTACAAGTTCACTTAATGACAAGTCAGCCTCCACTGCCCACTCTCTCTCCGCATTTGGTCGTGCCTTTACTGCTCTAGCCAAGGCTAGCACGTGCCGGGCCTCATACATATCCATGTCTTGTTGGAGTTTCCTAGTATTTTGCTCGTGGTTATAGGAAATCGTGCTCTTTAGCGCCCTTCTGATCGCCTTTCTTTCCTCTTCTAGGGTCGCTACCACTTCCTCTACTGGCCTACCTTGAACTACCATCCTGGCCAGCAAGTCATACTCATTGACTAACTCTTGCACCATGACAGGGAGTTCTCCCAAGTCCAGTTGGTCCTCTCCTTGTCTGCCTTGGGATCCTGACATTGCTTCCACTTCCAGTTTTACCAGGTCATCGATCAACTTGAGTATCTCTGGCAGTGTCCGATTCTCTATGTTGTTGTCCTTCGGATCTTCGTGTCCTCTTAGGGCCCTACAGATGGGGTTCCCTAGTAGCCAGCTATGCTTTGGGATCCTCTCCTAGTAGTGGGTTCCTTAATATTATTATGTTTCCTGTTAAGCTCCTTGTTACTGGAAATCATTGTTAATCTTATCCACAACTTGTGCTTCTTGCTTTCTAGTGCTCAGTGTGGAAGCATGCTTTTCCTTTCCTTGTAGTGCACCCTAGGTGATGAAATCAAAAGGTGAGGTGAGGATGCACTAAATGCCTGATGCAGAATCCACCCTACTACCTATGTTTATAGCCTAATGTGTCTCTAGGTGCAGGTCCTAGCCAATCTAAAGTCTTACAGAAAGACCCTGCTGCATTCGCTATTCTGCTTCAAGGTTGGTTAGTTGGTTGGCTGGTCGCCGAACGTCACGTCCAATTCCAAATTATGTCTGCCTTGTGTCTAGCTATTCGGGGTAAATCTTCGGTCACCTTGTCTGGTCTCCAGCTTCCAAGATTAAATTGGGTTCCTTGGGGGATCAGAGACGTGACCAAGGCACCCAGGACTGTGGCCTAGGTGAACCACCTTCTATTCAAGCTTTGGTGCTCTCATCCGATTCTGGGAATCGGACGGACTGGTCCAATTCTGGGAATTGGAAGGGTGGGTCCAGTCTTACTCAGATCGCCGACTTCCCTTAGTCGGACAGGGATGGTCCGCCGACCACTGCATGGTCAAGTGGCTCAAGTTCGGGACTAGGACACATGGCCTGACTTGATGGGCTGGTCCGATTATAAGAGTCGGATCGGACCAACGGTCCAATTTTCAATTGGTCTGATTTTCAACTGGTCCAATTATGGGAGTCGGACTGTCCGACTCTTGAAATCGGACTGTTCGACTCTTGAAATCGGACGGTCCGATTTTGGGAATCTGACGGATTGGTTCAACGGTGCGGCCGACGGCCTGCAAGTTGCACACGGTGCCTTTAGGTCAATGCCTATTCTATCAAATCATGCTGCACTTTCCAAATAAATGTAAGCAACAAAGGGAAATGTCTGGCATACCTCGAAGCGATGGGGCGCTCGATCGGTCAGCACTTCACGATCTCCCGTAGCTCTCTCCCTCTCTCGCTCTCTCCCGGGCTCTCAGGCTCACAATCTTCTTAGAAGGCAGGGTGTCAAATGTGGCCTCCCCTGGTCTCCTAGGCCCCTTATTACCTCCCTCAGTCTGTTGTAGACTCAGGGACTAATCTCATACACTCAACCAGCCAGATGTCTGAATCTACGCCCCAACTTCCCTGTCTCTAGTAGTAGCAGTACCCTTCTGTTCCCTTCTTTTTCCTATCCTACCCTTAATCTATTGCAACAGAAATCGGAAACAGAAATAAAGACAGATGGTCCTACTCTAACATTTAGTAGTAAATCAACATACTTGCTCCAGGGATTAAAACCTCCTAATCCTCCTAACTATCTCGAGCACCGGTTCAGGCTGCAAACCCTACTGCCATGCTTGATCTGATGCGTGTGGCGCTCAAGGCTTGATTTCGTCAGTCCCGATAATGGAACCAAAATGTAGGGGAGCTGCAAAGCTCTACCCCGAGACCTACGGACCGCTTATTGATCAAGCATTTCCAGCTGAGCGGCCATGGCTACCTCTCACATAGCCGACACGCAATGCCTACCTTGTGAGTGTAGTGAGCTTACCTTGATGCTCGATCGAGTTCCCTCCTCTCTCTCACACTCCGGTAGCTCCACAATCCTTGTGGAAAGGTCAAGCAACCTCAATCCCTCTTCATCAAGCTCCATCCTCCATAGCCGCGCGAGACGAGAGAAGAGAAGAAGGGAAGGAAAGATGAAGAGAGAAGATGGGGAGCTTCTTCTCCATGATCCCTCACTCTCACGCACTCACTCCCTCACACACCCTCAATCCCTCACTCAAGCACAAGCAAGAAGGTAGGAAGCAAGAGAAGAGGAAGAAGAAGCTTTAGCCACACCCAAGAATGAGCTTCTCATTCACTTTTGAACTTTATATACATGCCCTGCCTTTTGGGCCGTCATCTACACTTTTTTACATAGTCGGCCATTAGCCTAGGCCCCATTTTCCTATTTCCCACCGTTCCCACTCATCTTGTTTCCACTATTGCATACAATTTGCACAGGAGTGAGCTCGGTGCCCTTTTTACAAAGATTCGAAAGCGCCTTCATATCTAATGGCGCTTTTACTCTTTTTTTTTTGAGGCGATACCGTCGTTTAAATCATTCAAATTTCTGGGCTTCCATTCTTTCTGCACTTTTGCTCCATTTTTCGTTCCTCTGTGCTGTGGTAAACAGACCGTTCTCTAGCACTTGAACTACATCATCAACCCAATATGGCATCAGATCGGCTCTAAACAAGTCTCTTTTGCTAGATTGGCCAAAGAGATGAGCTTCCGATAGGTCGTCAGGTATGCCTTGTCCAGCAGCTTCTCATGTGGGTATGCGGGACATGTGATCAGTCATGTAGTGTTGCTTTCCCTTACGTACAACCACAGAGAAATCAAACTCCAACAAGAGAAGTAACCATCTAGCTATGTGACTTGTAGCACATGGCTTGTTCATGAGATAAAGCAAGGTTTGATGGTCAACGAAAAAGATGAAGGGGATGGCCATCAGATAATGCCTAAATTTCTTTATAGCAAACACCGTGGCTAACTCTTCCCTTTCTGTAGTGGAATATTCATCTTCGTTTCAGTGAGCTGCCATAGAATAGCTCCAATAACAAACTTAGAGGCGTCTATGTGTACATGAAATATTATGCTCCAGTCTGGGGCTCCTATGATTGGTGGAGTGGTGAGGGCCTTCTACAATTCTTCATATGTACGCTAGCATTCCTCAGTCCACTCGAATACGATCAAGAGCTTGTACAATGGTCTAACAATCAATGTGTAATTCAGTACAAAGTGTCGATAGTATACCGTATGGCCTAAGAAACACTAAACACCCTTATAGTTAATGGGTGGTGGTAGGACGACAATGACTTTGACTTTTGAGAAGTCAGTGGCAATGCCATTCCTTGACACTACGTGCCGTAGGATACATCCGTGCTTCACCCAGAACTAGCACTTTAAGGGGTTCAACGAGAGGTTGTATAACTGACATTGTTCAAAGACAACTCTCAACTTTTCTAAATGTTCGGCCCAACTAGAGTGTACGCATAAGTCGTCTACGAACACCTCTACTCGAGTCTAAGCATATCCTTGAAGATGGTGCACATTAATCATTGAAAGGTTGCGGGCGCATTCATTAGCCCAAAGGGCATAACGATGTAGGGAAATACACCCCACTCCCTGGCGAAGGCAGTTTTATGCCTGTCGTCAGGGTGCACTTGCACTTGATTATAGCTAGAGAAGCCATCCAGGAAGCTGTAGGCTTCTTTTCCTGCTACCCTCTCCAGCATGTGCTCGGTATACGGTAAGGGGTAGGTGTCCCTCTTCATAGCAGCATTAACTTTCTTGTAATTCATGCACACTCGAATTTTACCATTCTTTTTCATAATGATCACTATAGGTGATAACCAATCCGTGTGCTCAATCTCATATATAAATCCCACCTTCATGAGCTTATCAATTTCCTCCTTCACTGCATAGGCGTGTTTGGGATTCATAGGGTAAGGTCATTGCTTTGTTGGCACCGCATCTAGAACCATTGGGATATTATGGGTCACAACCCTAGGATTGACTCCTTTAAGTTCCTCCAAGGACCAGGCAAACACGTCGACATACTCTCGTAGGAGAGCAACGAGTTTAGCCTCCTCATCTCTGGTCAAGTCGTCAACAATGAACATAGGTCGAGGCTTCTCGCCTTCCCCTGCCAAGTTGATTTCCTTGACCTTGGTGGGTCCCTCAATTGGCTCACTGGTTTGCCCTTGTCTCTTTGCTCCTAGCAGAATCATCACTCTATTACCCTTCTCAAACTTTGTGAAGTGCTTGGGGAGATCCTACGGCTTCTTTTGCCTCTCTGCTTCCGAGTCCTTAGTTCTCTTCCTAGCCTCCTCCTTTAGCCGTCTGTGCCTTAGGTGGGCTGGCAAGTCCCCTTTGGTGCATCTGACCTTAGAGGGTTGAGTATTTTGGGATCACTCTCCGTACTGACTTCTGAATCCGAGTTAAACTCGCATCCCTCGCTTGAGGAAGGAGTTTTGCCAGAGGGTCGTAATCTAGTAGGTGTATCCATCTTAAGCACTAGAACTACCAATGGTTGTGCCACTACTGCCTGCTCATAATCCATGGCTCCTATGTGCTCCAACTAGGATCTATCGCACTCCATCCACATGACTCCTCTTTCATTCCAGCCTGCCCTTTCCCTTCTAGGCATAGAGTCTGCCTTGATTTGTTCGATCATTCTCTCTTCAGTGTCATATTCTATCATGTCTAGCTCTTTTTCACTTTCGTCTCCAATAGAGCGGCAGTCCTTATACTCCTCATCATCAAAGTCTTGCCCCTCTGACTGCTCATCATCCCCTAGGCTTTCCTCTCCAATCTCCTTTTCATCAGTGACTAAAGTCCACTTGTATAATAGGTTCAGATAGTGAATTTTGGTCCATTTCCACTCAGGCTTAGCCAAAAGATCACTTAGCGGTTTTAGATTGGCAGCCATGTTGCCCTTCAGTTTATCAATCAGGTACTCTATGATTTCCTGAAGCTCGAGCTTGTTGGTGGGGATATGGAACGAGACCAGTTTCCTTGGGTTACGTACACTTCCTACCATCATGCAGAGTGGCACGATGGGCTCCCTTACTAGCATGCTTGGGGATTTAACAGCTTGCCTATATAGCTCTTCCTCATCTGAGAACGGTAGGTCAATGGTTGCCAAGATGTGCATCCAATCCCGCTCATCCTCAGGGCAAGGGATGTACTTGGTCAATGACCCATAGGGTTTGCTTGCCTGTGCATCACCTTTTAGCATGGTTGAGATAGCATCAAGGTCGGATACGGTAGTCTTCCAGGTATCCATCTCAACCCTTACCGCTTTTGTTCTATTCCCCAGGAAGATGAGATTGTTACCCCAATCTTCAATAACTCGAGCGTTCCTCATCTAGGGTCGGCCTAGCAGTATGTCGTAGTCCACTCCCTTCATGACTATGAAGTTCACAGAAAACTATACCCTTGCGACCTTCACGGGCCAGTTCTTTAGGACCCCAAATGGTTTGACCTTCATTCCATTGGCCAATGTGACATTGAACCTAGTCGTTTCCATGGGTGGGTTTCTCCAGGCCTGTAGAACTGGGTGGCTCAAGACACTGACACCGGCGCCTGTGTTTATGATTCCTTTTCATGTTACATCTCCCAAGGCTAAGATAGGTAAGACTGCATGCATCTCAGTGCCTTCCCAGAAAGGATTGATGTGCAGTGACCTTGGAACTAAGTGTAGCATTAGGGTTGGAATCTCGTGATGCATCCCGCTCTTGCAAGTCAGCGGCAGTGTGCTCCTCTTTTCCCTCCACCCAGTGCTTTTATTCTTGCCATAAGGAAGGGTGTTGCCGAAGCAGATCTCCTAGGCTCAAGGTTATTGGCGTGGTTACTAAAGTGGTGAGGAGGTTTCTGGGTGGTTGCCTTCCTCCTCGGTCAGCACTCTTTGGCCATATGTCTTGGTTAGCTTGCTCACATGCTTCTTCCTAGTCTTGCCTCTGTGGCATCTCATGTGGTGTGGGTGTGTTCCCCGATTGAGGTTGCAACAGTGAAACCAGTGTACTCACACTAGAGAGGTCTTCAATTTGGTCTTCCAGTATGGGATCTATGTCCTTAAGGTGTTCCTGGGCGTCCTTGACCCACTCCTTGACTTTGGCTACAGCCTCGAGTTGCCGTTTGGGGTGGGGGTATTCCCCTACCTTGGCACTCCCTAGTTCTGTTGTCTTAGGAGTTGAGATCTCTGCCTCTACATCAGTGACCCTCTTTCCTGTAACTAGCATTGTAGCTCCCTCAGTCTTAAGGGTAATCTTTGCGTCTATTCTCTTCCTCCTTCTCCTCTGTCTTTTCTTTCCCAATGAAGCTGCATCTAGGTTACTTGGCCTAGGCAATGAGATGCCTGCCTATTTTTTCTGTACTCTCGTTAGGACATGTAGTGGGATGGGCATATCCTCACTGTCAAAGGTCTCCACACCGAACAGCCCCAAGGGTACTGAGGGCACGTTGGTAGAACTAGTTGATGGCTTCCGTCTAGGACAGTGAGGAAATAGGTGTGTGATTCCACACTCGGTGCATCAGAGGTCAGCTTTGTCCTTGTTTGCTTGTTCCCTTTCCAAGTAGCATGATGAAATATGGACTGGATGACTGCAAGTCCATCATGAGATTGGATCTTGGCTTGGTCCTCTAAAGCCTCTAGTGCCATCACCGGTATTGGTCAGTAGTCCATCAGGACTGGATTTCCTTCCTCATCATAGGATATGTATGGGTTCACATAGGTCTCCTCTTCATTAGGTTCTTCCACACAGTGAACAGGAGCGTCACTCGGTGGATGGGTTACATAGGGCCCTGGTGGTATGGGTATGCCTGTTGGGTTCATCTCTAGCCTAGGAATGGCCAGTCTTGCATCATTTGGTGCTGGAAGTGCCAACTGGGCTCCCCTGTCAAAGAGCTTAGGTGGCCTGTTGCCTAAGTATGGAGGGTTGTATTGCTGCGCATATGGGAATCTCCTTGGCAGTTTGCAATGTAATGCGTCATGACCAAACCTACCGCAGTTCGAGCACGGCCTAGATCTAGGATCTTGGCACTCCGCTGGGAGGTGGTTACCGCCACAATGTATACACTGCACATGCAACCGCACATGTTTTCTCATTTGGTCTTGCAATCGTGCAAGCTCCATTCTCACCTTAGCTAGCTCCTGGTCTTGGTCAACGCTCTTTTCCTTATCCCGTATGCTAGAGCTCTCTCTCTCTCTTGAAACTATTGACCGCTCTAGAGCTCTCTGACTTGTACTGTCCTGACTAGTGTTCCTCATGCTTTGCTCCCTAAGCTGATCGTCCATCCTTATTGCCTCTTCAAATACTCTAGCTAACATGTCTCGATGTAGAATGGAGTTACTAGCCAAAGCCTTGTAGAGCTCCTCGCTTCGAATTCCATTTATAAATACGGTAGACATAGCCTTCTCATTGGGTTGCTCATTTGCAGGGATCCTCTTGAAGAGGCTACGCACATGAGTGACATAGTCCCTTACGTCTTCCTTTTTCCTCTGACTAACATTCATCAACCCAGACAATGAGATTGCCAGAGTACTCTGCCTCAGAGAATCTCTTCATAAAGAGGTCCTTAAGACGGGCAACGTTCGTGTGCTCAGCTACATCTAGACTAGTGTACCGAATTCTCCCCTTATCACCTAAGCATAGACCGAAAGCTTGAGAGCGTTGTGCAAGGTCCGTGAGACTGTTTGCTTCGCAAACTTGTTCAAATTGCTCCACAAAGCTATATGGGTCATTGCTAGGTTCATACTTGTCTAGCTGCTTTGCTATAATAGGGATTCTAGATTGCCCCTTTGCCCTTTGCGTGACCCCTAATCCCGAGAGTAATGCAGTTGCTAAAGCTATTGCGCTTTGCTCAGCAAACATATTGTCCATGAGCCGCTTGGCTACAAGTTCACTCAACGATAAGTCAGCCTCTGCTGCTCGTTCTCTCTTTGCATTTGGCCCTGCTTTAGCTGCACCAACCAAGGCTAGCACACGTTGGGCCTTGTACATGTCTACATCTTGTTGGAGTTTACTAGCCTTCTGCTCTGTGTTATACACGATTATGCTCTCTAGCACCTTTCTAATCGCCTTTCTTTCCTCTTCTAGGCTTGGTACCACTTCATCTACTCGTCTGCCTTGAACTACCGTCCTAGTCAACAAGTCGTACTCATTGACTAACTCCTGCACTAAGACTGGGAATTCTCCCAAGTCCAATTGGTCCTCTCCTTGTCCACCTCATGATCCTGACATTGCTCCCACTTCCAGCTCCACAAGGTCGTCGATCAGTTTGAGTAGCTACGACAGCATTCGACCCTCTATGTTGTCACCTTCTGGATCTTTGTGTCCTCTTAAGGTCCTACTGATGGGGCTCTCAGGCACCCAACTATGTTTTGAGATCTTCTCCTAATAGTGGGTTCCTTGATGTTATTATATCTCGTGATGAGTTCCTTGTTATTAAAAGCAGTTGTCGATCTTATTCCCAAGTTGTGCTTCGTGCTTTATAGTGCTCAGTGCGAAAATATGCTTTTTCTTTTCTTGTAGTGCACCTTTGGTGATAAAATCAAAAGTGAGGTGCGGATGCAGGTAATGATCCATGCAAACTCCAATCTTCCCCTCATGTTCGTAGCGTGATATGGATCTAAGCACAGGGTCTTACTGAAAGTTCATGCTGCGTTCTCTATTCTGCCTCAGGGATGGTTGGTTGGTTACCAAAAGTCAAGTCAAGCTCTAAATCTGGTCTGCTCAGTGTCTAGCTATTCGGGGTGAATCCTTAAACATCCTGTCTGGTTTTCGGTTTCTAAGGGCTAAATTGGGTTTCCAGGGGGGGTCAGAGATGTCAACAGGGTGGTCACGACTGTCAGGCAGGTTAAAAAACCCTCTACTTTAAGTTCTTGGTGAGGTGGTCCGATTCTGGAAATCGGACAGGCTAGTCTGATTCTCACACTAAAAAAGTGGTTTGATTATCGCAGTTGGTCCGATTTTGAGACTCGGATAGGGTGGTTTGTTTTCTACTTTGGTCCAATTCCCTTGGTCGAACAGGGGGTCTGACTACTGCGATGGGACGAGTGGTCCGATTGTGGCACTAGGACCAGTGGTCCAATTCTCGTAGTGGTCCGATTTTGGGAATTGGATCAAATAGGGTGGTTTGATTCTCGCAGTCCGACGATCCGACTCCAGAAATCGGGTGGTCTAATTCTGGGAATCGGAAGGGCTGGTCCGAGTGCACAGACGATGGTTCGTGGGTTGCATGCAATGCTTTAAGCTCAATGCCTACTCCATGGAATCACCCAGTGCCTTCTAGATAGGTGCAAAACACTAAAGGAAATGCCAAACATACCTGGAATCACTATGGTTCTCGAATCGATCGGCACTCCAAGGATCTCCCTGCAGCTCTCTCTCTCTCTCTCTCTCTCGCCCTGACTCTCAAGCTCACTCTCTTCTCACAAAGCAGAATGTCAAATGTGGTTTTTCCTAGTTCCCTGGGCCTGTTATTGCCCCATCCCAGCCTACTGTAACCTCAGAAGCTAATCCCTCACACTCTTTCAAAACCAGAAATTTGAATCTGTGCCCCTATTTCCCTATTTCCAGCATCAGCAGAACCCTTTTTGTTTTCCTTCTTTTTCCTATCCTAATCTTAACCTAAATGCAACAAAAATAAAAAATAGAGATGGAGATGGATGGTCCTACTCTAATATTCAGCAGCAAATCGAAATACTTACTTGCTCCAAGGATTAAAACATCCTAAATCTCCTAACTATCTCGAGCACCAATTCGGGCTGCAAACCCTACTTCTATGCTCGATTCGATGTGCACGGCACTCAAGGCTCGATTCCATCTGTCCTGGCAACAGAACCAAAATGAAGGGGAGCTACGGAGCTCCATCCTGAGACCTATGGACCACTTATTGATCAAGCGTTTCAAGCTAAACGGCCATGGCTACCTCTCACATAGCCAACGCGCAATGCCTACCTTACAGGTGTAGTGAGCTTACCTTGATACTCGATCGAGTTCCCTCCTCTCCCTTGCACTCCGGTAGCTCCACAATCCTTGCGGCAAGCTCAAGAAAGCTCAAGGGATATCCGTCAAGCTCCATCCTTCATGGCCACGTGAGAGAAGAGAAGAGAAGAGAAGAAGAGAAGATGAAGAGAGAAGATGGGGAGCTTCTTCTCCACAATCCCTCACTCTCACACACTCACTCCCTCACTCCCTCAATCCCTTACTCAAGCACAAGAAAGAAGACAAGAAACAAGAGAAGAAGAAGAAGAAGCTTTGGCCACACACAAGAATGATCTTCTCATTCACTTTTGAACTTTATATACATGCCCTACTTTTTGGGCGGTCATCCCCACTTTTTACATGAGCAACCATTAGCTTAGGCCCTCTTTTCCTATTTCCCACCTTTCTAACTTATCCCATTCCCAACTAGTGCATACAATTTGCACAGGAGTGAGCCTGGCCCTCTTTTACAAGGATTCGGGAGCGCTTTCACAATTAATGGTGCACTTTTACTCTTTGCTTTTCTCGAGGCGACATTGAGGCCTTCTGGAGAGGTCGTCATTCAAATTTTTCAGGGTCTTACTTCCATCTGGGGTGCCTTTTCCTTCCTTTTTCCTGTGCCCTTTTAGTTATCTCCTTCTTCCATTTTCCCGCTCCTCTGTGCTGCGGTAAACAAGTAAGCTTCTCTAAGTTTAAAACGTGTTGAATATCATTTAGCAATACATATTTTTTTTGTTGATAAGATAACTAGGAAATATTGGGACACATTCAAGAGGATCTGTTTCAATCTCTACACGCAACTCTTTTTCATTTTCTTCCACTTTTGTAATGTTCTCACTTTGAAACAAAGAAACATCAAATCCGTGCACTAACTGATTCTCAATATCCTCCTAAATCATTTATCTCTTCTCTTCAAACTCTTTATCTTTGCTAGCAATATCCTCTATCTTCTTCTCTTGTATTGTATCTAAAGAACAACTATCCATATATTGAAGATATACAAGAAATCCAACATCCTTCTATACAAGAAGACATTAATATTGATTCTGATGAAAAGGGCAATCTCCTTCCCACTTCTTGAATTTCCTCATAAAAGCAACATAAAATCTGTGCACTAACTAGTTCTCAATATCCTCCTAAAATATTTCCCCCTTCTCTTCAACCTCTTTATCTTTGCTTGCAATATCCTCTATCTTCTTCTCTTGTATTTTATTTGAAGAAGAACTATCCATATATTGAAGATATGCAAGAAATCCAACATCCTTCCATACAAGAAGACATTAATACTGATTTTGATGAAAAGGACAATCTGCTTTCCACTTCTTGAATTCATCCATAAAAAAGGCTAAACCTTGTTTGAAAATTTGTTGTAGCAGCATTGCTAGCTTCGATTACATCAATATAATGGATAAATCCCTCAATCTTTAGTCCTTCCATATGTTTATCATAAAACTCCCCAGAATCCTTCAATTTGTCTTCAAGATCCTTCAAGAGCTCTTGCAAATCAAAGGGAACATTGAGTATATCTCTAATGTAAACAAATCTAGATGATTTTTCAATTGCATGAAGAAAATCAAAGAGCTTTTCATCACAGGTATCCTCTAGATCCTCTTCCTCCATTCCCTCTGAAGAAACCTTCATTTTAGTCATCTTGATTACTCATCAAACCAGATCTTGAAAACAAAAAATTAAATCTAGGGACATAATATAACAATCCACATTTTCTCACATCCAGAAGATTGAAGCAAGAGACTTAGTTTCTCCCTTAATGGAGACTTCAGTTTCGCATCATACCCCATGTTATCAATACCAAGTCTCTATTGAATTTGTAAGAACTCTTCCTTAGTAAGTATCCCCCCTTTTCATATTCCACGATATGAGTAATATATGAATGCAAGGCTACAAAAATGTCTTGAAAATTCTCTTCCTCAACATCAAGACTTGCTAGCAATTCCTATTCATAACCTATAAAATTCTTATCATTTTAGACCCCATGTTGCAAGGATTGCCAAGTAGTAATCTTCTCTAAGATGAATATCATTTAGCAATACATATATTTTTTTGTTGATGAGATTACTAGGAGATGTTGGGACACATTCAAGAGGATCTGTTTCAATCTCTACACTCAGTTCTATCTCCTTTTCTTCCACTTTTTTAATGTTCTCACTTTTAAACAAAGTAACATCAAATCCGTGCACTAACTGGTTCTCAATATCCACCGAAATTTTTTTTCCTTTCTCTTCAACCTCTTTATCTTTTCTTGCAATATCCTCTATCTTGTTCTCTTGTATTGTATCTGTAGAACAACTATCCGTATATTGAAGATATACAAGAAATCCAACATCCTTCTATACATGAGTGCATTGATATTTATTTTGATGAAAAGGGCAATCTGCTCCCCACTTCCTGAATTCCTCCATTAATAAGGCCAAACCTTGTTCGAAAAGTTGTTCTAGCAGCATTGTAGCTACCATTACATTAATATAATGGAAAAATCCCTCAATCTTTAATCCTTTCATATGTTTATCATAAAACTCCCTAAAATCCTTCAATTTATCTTCAAGATCCTTCAAGAGCTCTTGCAAATGAAAGGGAACATTGAGCATATCTCTAATGTAAACAAATCTAGATGAGTTTCCAATTGCATGAAGAAAATCAAAGAGCTTTTTATCAACACAGGTATCCTCTAGATCCTCTTCCTCCATTCCCTCTAAAGAAAACTTCATTTTAGTCATCTTGATTACTCACCAGACCAGATCTTGAAAACAAAAAATTAAATTTAGGGACATAATATAACAATCCACATTTTCTCACATCCAGAAGATGAAAGCAAGATTGCTAGAAAAATTTAAGCCCCATGTTGCAAGGATTTCCAAGTAGTAATCTTCTCTACGATTAAAAAGGCGTTGAATATAATTTAGCAATACATATCTTTTTTTGTTGATGAGATAACTAGGAAATGTTGGGACACATTCAAGAAGATCTATTTCAATCTCTACACTCAACTCTATCTCCTTTTCTTCCACTTTTGAAATGTTCTCACTTTTAAACAAAGCAACATCAAATTTGTGCACTAACTGGTTCTCAATAACCTCCTAAAACATTTCCCCCTTCTCTTCAACCTCTTTATTTTTTCTAACAATATCCTCTATCTTCTTCTCTTGTATTGTATCTAAAGAACAACTATCCATATATTGAAGATATACAAGAAATCCAACATCCTTCTATACAAGAAGACATTGATATTGATTTTGATGAAAAGGGCAATCTGCTTCCCACTTCCTGAATTCCTCCATCAATAAGGCTAAACCTTGTTTGAAAAGTTGTTCTAGCAGCATTGGTAGCTTCCATTACATCAATATAATGGACAAATCCCTCAATCTTTAGTCCTTCCATATGTTTATCATAAAACTCCCTAAAATCCTTCAATTTATATTCAAGGTCCTTCAAGAGCTCTTGCAAATCAAAGGGATCATTGAGCATATCTCTAATGTAAACAAATCTAGATGAATTTTCAGTGACATGAAAAAAATCAAAGAGCTTTTCATCAACACAAGTATCCTCTAGATCCTCTTCTTCCATTCCCTCTAAAGAAAACTTCATTCTAGTCATCTTGATTACTCACCAGACCAGATCTTGAAAACAAAATAGTAAATTTAGGGACATAATATAACAATCCACATTTTCTCACATCCAAAAGATTAAAGCAAGGTTGCTAGAAAAATGTAGTCAAACCCTTCATAGAATTTCTGACTACTTGATATTTTGTCAAGAACTTACTCTTGGCTTTAAAGTTTAGACTCCTTATATATCACATTCTCACTAACAAATTCTAAGAAAGGGTTCAATGTTATCTAATTCCTCTACTAAAATATCAATGAGACGTGATATCACACATGTTAGATTGGCAAACAGTGAATTTGCCCTTTGAGTAGTAGAGAAAGCATGTTATTTCACATCTCATTGATTGAATTGTTTTTTACATTCAAGACTCATGAAACACAACAACAATGATCCAAATCTGCTTCGCAGTTGATACAATTGCATTTCATATGTCAATCCAAAAAACTTGACAAAATCACATTTCATACATCCAAAATATTTGTCTAAGATAATGCATCTAGAACATCAAAACCACACCTTTTAACATATGTACAAGATTAAACCAAGATCGATAGAAAAATTTAGTCAAACCCTTTATAGAATTTCTAACTTCCTGATGTATATTTCTCCTCTTAAACAAACAAACACACAACAGTTTCCAACAATGTCACCTTATTTCATTCATCTTGCATGTCCAAATCCCTAAGATATCACACATGTTAAATTGATCAAAATACAATAGCAAGGCCTTTTAAAAAGCGAGTTAAATATTTGATCAATAAAGGAGGCATGCAATTTCATGTTTCATCGATCAGTTTGTTTTTTACATTTAGGACTCATGAAATGCGATAAAAATATTCCAAAAGACTTTGCAAATGTTGAGATCATGTTTCATACGTTAATGAATTGTTTCTCACAAAAACTAACAATTTTGATCATCTTTAATGTTTCAAATTCAGGATTAGAGAGAAAAAGTGACAATAACAATTTTGATACCTAAGAATTGTATTCCATGCTAATAATAAATGGGCTTTTGTAGGAATACACCTGATTTGGCCTTGTTATGCACATGAGATAAATGTTTTGTGGAAGACAAAACAAAATGCGTGGAATAAAAATTAACATAAGTTGTTGTATAGATATGCCAACCCTCACCACATGTTTGTTCGAGAAGGACTGTGCACTCAACCGGAAGAGTTGTGTTTAAAATGAAAAAGAAGAAACTAAAAATTATCTTTTACATTTAAAAACTGGAGCCATAAATTGCTATCATGCCAAAAATGTAAGTGACATGTGGCACAAGTTTTGAGGCAAAAACGATCTACATGTTGTACGTGTCAAGTTAACTACGCATTATAGTAGTCATACATGTAAAAAAACATCCTTTTAAACACAATTTCTAAACTGCAAAAGAGTTTTTTCAAAGACAAAGCTCTTTCTATGCTCAATAACACCAACACAAGGCTAGGTTGGTCACAGCCCAAAAATTATTCTATAGCACAAGGTGACTTGGGAAGATTTCATCACCCAGTATATGCGCCAAAGCCTCAGAAAGGTAAGTTTTCTGACAAATCTGAGCTAGCTCTATATCAATGTAATGAATCTTGCTAAGTGTTCCCAAAAAGTGCATGACATATGGAACTTGATTAGTCATGGATCTGCCTAGAGATAGTAGTCATATCACATTTCATACATTGGGAGGAATCCAAGTTTCCTAAAAAATAATCATGGATCAACAGAGCTTGATCACATAGAATGATAATTTTACTTCCACTGATGTTGATAATAATTATGAGTGCATCAACTATATTAGTAATTGATTATTCAGTTTGAGATTTAGATATTGATGTTGGCATTCAAATTGAAAGTCCCACAAGGTTTAATTTCATTGTAAATAAGATTTAAATATTGTAGATGTGAACATTCAAGTAGGTCTTCTCTCAAGGGTTGAACTCATTCAGAATAAGATTTGATATTTTCTAGATGACCATTGTTCTATTGTGAGACTTGTAAAACTTCATGGCATAAATGATCTTTGATGAAATATGTATCCCAAAAAAAAGTGACATGTGAAACGCGAGAAGGTAGAGGTTTCTCCTGTCCAAAAGGCCCAATTCATGTTTCATATGTCTTGGACCTGTTGCATTGCTTGATTGAAATTTGAGGTAGACTATGTGAGTAGTGTTTGTTTACTTACTACTACGTGATTGTAGATGGCATTATATTAAAGAATTGGAGATCTTTCCTAATTTTGAGGTATTTTTTGTTTTTTTTGGATGTTTCAGATTGCTAGAACTAAGGCCATTGCAAGGAAGTAGAAAGTTGATCCTAGATCCCTTGCTTCAAGGATTCATCAGTCCTTCAATTCTTCCAAACTTACAAGGAAATCAAAGCCAATGAGAAGGTTTTTACAACATGTTAGATGCCTAAAGGAGATTAGAAGTGCAATGAAGGCTCTGGATAATGCAATTCCAAAACTGCCTTTTCAAAAGCTTGTTAGAGAAATTTGTGACAAGCATAGTCTTAATAGTTTTAGATGGAAGAGGGTAGCTCTCAATTGTATTCATGAAGCTGCATAAGATTTTTTGATTGAGTTTTTCCAAGATTCTTATATTTCTGCTGCTCGTGCACATAAGCTTACACTTATGGATAAAGACATGATAATTCTTAAGAGGTTGAGATATAGGTTTTCAAATTAGGTCCTTGAGCCAGTCCCCCTTTCCGATGTAAAGGCTTTCAATATTTTTAAATGTGCCTCCATATAGAAAAAAAAATTGATCAAGGTCTTAATGTTGAAGATGTAACACATGAAAAGGACACAAGACTACATGGGAAAGAGAAAAAGGCCACAAAAGAGCAGGCAGATAAATGGAGGGAGTATAAAAGAAAGAAAGAAGAAGAAAATGAAGTAGAGTAACTCCCATCTTTTGAAGAAGAGTTATCTATCCTTGAAAGGGCTGACCCTAAGGGTTTCAATGTCAATTACTTTTTACCTAGTGATATTAACAAAAGATCTCATATAGTATATTTTAACACTAGCTCTGTTCAAATTCTCAAGAATAAAATGAGAGCAGTAAATGACTCTATTCTTCTTGATGGGATGAGGTATAGTATATCAAAATTTATTTTTACTCACTATATTTTTCTAGCAATAGACTTTTATGTTGATGTTTACTATCTCCATTCCTTTTCTAGGTGTGTAATGCATGAACTCTCCTTTGATATACAACAAAAATTGAGGTTCTTGATCCATCTATCTCATACTATATGAGGAGTGAGCTTGATGCAAGTGCATTTAATCATTGGTTCAATCCAATTGACTTTGAAACTTTGGAGGTTATTCTAATTCCATACAATGAAAAGTAAGTAATTTGATATTTTATTAGATTTTATGAGATCTTGTTTTGCTAGATTATTAAAATATGATTGTTTTCAATTTGCATTGGAGCCTGATTGGAATAGATTGTGTGGAGACGCAATGTTTCTTCATCAATTCTATGAAAGGAAGCCCATGGAAATGCAAAGTTGTAAGTTATATAATCTATGGTCTTTTCTATAAGTCCTTAAAATATTTTGATCTTTTTTTTACTCTAAATTTTATCTCCTTTTTTATATAGAGCTATAAAAAGATTGATTGAAGTGCTAGAGAAAAAGCCTACCATGCATTCTAATTTACTTGCAACAATGTAATATAGACAAGTTGCGGTAAGGTCTTGATTAATATGGTTGGAACATAATAAGAAGATTTATTCTATAGACTACCTTAAACAAGTTTCATAGTTTTACTTTATATTATTGATTATAGTGTCCTCATTAGGATGATAGTCACTCTTGTGATTGGAGAGTAATTGTAAATGTTAGAAGATTGGTTAAGTTTATTTATCTCAATGATGATAAACTTATAAAGGTAATGTGAAAGATACTAAATTGTAAGATAGAGGTTTATTGCAAAATAGTCCATTGATGATAATAATATAGTCCATTGTGAAAAATAACAGTGAACTAAAAATATTTTCTTATAAATGTATGACAGTTTAGGGATTGCTATACAAGTGAGCATGTTTGGTATATAAGAGCAAAGGTCATGATATACATAATGATCAATTAATTGTAATCAACAAGAATGGACAATAGTGGGGGCTTGGACATTGAAGGAGAGGAGGTGTATGTAACTACACAAGGTGAAGCTATGCCTTCAACACCTAAGGCAACCAAAGAATCAAAGAAAGACAAAAGGACTCCTACAAAGGATGTCCCTTTGCCTAAGAAAAGTTCTCAAAAAAAAAAGTAGCTTTGCCTCATTTCTTGTAAGCCCTTATGTGTATAAGTCATGGAGATGGATATTGATAGTAAAGAGATATTTTCGTCAATGTCCTTGCATTGTATATTCTTCTCTCTCCTTGTTGATATCTATAAAAAGAAAAATGTTATAATTTTTTATTAATTAGGAAGTGAAATCAAATATACACCTAAGTGGATATAATATGATATAAAAACCTACTCGTTTGTTATTAAGTTGAAACACAAATCAGTATGGTAGTTCAATATCTTCATTTTGTAAATCCATCCGCACTTGATGTAGCATACATGATGATCCAGCCTTTAGGATTGCAACAATGGCCTCATTGTACCAAACATCAAGATCCATTATAGGATCTTTGCTAAAATTATCAAGATTTTGGTCTAAAGTAACCAGACTACCACTAACATAATGCCATCTACTATAATAAAAGCTAAGGATGAAATTTTGAATAGAAATCATATATTTACAAACTATAAAGTCTTGATCTATCTCACATATAATTTTCCTTCTATCCTAGTGTCCCATCCCTCATCAAGAAATTATATAACATGATCATATGTTAGTCTGTTCACTGAAAGCATGGCCTTTGATATTCTTATCTCAACATTAGAAAATAAGTAAATAAATTTATTAATAGGCATAAACAAAGTAGCATTGATTAGCCTACTTGAGATATTAGGTTTTAATGCTCTTTGTATCTCAGAAAATATTTTACTTCGATAGCCCTTGCTAGTAGCTGGACTTATCAAAGGCCACTCAAAGCTTGAAAAATCAACAAAAGAAAGGGGGGATATCGATTCCCATTAGCTAGCTACATGGGGACAATACAAGAATGGTCATAGAAGAATATTCCATTCTTTTCAAGCTATGTCTTCTTTCTAATTTTGTACATCTCTTCTCCAAGCGAGTCATGTATCACATCAATAACATCAACAATAGACTGGACCAATTGCCATTCCTCAAGATTAGAGGGATAGACATCTACAAGACAAATGAACAAATGTTATAACAGAAAACTGGGTCCTATTTCCCTATTCCCTTCTCATTGCCTTATCCCTTCACCTATGTCTTCTTAGACTTCACAATTTGCATAGAAGTGAGCTTGATACTCTGTTACAAAATTTTAGTGGCATCCTTGCATTTTAAGATGCGCCTTTGTCTTTGACTTGGCCTTTTAGGAGGTCACCCTTGCACTTTTAGCCTTTCTTCTCTTATTCCTTTGCATGGTTGCCTTTTTTCGTATTATTCCATATTTTTAAATTTTCCTTTTCTCGACTTGCATTAGGGTTAACATTACCCCCTCCTAGATGAGTGCCAACCCCATGGCACTTGCAGGTTTGAGAGCTGATGAGGTTCAGTGATTTGAAGGATGGTTATGTGAGTTGATGATGATGGGGCCTCATGGAGATTGGTGTTGGTGGTGGGGAGAAGTTGATCACATGTTTAAGATGGTGGACTAAGTGGATAGCGAGGCCTCAAAAGTTAGTGGTTTGCAGCATTTGTATTTACCTGTACAGAAAACAAGGTGCACTAACTTGGGTGTTTTCCTACCTTAATGTGTGGTGCATTGTGCTGGGAGTTGGGTCAAGCCTAGGTGTTTTCCCACACTTGAGGACCAAGTTCTTGCCTAAGGGATGTGTGGTGAGTGTGGCTTAGGGAGACCGGTACAATAGGTGAGAGTCACCTCCCTAGGTGTGTCCTACCCTTCATGCATTTTAAGCGTGATGTGGGGAATCAAAATGGGCTAGGGAGCTAGGGACAGAGTCAGCTCGCTGAAGCCACTAGACGCACCTAACTTGAGAACCCCTAGGTGCAATGACTGTAGCCTACATGTAGTGAGATGATTCGTTTGCTTTCTCCTGTGATTTTATTCTTGTGATCTCTTATTCTTTTTTTTTCTTCTCTTTTCTTTGCCTTTTCTCTTCTCTTCTTTTATTTTATTTTATTTTATTTTCTTTCTTTCTCTTTTTTCTTTTTTTTTTTGAATAGACAGAAAGCTATCATTCATATCTTCTAAGAGAGCTAGGCAAGAAGAGGGAAGGAGAGTAGCTCACATCATTAACCTAGTTGTCGTGCACATGTTTATGCCATCTGGATAAAAAAAAGAGTGGTGGTAGGCAGCACTCTTGTAATGTAGGCTCTTACTTTAATAGTACCCTAAGTAATCTAAGATAATTACACGTAGTTAAGAAGGTTAGGTTTGGGCATCAAGTGAATTCCTTAAGGAAGTGTGCTATTGAGTCATATAGGTCTTGCAACATGAAAGTGAGGGCTTCCTTAGGCTTGGTGGAATTGACATTGTATATTCTAGGAAAGTCATATTGACTGTTCATGTCTGGATTGTAATCCACTCCTACCCTTCTTGGATATGGCATGAAAGTAGGGTTAATTCTTTTGAAGGGTAGGGTATTACAAAATGACATCTAGGCATCTGTGTTGCCTTCCCAAATGTTCCTCCTCCACTTTGGATGGCACACATAGCCCTTCACTATATTGGGAACTTCATAAACTTTGTTCTACTAGTAGTCTGGAACCTCTGTTCCCCATTGGGTTGGATTCTCCTCTCTCTCAGAGGTCCACCTATCTCCCAACCTCCTTCCGACAATGGCCACCTCTTCCACCACCTTGATTGATAATATCCTCCTCAATGTAGTGGGGAATCAGAAATCAAAGTTGAACGGTTCACGGTTATTCTCTCTCTGCTCCAAGAATATGATTTTAGTGTTATCATTTACCAGGAAGTAGTCTTCCCTTGGCATGATGGGCATTACTGGCACCATTGCCAGCTTAGCATTCAACATTATTGATGCTTGCTCTAGCATCTACTTTCTCTTATTTTTAAGCTAGACTTTCCTGTTAGTAAGGGTGTTCACATGCTATTGCACTTTAGGTCATGGAGAAGGAGGTTGTGGGACTAGCTCCTCCTCTTGTTGTCCCGTTTCAAACTATTCTATCTCTTCCTCCTCCTTGTGTTCTTGTGGTGCTCCTTTGTTGAATCCCAGGGCATCCACTTCTTGCATTGTCAAGCTTTCCCTGAGTAAATAGTTCCTCTGGTATTGTAGGCTTAGGCTGATTCCTATTGCTTGTGGTGGCATATGTAGCCCCTATCTCAAGGCCATGCAAGCAATCCCCAACTTTCTTTTCAATGAATCAACAACCTCCCCTTTTTCCATTTGGGTGTCATCCATGATACTGCATTGTTGGGTCTGTAATCTCCCTTGTGTGACCTCTAGTGCCTTGCTCTTTGCGAGCACCTTATCTCGTTCTGCACAAGCTAGATGGCACGCTATGTCTTTCACTCTTCTTTAAGTTTTTGTTGTCCATTCTTCTATCTTCTTTTTCATTTCTTTGACACTTTCTCCTTGACTTTGAGCTAGGATCATCAATCCATACTCTTGTTCCATAATTTCCCTTTCTAATCTCTTCTGCTCTTCTAGCTCAAAGGCAACATTTTTCTTTAAATTTTCTATTTCTTCTTGATACCTTCAAGCTCTCTCTTCTCTCGCTTATTTACAATAACTTCGTGGCGTCATGTGTTGAGATATTGGCAAGCACACTCATCTTAGCCTCTTTGTATGGAGCAATGTGGGTTCAGGATACAGAATCCCATATGCATAGTGGTGGAAAGTGCAGCCTAGTGTATTCCTATAAAGCATTGTAATTGCTCTCATTTTGAATATAATGTCATAGTACTTTTGTACTTCTAGTAAAGTTTCTATGTCATTGTCAACACACAAGATTGTGTTTATGAGTCCAAGCTTCCATCTTAGAACCTAATTCACTTGTGTGACATTTGGCCTTGATGTCTGTTACCTCATGAGCTCACTCTTCCTCTTTCAACCTCCAAAGCCATGCTCTAGATTCAACATTATTTACATGGTATCAGATCCCATTTGAGCATGGTCTAAGATCAACTCAACTCCTCTCTTTACTCTCTCAATCTCTCTCAATCTTAGCTCAACTCAGTGGCAACTCAAAACTTTAGCTTCAACTTTATCTTCAACTTCCACCTTGTGGCAGCCATAGCAAGCCTATAGCTACCCTACTTGGAGCTTTCATATCTCACTCTATAGGCCATATCTCACTGAGCTTCCTTTTGGACAATTGTTTCTCTTCTTCCAAATCTTCTTTGTGGCACTTCAATTGGAGAGATTGGTGGAGTATATGCCCATCATTACTAAAACTCGTGATCATTATTGAGATTGTGCACTTCCTATTCATATTGATGATTCCACCTATGCATGCTGCGATGTTGACCAAGATCATAGGGGAATAAAGCCCCATCACCTAAGGTACCCTCATCTCAAATCTTATTCCAAATGGTTCATTGTGTGAGCCACATAAAGAGAAAACCTAGGCCCCTATCCTGCAAACCCTAAAACTCCATAGCCCACTTACTTGAAACTTCATCTTTCCTTCATTTTCTCTCTCATGGAACTCAACCAAACCTTTGCAACTGTGAGACACTGAGAATTGAAGTTTCCAACAATATTTTAGTATCCAACAGGAAATCTTGGAAAGCTTTTGAAGATTTGAAGCTTTCATTGAAGTACAAGCATCAAGCATAGTGAAATTTTAACCCATGAAACCCTTGCTATCCATACATCCCATGATATCCATACGTACCTTGCTACCCATACATACCATGTTGTGCATTTATCCCATGCTTCCCATTAATTCCATGCTATCCATTCTTGTCGTACTACCATGATTGCCATGATGGCCATTAATACCATACTGCTCATAATGGGTTTGATTGATATATGTTCCATTGGGGCTTGGAGTGAGAGTGAGGGAGCTTCTACCAATGGCGGAAGAGGGCCTCTATTGGGGGTTGGCTACATGGTTGATGGGGAGGCTTAAAAAGGGCTTGTCATGAGCACGAGAGGGTTCACCAACCTCATAGGTAGAAGAGGGAATACCCTTAGATCCAAGAATCCCCTATGGGCCATGTAGGGGTTCCAGTGGTTAATGATGATATTTTTATGAAGCAATCATCATGAGATGCATTGGAAAGGAAACATTGGGTCATTTCATGAGGTGCAAGGATGAACAAGATTTTGGATAGGGATTACCTTAGCAATCCAGTGACTCACTTGTTGCTACTTACATGTTTACAAAGGCTTATTACTCACTTGGGATTAAGTCAAGCACACAAGAGCAAGAAGGGGTTAATGTTAGCAAATAAAATTTGAGCTAGGATTGATTTCAATAGGCACATGCATACAATCAAGGAGTGAACTAATAAAATCTTTGCAATCTTAATCTCTCCAACAAAAGGAATGAAGCTAAACATGAGAGATTAAGATCAAATTGACATATCTATTTAGTGTTTGGGGAAGATAGTTGGAGCATGATCCACCAAGATGCAAATATCTCCATCAACCAAGCTCGATTGGTTGGAGTACTCCAATGGAAAAAGACTTTAATATTTTGAATAATTTCACTAATGATGGGGCTTTCGTGTTTTCTCCCAAGCTTGAATCTCAAAGATGGAAAGCTTCAAATGGAGCTTTCATGGTAACCCACAAGAATCCCATGCATGTTGAGTTCCATATCTTCAATCTGGGTAGAAGAGGAAAAAGGGGCTGAAGGAGCTTCTGGGATGACTTCTCAAAAGTGGGAGGGATTGGGCTGAGTTTTAATTAGTTGAGATAGCTTTAGGTGAAGAATCCATGGCTACCCAAACTGTCCAGCTGTTATCCATCTTTGCAAGTTTGTTCTAGGGTCAAGAGTGCCAAAAAGGGAAAAGGGGAGAGTGCTGAAGGAGTGCCTTGGGGTGGCCAAGAGTGCTAGAGGGTAGAAAGAGAAGGGGAACAAGGGAGAGCTAGGGTAGGCAAGGTCAGCTAGTGCAAAATGCACCAAAAATTGTAGGGCATGTCTTGCATGCCTCTAAAGGCAGCAACCCCCCATTTCATTACTTGATCTCACGATGATGGTGCTAGTGAAAAGGTTTTGGTGCTAGATGGAGGCTTGGGGCAGGCTCAAGCAAGTTCCTAGGGAATTTTGGGGCTAGCAACCATGACAGCTTGTAGGAGGAGAGAGAGAAGGAGGACTGGAGAAAAAAGTAATTGAGATTTTTGCCCTCTTCTAACTCCTAAGTCTCTAAACTTGGCCTGGGACCCCTAATATTTATGTACAAAGGAGTGAAAACTTGCTAAGTTAGCCATTTTGCCCCTAGATATGACTAAGTCTCTAGCCATAGCTCCTGCTTGCTGCAAAAAGTTGAGACTAATTATTGTTCTTCATGTTGTACATATACATGTAACTTGAGTAACTAGGGTTTTGAGATTTGAAAAGGGAGAAAGAGGAAAGAGGAAAATGACTCTCTCTCTCTCTTTAGCTCATTCTCCTCTCTCCTCTTAGATTGCTTCATTAAAAGTGGTATCAGAGCATCAAAGAGAAGGAAGAAGACAAAGAAAGACTAGGGGAGAAGAGAGAAAGATAGGAAGGAGGGGAGAAGGAGTAAGAAGCCATGGAAGCTGAAGCTGAAGGTGAAGAGTATGTTACTAATAATAACTAGTTGCCCTATGATGGAACCTAAAATGGAACCTAAGGCACTAGCTAGACCTCATGCCCTCAACAGACAACCCCACCTCACGGCTTGCAAGCTAAGAGCGTCTGTCGAGGGATACACTATCCTAAACACTAATCACTGCGCGTTTATAGTCTGTAATCCAACGAATGTTTCCTTTTTCATCTCCTTAGAGGGAGATTATAATATATCGGCAATAAATGCCACATATCATAGACACAAGGGCACCCCACTGGCTGATTGCCGTGGCCCTACTGCAGTTCTCCTACATCTTGGGGATTGGCCCCTCGATATGATGCTTCCACACATAGACACATTCGAAACAAACTCCCCTCTTAGTGCCAACATATTTAACGTTTCGGGAATGCACTTATCCTCACTTATCCATCCCCTTTGACTTGTCGTCTAGACCTAGAGCCGGGTTGCTCACTCTCTCTACGTGGGTCAAGTCCTAGAGAAACCAAGTGTTATGCATCCAGGAGTTGGTACTTTCAACTTGTCCATTGGCTTGCTGATTATAGGGGTCATCTTGTTATGCTTAATGCTCCATGCTTCAGTCAAGCTTCTAATTCCCTTATTCAAAAAGTGAGTTTCATGGTCTAATACTATTTCCTTTGGGGGACCAAAACGGCAGATGATCTGCTCAAGTAGGAAACTAGCAGTCTCTTTTGCATTGTCTTGCCTTGTCGCTTGTGCTTCTGACCACTTTGTAAAGTAATCAGTTGCTACTATAATGTATCTTTTTTGAGTAGTAGATGACATGGTAATAGGTCCCACAAAATCAATGCCCCACTTCTCAAATGGAAGGATAGTCATAATAGGCATAAGTGGACGCTTCCTATTCTCTCCGACTGTCATGTCTTTGACATGTATCACATCTTTTAACATAGTCAAATGAATCCTAGAAGATGGATGGCCACCAATAACCAACTCGTAAAGCCTTCTGTGCCATCAACCGCCCAACAAAGTGCTCTCCACACGCGGAGTCATGGCATTATTCCAAAACAAAGGGAACCTCGTCAGGCATCACACATTGGCAATAGATATCCTCAACACCTTGCCAATATAATGTCCATGTGATCAAAGAAAATTTCAATGCTTGCTCTTGACGGTCCTTGTCAGAGGACATAAACCAACTATTTGGTCCCTAGAAACCCTAGATACAAGAACCACCACTTGTTGGTGGCTCCTAGCAGACGCACCACTGATGGGACCTAAAATGGGTCGGCACTGGGTAAGGCACTAGCTAGACCTCATGCCCTCAACAAACAACCCCACCTCACGGCCTCATGGACCAAGAGTGTCTATCGAGGGATACATTATCCTAAACACTAATCATTGCGCATTTATAGTCTATAATCCAATGAATGTTCCCTTTCCCATTTCCTAAGAGGAAGATTATACATATATCGGCAATAAATGCCACATATCCAGACACAAGGGCACCCCACTGGCTGATTGTCGTAGCCCTATTGCAGCTCTCCTACATCTTGGGGATTGGCCCCTCGATGTGATGCTTCCACACTTAGACATATTCAAAACAAACTCCCCTCTTATTAGTCCCAATATATTTAACATTCCAGGAATGTATGCATTCTCACTTATCCATCCCCTTTGACTCACCGTCTAGACCTAGAGCTGGGTTGCTCACTCTCTCTACGTGGGTCAAGTCCTAGAGAAACCAAGTGTTATGCATCCAGGAGCTTGTAATTGATACCATTTAATGATGCTTGATGCAAATGTGTATATGATTAAGTGCTCAAACAATTGGAAAATAGCCTCGTGCATTGTGCAAATCCATTCTTTTCATATTTCCATACACTAATGTGTAATTGCTGCGACGAGAGAAGATACCGAGCCTTACACTCGTACTATACTTCTCTTTATTTAACTTAACGTCATCCTATATGAATAATGCAGCAAAGGCATCAAATTTTATATTATATTTCAGCACTCAAACTTCCCTCCTCCCCTACCGTTTAAGGTTTTGCCTCATTGCATAGGTAAAGGGGTGATTTCATGTGTATTTCGTATGAAATAAGTAGTAAATACTCACAAAAACATATAAATGGGGATAACTTGAGGCAAACCCTCATGCTTTATCCTCATTATGCACTCACAGACACATCCAAAATTTTCCATATTTTTTCTTGTCGATTCCCTATTTTTCCCCCTTTTAAAAATCAATTTTCTATATTTTTCCTTATTTTTTCTTATTTATTATCAATAAAAATAGAAAAAACTAGCATTATTTTAGAGTTGTGTCTCTTGAGTCTTTAAACAATGAACATGTAGATTTTATTAGTGTTTTGTTTCATGCTTTTCTGATTTTAAGCCCAAAAACCCCATTTTTACTCCAAAAACCATGCTTTTCGGGTTTTTTCCATTTATTTAGCACACTTTAAGTGTATATTTTTTGAGTTTTTTTAAATGAAAGACTAAAACCAACAACAAACAACATGTCCATCAAATTTCAGCCCATAAGAACATTGCTAACCTCATCAAATGCGAAAAAAGAGCAACTTTCTTTGTAAAAATGTCATTACTGTATATCTTTTATTATTTCGGTTTTTGAAACTTGTTGCGGGTCTGCAAACGAGGGCCTATTTGATGCTCAGCCCGCCTCCACACTGCCATCTTCAACCCACCTTCAGTTTGAAAGAAATCTGGTACCACGCCAGACGAGCATTCACCAACTGAGCTTCATTCTTCTTCACACGCAGGAACTACCCCTTATACGAGAGAGAGGGAGGAGAGAGAAATACTGAAATCTGATCTCCACAACTGGGCAACCATTTGACATGCAGTCTGGAGCGATGGAGAGCGAAGATCAAGAGTATTTCAGACATGTAATCAATTGGGGGGCCTGTTTGTAACCTCCATAGCCCCTCTCAATCATTGGGAAGAAGATGGCGCCTTCTTCCTGCTCATGCCCGAAAAAAGCTCCCTCCCTATTGAGATTCAGAAAATCGCACCTACTAACAGCCTCTTTGTATGGAGCTTCACGGCTAAGGACATGCAGGCTTACCTATCCTATATGCACAGTGGAGCCTATTGCAGTTTACTACTTTCCTATAAAGCATTGTACTTACTTCCTTTTCTTAATGCAATGATAGTACTCTTTTCTTTTCAGTAAAGTGTCAGTGTCATTGTCCACACACAAGATTGTGTTTATGATTTCAAGTCTCAATCTTGAAACCTAATTCACTTGTGTGATAGTCAGTGTCTAAGTCTATGTCTACATGAGTCTTCTTCCCATCTTTCAACCACCATAGCCATGCTCTAGATCCATGTATTCTAACAAACCCCCCCCCCCCCCCCCCTCAAATTCATTTTTTCCCCCCAAAAGGCATACCCTTTGGCATCCTTTAAGTCCATTTTCACTTGACATTTGGCCTTGGCCTCTCTGGTACTCCCATTTTCGTGTCCGGTACCCAAATTGCAGTCCAAAAAGGACGTCCGTCTTAAAGTCCTCCACTACCAAGCATCTCCTAGGGTCCTGTCTGACACGCCAAAAAATTATGAAAATTCATCAACTATTGTCTAGTGGGTCTTTTAAGCATTTTCTGGGCATTTCCGCTTAAAATCGTACTGATTGCCACCGCCGCCTTCGAGGAAGTCTATTTTTCCCCTAAAATTTAGAATTTTTGGCTATTTTTAAGCACTTCTCAGTATCAAAAATCATCTGTCACCCTAAACTGGGATGTTATGTCTTATATACCCTGGTCAGTAGTATGACTTGGTGTCTAAACACTAGTTCTTATGTATCCCGCTCATTACATTTTTGAACCATTTGAATCTTGGTGGAAGGTCTTGTGGCTTCTTCTGACTACAAGTGTCCTTGGGAGGATTGCATCTTAAGTTGCTTTATGACAAGTGGACTAGAAGTTTCATCTTAGATTTAATAGATTGAGTTGGTTGGGGACTTTTTGGATTAGATTTCATCTATGTCATAGTTGAATCTTGTTGTGGTGCTATTCTCCTAGACTTTGGCTAAGCAATTATCAATTGTGAGCACTTCAAGTTCTAGACAATGATCATTGAACTAGCATCCCATTTGTTCATAATCTAGGTATTCGAGCCATTCTAACTCTCAGTTTAGTTTTATAATACTTGTAGAAAATGAGAAATATCTCCATCTCAAAGGGTTTGGGACCCATTCAAATTTTCTTAATGGTATAGCCATTTGTATCGTAATCAACCAAATCAAACTCCAAATCTTCATCGACTTGAATTAACTAGTCATCCTTAGAGTCACTTTCTTTGCACTCATACCTTGTTCCTTATTTTGGTGAGGCAAGGAATTCTTATAAAAATGTAAGAGGGCAGTGCAAGAGTCCTATGTCAAGGGTTATGCCCTGGGATTGAACTAGATTGGTGGAGGAAATGATGCACTAGGTAAGCATGATATGGTGTATAGGGTGTATGCATGCTAATGTACACATTGCTCTATGTAAAGTGCTCATGGGCTATGTGCTTTAGTGTAACAATGATGCATGTGCACTCATGTGGCACTAGAGTGGTAGAGTAATCACTCTCAAGTGAAGTACGCTCATGAAACTCAACCATAAACTATGATAGTGTCTAGTGGATGATGCCTAGTGTATTGTATGAATGCCGTAAATCATGTGGATGGGGGTATGTGGTATAGTGCTTTAGTGTAGAAAAATAAGATATGATGTGAATGGGAATGTGTAGTATAGTGCTTAAGCATAGAAATTTAGGTTGTGATGTAGTACACGTGTACAAGACACCTTTTTCACCTCAACACCCTACAAAATCTCTTAAAACATACAAGAGAGGAGAGAGGTTAAGTACCCAACAATACACTTACACAAACAAAAGCAATGGAGACTTGAGAACACAGAGAGATAGGGCTAAAATTTTCTTCTTCTTCTTTATTTCTCTTCACTCCATACACGAAACTAAGCCTATAACATGATAAAAGACTAGTACAAAGGTACTAGTCACTGTGTGTGAATCTACTAAGAAAAGAAGAGGGGATACAATGGATGAGCCATAATCAAGGATAGACTACATGGCTATAGTCCCCCATCTATAGAATCATTTGTGTATCCTTGTGTCAGCCACTTAACATGCTAGTGAACAGTATTCTACCATAGCATCAAGATGCACAATGGATGCCAGCTCATGGAGAGCTTGACATCTCAACACTCCCTCTCAATCTTAGTATGAGTTCATGAACTCCAAGCATAGCCTTGAAGGGTTCAAGCTTCTTAGCTGGGAAGGCCTTGATGAAAATATCAACAACTTCTATGATAATATAAACCAAGTCAATATCATCTACCAGAACCCCTCCCAAATTGAATAGTAATAGACCTATGTATGTTTGGTTTGCAAATCATACACAAAGTTCCTAACTTACTAAATGCTACTAATGTTATCACAGTAGATGATAACCTTCTTGTCCACCTCCATCCCCAAATCACCAAGTACCTTACATAACCAAGCCACCTCACATGGTGCAATTGTAGCACCTCTTTACTCTACCTCTATACTAGACAAGACAATTATTGGTTGTTTCTTGCTACTCTAAGTAATAGTGACACTACCAAAGGAAAACATAAAACCATTGGTAGACACCCTATCTAAAATACTACCATCCAAATATACATCTATATAACCATGAAGTCCAATGGTATGCCTATACCATAGAGTAAGGCATAATCCAATGTGGACTTGAAATAGCACAATGTGTATTGTACTGCATCCAAATGTGGCTTCCATGACTTTTGTGAAAGCTACAAAAACTTACTCTTCAAATAAATTGTATAGTTTAGGTTTGGCCTAGTGATTGTCAAATAGATAAGGCTTCCCACAATCTTCCAATACATAGTAACATCCTCAATCAAGTCACCCTCATGTGCGCTAATCTTACCATTAACATCCAAAGGTATAGATATAGACTCATAATCAACAATACCATGCTTCTTCAACATATACAACACATACTGTCTCTTTGCAATAACATCCATATACTCTTAGGAGTCTTGATTATCTTTATGCTGAGAAAATAGTGCAACTCCCCCAAATCCTTCATCTCAAATTCTATCTTGAGGAGACCTTTACATTGTCAATATGTGTCTCATTATCACCCATAATAATCAAACCATTCACATGTCAAGATTGTGGGAGAGAAGGAAGGAGTCTCACTTGTAGCTTTCTTGCTTGCACAATGGGGGAATACACACAAAGGTGGAGGCTGAAAACAGTTTTCCTCTTCTTAGTTGTGTAAGCCAAAAAAGAAGTCTAGTACAAGGAAATAGAAGAACCCTATATATGGGTCTCAAACCAAACTCAACTAACTAAGGTGGCATACTAACTGAGCCACGAACTAGAGTAGATAAGGATAGCCGTCATCTAGCTATTATTCATGAGCGGTGTACCAACCGCATCTGCACAACTGACACGTCGGTGACATAAATGCACAACCGTCACCTTGGCATATCACGAGTGGAACTCGATATCCCAACACTCCCCCTCGAGCTCAATCCCAATTCCTGCACACCAAGCAGGTCTCTGAACTTGCGCAGCTTCTCTGCGCCCAATGCCTTCGTGAATATGTCAGCTACCTGATCCTCTGTGCTGACATAAACTAGATCAATAAGACCTAGTAAAACCCTCTCTCGCACATAGTGATAATGCACCTCAATGTGCTTTGTTCTAGCATGATAGACTGGGTTTTTTGCCAAGTGTATACTACTCATGTTGTCACAATAAATGACAACTGGCCCATTTGTAGGCTGATGCATATCATAAAGTAGCTTATGCAACCAAGCTACCTCACATCAGCCGTTGCTGCGCCCCTGTACTCAGCCTCTGTGCTGGATAAGGCGACTATAGGCTGTTTCTTGCTGCTCCAAGTGACTGCAGCACTCCCAAAAGAGAACACATATCCACTGGTAGATCGTTTATCAGAAATGCTACCAGTCCAATTAGCATCAGTGTATCCTTGCAGCTGTATCTGAACCCCAGTCTCATAAAATAGTCCATACTGCAATGTGGACTTCACATACCTGAGTATGCGTCTAGCCGCATCCAAATGCGGTTTCCTTGGAGCCTGCATAAACTGACTTACCAATCCAATAGCATAGCTTAAATCTGGCCTGGTAATCATATAGATCAAGCTTCCTACTATGCGTCTGTACATAGTAGGGTATTCCAGAAGCTCACCTGCATCTGTGCTCAGCTTCACATTCTGCTCCAAAGGAACTGAAATAGCCTTATAGCCTGTCATCCCATATTTGGACAGCATGTCCAATCCATACTGCCTCTGCAAGAGCTGTATCCCACTTGGTGATCTAATTACCTCAATGCCCAAGAAATAACACAGCTCTCCCAAATCCTTCATCTCAAACTTCTGCTTTAATAGCATTTTCACATGAAGGATATCTTCATCACTGTCACCTGTCATAATCAAATCATCAACATAAATGACAAGTAGCATAATACCTTTCTCTGTTTTTCTCACATAAAGTGAGAAATCTGCCTTGGAAATCTGAAAGCCAATAGTGACAAGATATGTCCTATCTTGTCAGACCATGCTCTAGGTGCTTGCTTCAAGCCATATAAGGCTTTCTTCAACCTGCAAACAAACTCAGGATGAACAGCATGCACATAACCTCGTGGCTGCTCCATATAGATCTCTTCTTGCAAATCACCATGCAAGAAGGCATTCTTTACATCCATCTGATGTAAAGACCATCCCTTTGATGCAGCCATAGCAATGACTACTCTTATAGTTGCCATCCTTGCAACTGGACTGAATGTTTCTTCATAGTCAACGCCATATGTTTGTGCATACCCTTGACTACTAATCTTGCCTTGTACCTGTTCACAGAACCATCTGCATTGTGCTTCACTTTATAAACCCACTTACAGCCAATTGCATTCTTACCTTTAGGCAAAGGTACCAATTCCCATGTAGCATTTGCTTCCAAGACATCCATTTCTTCATCCATGGCTTTCTCCCATTTTTCTTTTCCCATGGCTTGCTCAAAAGAAGTGGGTTCTGGTTCCTGTATCACTTTGACCATATATGCATAGTGAATGGCTATAAATCCATCATATTTCAGCCTATCCATAGGATACCTAGCTCTCGTAGACCTGCACAAAGTAGGTTCACTCCCAGGTGCTCTCAAAACATCCCTGGTCTTCCTTACTCCAGGTGTAACAATAGAAGGAATACCCAACTCATCATCAATGCTCTGTTCTGAGCCACTGGATTCACCATCCACATAAGAGTGACCTGCATTCACATCAAACATGGGCTGATCAACCTTCTCTTTTCCTTTTCGTGATACCTGCATACCACTATCTACATTGCTTTGAGAAGATTCTCCTAATCTCAATCTGCCTGTCCATGGCGAAGAATGTGAACCACTGCTAGAGGACGCTCCAGGTCCACTAATATTTTGTGACTGCTGCTGTGAATTTTGTGTAGCATTACCATTTTGTGCATCTACATCATCAATCACATTTACTGGTTTATACCAGCTACTCATCTCATCAAAAACAACATCTCTACTCACTGTAAACTTACAAGTAGAAGGGTTATAGCATCTATACCCTTTGCAGAGAGTAACCAATAGAGATGCACTTCTCAGCTTTTGGATCCAACTTGGATCTCAACTCATCTGGCACATGTACATAGGCAATGCAACCAAAAATTTTTAAATGAGAAATATTTGGTTTCCTACCAGTATACCTCTCCTCTAGAGTCATCCCATGTATTGCTGCAGTGGGAGTCCTGTTCATTATATAGACTGCTGTAGGAACTGCTTCAGCCCAGTAAAAATCTGGCAAGTCTTTTTCATTGAGCATGGCACGAGATACCTCTCCAATATGCTTGTTTTTCCTTTCTGTAATTCCATTTTGTTGTGGGGTATGATTGCATAAATATTGCTGCTTTATGCCATGCTCCTGCAAGAACCTTGCAAACTCATTTGAGAGGTACTCTCCCCCTCCATCTGACCTTAGGCATTTTATTTGCAGGCCTATTTCTTTTTCAACCATAGCTTTAAGAGTTTTGAAATGCCCAAATACTTCACTTTTCTTTTTCATAAAATACACCCAAACGTTTCTGCTATAGTCATCAATAAAAGTGACAAAATAATGACAGACTCCAAGAGATGCAGCTTTAGTAGTCCACACATCAGAGTGGATTAATTCCAATGGCTTCTCACTCTCTTGAACATGTCTAGGAAATGGTTTCCTTGCCTGTTTTCCAAATTGACAGGCTTCACATACCTTATGCATTTCTGCAACCTTGAATTTAGGCAATCCTGCAACAATATTTTGGGCCTGCATTGATTTAAGTTGCTGTACATTAACATGACCAATGCGTTTATGCTAGATATCAATATCTGCAACTACACCAGTCCCATGTGCAAACATTGCTGCACTCAATTCAGGCATGTCTGCATCCAACGTAAACATTCTGCCCTTCTTCTTTCCTTTTGCTATCAAGCGACCTTTATTTTTCATATCCTCAACAAATCATCCATGAGGATTAAATCTGACCTGCAAGCCCTGCTCAACCATTTGACCAACAGAAACCAGATTCTTGGTGATATTCGGGACATGAAATACATCGGACAGGTATTTCTTTTTCCCATCCTGCATAGACAAAGGAATTTTTCCAATCTGCACAATAGGATGTGCAGTATCATCACCAGTCTCCACAAATCCTGGTCTTTCCATTTTCCTTGCATCCTCCATCCATTCTACATGACCTGTCATGTGGTTTGATGCACCCGAGTCAACATACCACACATCGTTGCTTTCTTCTGCACTTGTCACAGAATTGTTCATGTGCTGCACCATGAACAAATGCTCATTTCTGTCATCACCCCATCTACTAGAAGATGCATAATTCCCTTGTTGCAATTTTCCATTTATGATGTCATTCTGCTTTTTATAGCAGTCTTTAGCCATATGACCCATTTTACCACAGTAGTAGCATTCAACATTACTGTTTGCATTTTGGCCTCTTTGCCATCCACCACGACCTCTTTGGCTCCCCCTGCCTCTAGAGTTACCACGCCCTCCTCCAAAGGATTGGTTTTCTTGAGTTTGCTGCATATTCTGATTTCTACCACGGCCTCTAGATCGGCCTCCTCTACCTCTGCCTCTACCTCTTCCAGCATTTGAGTAGAAGACAGCTTCTTTTAAAGTTCCTCCTGAAGAAGATGCACCACCATTTCTCTACTCCTCAGAAATTAGAAGAGCAATTAACTCCTCAAAATCAGGAAATCTTTCACGAACTGAAATGGATGTCTGAAACTGTGCATAATCCTTTCCTAGACCATTCACGGTCACAGAAACTAAATCATCATCTTCCACTGGCGACCCAATGGAAGCAAATGCATTTGCAATCTTCTTCACTTTCATGTGGTAGTCATTGATGCTCATACTTTCTCTTTGCACATTATGCAACTCTTGCTTGAGCTGCATTTTCCTGGCTTGCGTATTTGTGCTATACATTTTTGACAAAGTATCCCATGCCTCCTTTGGTGTACTTGCATCCTGAATATGCACAATCATAGAGTCTGAAATATTGATAGACAGCCAGTACATAACTTTCCTGGCTCTCTCATGCTATGCTTTAAATGCCTTCATTTGCTGTTGATTGGGAACATCAGGAAGAACTGGTTCTTCTTCATTTCCTGCAACAAATTCCCAATATCCTTTTCCCATAAGGAAATTCGTCATCCTAAACTTCCATGCCTGGAAGTTGTTCTTGTCAAGCTTTTCAGTTACAATCTGTGAAAGAGAATCAGACGCCATTACAGAACACTGCAAAAAATTTTGTCACTGCAAAAAACACAGCTTCACCCTCACAAGGGCAAATCTACAAAACTGGCAAAAGTGGTATTTGACCACACAGTCACTTCCTAGTGACGATTTTGCATAAACAGGAACCAAGGATGATTCTGAAACTCCCAATGTCTCTGCGCACAAGCATACGATGCAATTTCTACAGTAACTTTTCATCGACCTGTAGAACAGTGGTCGCACAGCATAAAATAGAGTCTTTTCCTGAGTGCGTGCTAAAAACTTCCGCCTCCAAAACAGGCCCCGAAATGGCCTCAAATAAAAAAAACAGGGTCACCATGGGCTAAAGCCCTCACCCGCAGCATATACTGCCCTCTTGCTTCACCGCGAAGGGCGTCTCAACCTGAGACAATGTACTCTTGCAATTTTCAGCTGTGCTACCTGCAGAGATCTGCTCCCAAAATAGAAAATGAAAGCAACACTTCTCCTCTTACCAGAACACCGCGAACTTAGTTTGCTTTCTTGAGCTCCTTACCACGAACAAGGCTCTGATACCATCTCAAGATTGTGGGAGAGAAGGAAGGAGTCTCACTTGTAGCTTTCTTGCTTGCACAATGGGGGAATACACACAAAGAGGGAGGCTGAAAACAATTTTCCTCTTCTTAGTTGTGTAAGCCAAAAAAGAAGTCTAGTACAAGGAAATAGAAGAACCCTATATATGGGTCTCAAACCAAACTCAACTAACTAAGGTGGCATACTAACTGAGCCACGAACTAGAGTAGATAAGGATAGCCGTCATCTAGCTATTATTCATGAGCGGTGTACCAACCGCATCTGCACAACTGACACGTCGGTGACATAAATGCACAACGGTCACCCTGGCATATCACGAGTGGAGCTCGATATCTCAACACCACATATACAGTAATGACCACAATATTTGTATCACTCTCATATACATAGATTTACTGATCAACTTATGCCTTGCAAAATCCAATGTTGACAATGTATTTTATAATTATGTCATGCCATGCCTTGGGTGCTTGCTTCAACTCATACAACGCCTTATAAAGCATGCATATATAATATGGATCATTCTTATCCACATAACCAGGTGGCTACTCCACATAAACTTCCTCTTGCAGATTCCCTTGCAAAAAGGAATTCTTAACATCCATTTGATGGCATGATCCAACCCTTTGATACAGCCACTACTATGATAGCCCTTAGAATAGCCATTTTAGCTATTGGACTAAAAGTATCCTCATAATCAATACCATGAGTCTATGTATATTCTTTGGCAACCAATCATGCCTTATAATGCTCAATAAATCCATCTTGACCATATAAACCCATTTGCATCCAATAGCTTTATTGCATTTAGGTAAAGATGCTAACTCCCATGTGTTGTTATCCATAAGAACATCCATTTTTTCATCTATAGTGTCAAGAATCACATAGAATCACGTGATGGGGGGATGTGCTTGAGCTACTGCACCAAACACACACTATACACACAAGAGGAAGCTCACTCAAGAACACTATATATCTTTGCCAGCTGTAGGTAGGTGTAATAAACTAAATATAATAAGTGATAAGTCAGTGGCCATGTGAGTATCATAATGACCACCAATGTGCTAAGTGTAGAGGTGCGGACTCATCTAGCCAGGCGGTCCATCATCAATGTCTGCACGTGTTGATTTTGCCATCTCAACACTCCCTCTCAAGCTCAATTCTATCTTTGCAACTCCAAGTAAGCTTTGGGAGTTTCCAATTTTTGGCACCATATCCTTCGCCAACCAGGTATTTATTCTGTGTCCAGATAAGCACTAGCATATAAATTAATCTAGTCAAGTTACAATGCAAAACATCACAAAGTGGTAGTGCCCCTCAATGTGTTTTGTCCTGGCATGGAACATTGGATTCCTAGCTAGATGTATGTTGCTCATGTTGTCACAATGAATAACAACTGGACCATCTCCTTGTACGCCCAAATCACCTAATAAATTTTACAGCCATATCACCTCACATGCTGCCATAGCAGCACCTCTGTACTTAGCCTCTGTACTCAATAAAGCAACTGTAGGTTGCTTTTTGCCACTCCATGTAACTGCTACACTACCAAGGTGTAATATTTCTGCTATGAAATATTCAAGACCCTAAATCTTGCACAAAAGTGGTTCAAAGTAATCTCTCGCAATGAAAAAACCTTGGGCTAAGTGCTCCCTCCACGTGCATCAACAAACACTAGCCCTGCATCGTGTATAGGAAGTCATGGCTCAAAACTGCAAGCCCACACAAGAACACCCCTTCAAAGGACAAAAAGGGATAATTTTTTCTTTTTTTTTTTGGATAAACTCCCTCCCCTTCAGCCGTTGCATGGTGGGGAGAGGGAGTATGTGTGGAAGTATGAGTGGTGTTGGAAGAGCATGGGGGAGGGGAGCATGCAGATTGCCACTTGTGTGGCTACCCCCCCCCTTCACAACCTATAAGAACCCTCCCCTCCTAAGCTTGAGGGGAGGAGGAGAGAGGGGATCATGATGCCCACCTGCTGCTGCCGCGGCCCTATGGAGCTGCCTGTCGCGCCGTCATCGTGCTGCTGTGCCACATCGCCAACACCATCATCATCATCATCGTTATCATCATCTCCATCTCCCCAATCATCACTCTCTCTCCATGTCATCCCTATATAGAGAATTGGAAGCTTCTGTTGGAAGCTTCTAACTAAAGCTTCTCTAGGCCTTGTTCTCCCGTGCTTCCCCGGGCTTTTAAAAACCGTGTCCTGCAAGGCTTGTGTCCTACACGAAGGAGGAGATATCGAACAGAAGTGACTTTGTAACGCATAAGAGAGCCAAGAGGAAGTTCGTTGAATTGAAATCTGCTGCACCAATGGCTCCCAAGCAAAAGACGAGAGGAGCACACGCGGGAGCTTCCAACCCGAGTACACGAGTGGACAACGCCATGATTCTTAATGCCTAGTTTTTGATAATACTCCCGCATGAAAGGATGCATTAAGCATGTCTTTAATTCTCGTAGGGAAATTTAAATGCATTTACTCATTCGATTTACAAGGTTTAGTGGCATGTCTAGTGCTTGCATTTGCTTGCACTTCTGTGGTCATGAGTAGCTACATTTTCAAACATATGATGCATAAGTTAAAAGATGAAATTTGTGTGAAGGCATCCTTGTTGCATCTCACAAAGGATAAGGCTTATGTCGCATAATGCACTTATGAAATAGATTCCTGGTTGTGACTCAGGTAGAAGATAATCGTAGACGGTCATTAAATGATGCCCAAATAGTTGCAAGGCATGGAAAGGATTTATGAACCTTGCAAATTGCATGTGATGATAATGACATTCTAGGTTGGGTTAAGTGCTAAAGGAAGGATTAAATTAATTATGGACTCATGGCATTCGCTCATGCATGGAGTTTTCTTATCAAAGTTTGAATGCATCTTCATTAAATATATTAGAGCTTGAATTCGATGCATAAAAAGTAGGTTTTTAAAGAACAAGCTCTGAATGTCAATCAATATCGCATAGGGCAAGGAAAAGAAAGATCACTATAAGTTGCATAAAAGCAGAAGGTCTATGGTTTGAAGTTGCATACTCACATGGAATGATACATCTCTTACATCTTGCAGCCATTTACATCTTTTAGGGAAAGTATTTGCATCTCTAAGGAAAGATCACCTCTTCTCTTAAGACAATTAGATCAATTAGGTAAATCACTTGTAATTGTGTAACTCACATGGGATTCATAAAGGCTCAAATCGTTAGTACGACAAACACCTCAATGTGCTAGATAGGGTTAAGCTATGTTAAAATTCTACCTAGTATCGCACTTAGGATGCCAACCTAATATTTCCGACCTTAAAGGTCTTACCCACATTCACAGAATGTTAGGGTTAGCTAAATGCCCATGCAAGAATGATCAAAGGTTCTCATCCTAAGGATTAATACCAAATACTAGACTTCTGTAAGAGTTTAGGAACCCTAGGGCCAAAGCGTTATCGGCCTAGTAGGGTTAAGGTTGGGTTGGGTCACGAGGACTCCCAAGCCCTTATCTTGATCAAAGGTATTCTTGATCAAGAAAGACTGTATGAGGAAAGATATAATCCCACAAGTTAGGTGCTGACACCTATCTCGTGCAACAAGTTGCAACGTCGCATGATTTGTGTCTAAATCACAAATCCTTCATCTCAAACTTCTGCTTCAATAGCATTTTCACATGAAGGATATCTTCATCACTGTCACCTGTCATAATCAAATCATCAACATAAATGACAAGTAGCATAATACCTTTCTCTGTTTTTCTCACATAAAGTGAGAAATCTGCCTTGGAAATCTGAAAGCCAATAGTGACAAGATAGTGTCCTATCTTGTCAGACCATGCTCTAGGTGCTTGCTTCAAGCCATACAAGGCTTTCTCAACCTGCAAACAAACTCAGGATGAACAGCATGCACATAACCTCGTGGCTGCTCCATATAGATCTCTTCTTGCAAATCACCATGCAAGAAGGCATTCTTTACATCCATCTGATGTAAAGACCATCCCTTTGATGCAGCCATAGCAATGACTACTCTTACAGTTGCCATCCTTGCAACCGGACTGAATGTTTCTTCATAGTCAATGCCATATGTTTGTGCATACCCCTTGACTACTAATCTTGCCTTGTACCTGTTCACAGAACCATCTGCATTGTGCTTCACCTTATAAACCCACTTACAGCCAATTGCATTCTTACCTTTAGGCAAAGGTACCAATTCCCATGTAGCATTTGCTTCCAAGGCATCCATTTCTTCATCCATGGCTTTCTCCCATTTTTCTTTTCCCATGGCTTGCTCAAAAGAAGTGGGTTCTGGTTCCTGTATCACTTTGACCATATATGCATAGTGAATGGCTGTAAATCCATCATATTTCAGCCTATCCATAGGATACCTAGCTCTCATAGACCTGCGCAAAGTAGGTTCACTCCCAGGTGCTCTCAAAACATCCCTGGTCTTCCTTACTCCAGGTGTAACAATAGAAGGAATACCCAACTCATCATCAATGCTCTGTTCTGAGCCACTGGATTCACCATCCACATAAGAGTGACTTGCATTCACATCAAACATGGGTTGATCAACCTTCTCTTTTCCTTTTCGTGATACCTGCATACCACTATGTACATTGCTTTGAGAAGATTCTCCTAATCTCAATTTGCCTTTCCATGGCGAAGAATGTGAACCACTGCTAGAGGACGCTCCAGGTCCACTAATATTTTGTGACTGCTGTTGTGAATTTTGTGCAGCATTACCATTTTGTGCATCTACATCATCAATCACATTTACTGGTTTATACCAGCTACTCATCTCATCAAAAACAACATCTCTACTCACTGTAAACTTACAAGTAGAAAGGTTATAGCATCTATACCCTTTGCAGAGAGTAACCAATAGAGATTCACTTCTCAGCTTTTGGATCCAACTTGGATCTCAACTCATCTGGCACATGTACATAGGCAATGCAACCAAAAAAATTTAAATGAGAAATATCTGGTTTCCTACCAGTATACCTCTCCTCTGGAGTGATCCCATGTATTGCTGCAATGGGAGTCCTGTTCATTATATAGACTGTTGTAGCAACTGCTTTAGCCCAGTAAAAATCTGGTAAGTCTTTTTCATTGAGCATGGCACGAGATACCTCTCCAATATGCCTGTTTTTCCTTTCTGCAATTCCATTTTGTTGTGGGGTATGACTGCATGAATATTGCTGCTTTATGCCATGCTCCTGCAAGAACCTTGCAAACTCATTTGAGAGGTACTCTCCCCCTCCATCTGACCTTAGGCATTTTATTTGCAGGCCTATTTCTTTTTCAACCATAGCTTTAAGAGTTTTGAAATGCCCAAATACTTCACTTTTCTTTTTCATAAAATACACCCAAATGTTTTTGCTATAGTCATCAATAAAAGTGACAAAATAATGATAGCCTCCAAGAGATGCAACTTTAGTAGTCCACACATCAGAGTGGATTAATTCCAATGGCTTCTCACTCTCTTGAACATGTCTAGGAAATGGTTTCCTTGCCTGTTTTCCAAATTGACAGGCTTCACATACCTTATGCATTTTTGCAACCTTGAATTTAGGCAATCCTGCAACAATATTTTGGGCCTGCATTGATTTAAGTCGTTGTACATTAACATGACCAATGCGTTTATGCTAGATATCAATATCTGCAACTACACCGGTCCCATGTGCAAACATTGCTGCACTCAATTCAGGCATGTCTGCATCCAACGTAAACATTCTGCCCTTCTTCTTTCCTTTTGCTATCAAGCGACCTTTATTTTTCATATCCTCAACAAATCATCCATGAGGATTAAATCTGACCTGCAAGCCCTGCTCAACCATTTGACCAACAGAAACCAGATTCTTGGTGATATTCGGGACATGAAATACATCGGACAGGTATTTCTTTTTCCCATCCTGCATAGGCAAAGGAATTTTTCCAATCTGCACAATAGGATGTGCAGTATCATCACCAGTCTCCACAAATCCTGGTCTTTCCATTTTCCTTGCATCCTCCATCCATTCTACATGACCTGTCATGTGGTTTGATGCACCCGAGTCAACATACCACACATCGTTGCTTTCTTCTGCACTTGTCACAGAATTGTTCATGTGCTGCACCATGAACAAATGCTCATTTCTGTCATCACCCCATCTACTAGAAGATGCATATTTCCCTTGTTGCAATTTTCCATTTATGATGTCATTCTGCTTTTTATAGCAGTCTTTAGCCATATGACCCATTTTACCACAGTAGTAGCATTCAACATTACTGTTTGCATTTTGGCCTCTTTGCCATCCACCACGACCTCTTTGGCTCCCCCTGCCTCTAGAGTTACCACGCCCTCCTCCAAAGGATTGGTTTTCTTGAGTTTGCTGCATATTCTGATTTCTACCACGGCCTCTAGATCGGCCTCCTCTACCTCTGCCTCTACCTCTTCCAGCATTTGAGTAGAAGACAGCTTCTTTTGAAGTTCCTCCTGAAGAAGATGCACCACCATTTCTCTACTCCTCAGAAATTAGAAGAGCAATTAACTCCTCAAAATCAGGAAATCTTTCACGAACTGAAATGGATGTCTGAAACTGTGCATAATCCTTTCCTAGACCATTCACGGTCTCATAGAAACTAAATCATCATCTTCCACTGGCGACCCAATGGAAGCAAGTGCATTTGCAATCTTCTTCACTTTCATGTGATAGTCATTGATGCTCATACTTTCTCTTTGCACATTATGCAACTCTTGCTTGAGCTGCATTTTCCTGGCTTGCGTATTTGTGCTATACATTTTTGACAAAGTATCCCATGCCTCCTTTGGTGTACTTGCATCCTGAATATGCACAATCATAGAGTCTGAAATATTGATAGACAGCCAGTACATAACTTTCCTGGCTCTCTCATGCTATGCTTTAAATGCCTTCATTTGCTGTTGATTGGGAACATCAGGAAGAACTGGTTCTTCTTCATTTCCTGCAACAAATTCCCAATATCCTTTTCCCATAAGGAAATTCGTCATCCTAAACTTCCATGCCTGGAAGTTGTTCTTGTCAAGCTTTTCAGTTACAATCTGTGAAAGAGAATCAGACGCCATTACAGAACACTGCAAAAAATTTTGTCACTGCAAAAAACACAGCTTCACCCTCACAAGGGCAAATCTACAAAACTGGCAAAAGTGGTATTTGACCACACAGTCACTTCCTAGTGACGATTTTGCATAAACAGGAACCAAGGATGATTCTGAAACTCCCAATGTCTCTGCGCACAAGCATACGATGCAATTTCTACAGTAACTTTTCATCGACGTGTAGAACAGTGGTCGCACAGCATAAAATAGAGTCTTTTCCTGAGTGCATGCTAAAAACTTCCGCCTCCAAAACAGGCCCCGAAATGGCCTCAAATAAAAAAAACAGGGTCACCATGGGCTAAAGCCCTCACCCGCAGCATATACTGCCCTCTTGCTTCACCGCGAAGGGCGTCTCAACCTGAGACAATGTACTCTTGCAATTTTCAGCTGTGCTACCTGTAGAGATCTGCTCCCAAAATAGAAAATGAAAGCAACACTTCTCCTCTTACCAGAACACCGCGAACTTAGTTTGCTTTCTTGAGCTCCTTACCACGAACAAGGCTCTGATACCATCTCAAGATTGTGGGAGAGAAGGAAGGAGTCTCACTTGTAGCTTTCTTGCTTGCACAATGGGGGAATACACACAAAGAGGGAGGCTGAAAACAATTTTCCTCTTCTTAGTTGTGTAAGCCAAAAAAGAAGTCTAGTACAAGGAAATAGAAGAACCCTATATATGGGTCTCAAACCAAACTCAACTAACTAAGGTGGCATACTAACTGAGCCACGAACTAGAGTAGATAAGGATAGCCGTCATCTAGCTATTATTCATGAGCGGTGTACCAACCGCATCTGCACAACTGACACGTCGGTGACATAAATGCACAACGGTCACCCTGGCATATCACGAGTGGAGCTCGATATCTCAACACCACATATACAGTAATGACCACAATATTTGTATCACTCTCATATACATAGATTTACTGATCAACTTATGCCTTGCAAAATCCAATGTTGACAATGTATTTTATAATTATGTCATGCCATGCCTTGGGTGCTTGCTTCAACTCATACAACGCCTTATAAAGCATGCATATATAATATGGATCATTCTTATCCACATAACCAGGTGGCTACTCCACATAAACTTCCTCTTGCAGATTCCCTTGCAAAAAGGAATTCTTAACATCCATTTGATGGCATGATCCAACCCTTTGATACAGCCACTACTATGATAGCCCTTAGAATAGCCATTTTAGCTATTGGACTAAAAGTATCCTCATAATCAATACCATGAGTCTATGTATATTCTTTGGCAACCAATCATGCCTTATAATGCTCAATAAATCCATCTTGACCATATAAACCCATTTGCATCCAATAGCTTTATTGCATTTAGGTAAAGATGCTAACTCCCATGTGTTGTTATCCATAAGAACATCCATTTTTTCATCTATAGTGTCAAGAATCACATAGAATCACGTGATGGGGGGATGTGCTTGAGCTACTGCACCAAACACACACTATACACACAAGAGGAAGCTCACTCAAGAACACTATATATCTTTGCCAGCTGTAGGTAGGTGTAATAAACTAAATATAATAAGTGATAAGTCAGTGGCCATGTGAGTATCATAATGACCACAGGGCCAAAGCGTTATCGGCCTAGTAGGGTTAAGGTTGGGTTGGGTCATGAGGACTCCCAAGCCCTTATCTTGATCAAAGGTATTCTTGATCAAGAAAGACTGTATGAGGAAAGATATAATCCCACAAGTTAGGTGCTGACACCTATCTCGTGCAACAAGTTGCAACGTCGCATGGTTTGTGTCTAAATCACAAAATAGTATTGCCACTCCTTAGATTAAGGTTGGCGAGTTCTATGTATGAGTCTAATTTTCTAGAGGATGAATAGTCATCCTACTACATCACCCTTCCTTGGGGCCGTTTTGCAAAATTAGGGGAGTTATGAATTTGCCAAGAAAACAATTGACCAACCAAGTTAGGGGAACAAGGTTGTCCAGGATTTATTGTCTATAATTTAAGGATACCTAAGGTAGTGACAATTTGGGTCAGCACGGTATAAACCCAAAAAAGGGGTATACAAGCAACTCAGCTTACGAAACCCTTGGGATCTTGCCAAGTCGTGATTGATCCTGGATCAAATGCTAGAGAGAAGGATTCACACCTTAGTAGTTGGCCGTATAAACGACCACTGGAGTGCTTGTGCTTGTACACTTAGGAGCACTATTTGTACTTCTTTGATCAAGGAACTAATGCCGGAAAAATAACTAATGCTTCAGGTTGAAATCCTGGAGGGAGAGGCAACATCAGTTACCTCCAACTGTCTGCATGACCCTATCCAAGGGGGTTGTTAGCCATGTCGGGTACGTGGACCGAACCCACCACGAGAGGTCTCTCCATGGGTAAACCAACTGTGTAGTTTAGGTCTAGCCTAGTGATCATAAAATAGATAAGGCTATCCACAATCTTTCAATACATAATGAAATCCTCAATCAAGCCACCTTGATGTGCACTGAGCTTAGCATTCACACCAAAATGTATAGAAATAGAGTTGCAATCAACCATACCATACTTCTTCAACATATGCAAGGTATGTTGTCTTTATGGCAACCCTTTACCCTTTCTAGTCTTGATTATCCCTATGCCATGAAAATAGCACAACTCTCCCAAATCCTTCATCTCAAATTTAGTCTTAGGAGACTCTTCACATGGTCAATGTATGTCTCACTATCACCCACAATGATCAAATAATCTACTTGTATAGTAAGAACCACAATACCTACAACACTCGCATAGACATAGAGTGATTAATCAACCTGTGCTCTACAAAATCCAATGCTCACAAGGTATTCTGCAATCCTGTCATGCCATACCTTGGGTTCTTGCTTTAGCCCATACAAGGCCTTATGAAGCTTGCATACATAATTTGGATGATTCTTATCCACATAACTAGGTAGCTACTCCACATAAACTTCATCTTGCAACTCCGCTTTTAAGAAGGTATTCTTAACATCCATTTGATGCATGATCCAACCTTTTGATATAGCCACTACTATAATAGCCCTTATAGTAGCCATCTTAGCTCCCACTGGAGTAAAAGTCTCCTCATAATCAATGCCATGAGGGAAAGCCAAATAAAAGGGCCCATTTACTTCAACCAGCTTTCATGCATACTAACCAAATCACCGATGTCTATGCATACTCTTTGGCAACCATTCTTCTCTTATAGTACTCAATAGATCCTTCTATAACCTTGTAAGCCCATTTGGAGAGCCAATAGCTTTCTTTCCTTCAGATTAACGTACCAACTCCCATGTGTTATTATGCATAAGTATAGCCATTTCTTCCTCCATAGTGTGATCCTAATAGTCATTATCCATTGCATCCTCAAAACAAGTCAATTCCACATCTTGTATACCCTTAGCCAAGTACCCTTAGCCAAGTATGCATGATGATGAGCTATATAGCTATCATATATCAATGGTTGCATCGACTTTTTTACTCTACTTAACCTTTATGGACCTAGATTACTACCAGGTGCTCTAGCATGGTCTTGTGCCTTCCACACACAAATTGGTTTAATAGATGAAATCCCAAACTCCTCATCAAGCTCTATTCAAAGTCATATGAATCAAACTAACATGACTTGATGATATATCTGTCATAATAGGTGAGTCCTTAACTTTCTAATTACCTTTTCATGACATTTGTCATGGCTTGATGGGGTGATTTGTGACATCAATCTATCATTCCAAGGTTTATCAATAGAACAATGACTAGGAGACTCTTGTGGTCCACTCAATGTTTATGACTGCTAACCTACTTTCTACACAACAACACTCTCATGCTCACCAATCCAAACCACATTCCACACATTACTATACTAGCTACTTGATTCATCGAAAACAACATCCCTACCAACTCTCAGCTCCTCATGTGTAATAGGCCTATAACATCTATATTTCTTATACTCAAGAGAATATCTAATAAATGGATATTTTTTCTTCAAGATCAAATTTACTATGGAACTCATCATGAATATGCACATAAGCAATACATTCAAATTATGGGATAAATTTGGCCTTATACTTGTAAACTTCTCTTTGAATGTCATACCATCATGTATAGTAGTAGTCTGTGTCATATTGTAGGACACGTCTTAGCAGCCCATCGGGAAGAGAGCCTAGAAAGCGCCGCTTGGCACTCACAAGGAATGTCACGGGGTTTGCGATCTAGGTCCTCCTGAGTCTACCACAAAGCGAAAGCATTCCGGCCATTCCCACTTAGGACCAACCTGAATCAGGGTTTTCCTAATAGTCAAGTTCCTAGGAGGTAGCTAACATCGAGCCCGAGACGAACTACTTTGCGCAGAAACATCAAGGTCAAAAGTCAATTTATACTACACTTGGTTCAAGGAGAATGGGAAATGAGAGGAATGCAAAGCTTGACCTCTGTGCTCGTAAGGCATAGTCCCATTCCGTTCCCCTAAAACAGCATAAATCGGGACTCTAGCTCTATAGATTCTAGGTCATTGTTACCTCGCTGTCAATTCCTTTTGAGAAAAGTTCCCGGCGGACCAGGACCACCCTTCCATAGGATGGACCCAGAGTCTTGTCCACCGCACTTTCCTCGGGTTTCTTAGTCATCTAATTACCTACCACATTTAGTTTGACAAGCAAAAACAACTTTCTTAATTAGCCAATTAATCACTGGTTCCTTCATGTAACTTAGCACTGACACATAAAAAAAATGTTAAGCAAGTTCCTTTTCAACATTTGATCTTTATTTATCATAGTTTGTGGAAATATATCAAATATCCAGCCCAAAGGCTATTCCAGCAATCCTCAGGGATCGCTATTCCAAGTTCCTCCAGTTGACTAGTATACGGGCCTCGAGATCCCATCTCGAGTCACGTCGGCCTCTTGTGCAGGATCCAGAGGCAAGGAATTTATGGTCAAAGCCTCCCCTGGCACCCAAGCGCCCTCCTGCTCCAAGTAGCACCCACGAAGAGACCTCTCCTAGTTCGTCCACGTACCCGGTGCAGCTAACAACCCCCTTGGAATAGGGTTAGGTAGACAGTCGGAGGTAACTGATACTACCTCTCCCTCTACGCTTTTAACCTGAAGCATTAGTTTTTTTCCTGAATTAGTTCCTTGAGCAAAGAAGTACAAATAGTGCATCTAAGTATACAATCAAGAACATTCTAGTGGTCGTTTGTATGGCCAACTGCTAAGGTGTGATTCCTTCTCCCCGAATGCTTCCAGCATTCGATCCTGGATCAATTGCGACTTGGCAAGATCCCCAAGGGTTTCGTAAGCTGAGTTGCTTGTTTACCCTTTTTCCTTGGGCTAGGGTTAATACCTTGTTGACCCAATTTTTCTCTACCTTAGGTTTTCTTAAATTATAGACAATAAATCCTGGGCAACCTCGTCGCCCTAACTTGGTTGGTCAATTGCTTTCATGGCAAATTCGTAACTCCCCTAGCTTGGGAAATCAGTCCCAAGGGAGAGTGAAGTAGCAGGATGATTACTCATCTTTTAGAAAATTAGAGTTGTAATTAGAACTCGCCAAAGTTGGTCTAAGGTTTAGGGGTTCTATTTTGTGATTTAGATGTAAGAGCATACGACGTAGCAGCTTGTAGCACAAGATAGGTGACAGTATTTGACTAGTGGTGTTATATCTTTCTTTGTACAGTCTTTCTTGATCAAGAATACCTTTGATCAAGATAAGGGCTTGGGAGTCCTATTGATCCAATCCAAATCCCTAACCCTACTAGGCTTGATAAACGTTTTGGCCCTAGGGTTCCTAAATTCCTTACAGAGGTCTAGTATTTGGTCAACTGATCCTTAGGGTGAGAACCCTAGATCATTCTTGCATAGGTGATTAGATAGTCCTAACATTTTGAGAATGTGGGTAGGACCTTGGAAATATTAGATCAGCATCCTAAGTGCAATACTAGGCAGAATTTTAACATTGAGGTGATCGTCATATGCTAACTAATCATACCTTTATGATTTTCATGTAAGCTACTCAATTATACGCAAATTACTTAGTTGATCTAACCGGCCCACAATTAAAGATGATCTTCCCTTTAAAGATGCAAATAATTTCTTCTAAATTTGCAAGTACTTTCCCCTAAAAGATGTAAGTAACTGCAAGATGAGTGAGATGTATCATTCCATGCAATTTCGAGGCCATAGACCTTTTTGCCTTTATGCAACTAAAGGATCTATGGAGATCTTTCTTTTCCTTGACATTTCAGAGCTGATTCTTATAAACCCTATGTTTTATGCATCGTGTTCAAGCTTTTAGTATTTTAATGAAGATGCATCCTTTCCCAAACCCAAACCTTGATAAAAGAACTCCATGGATGAGCGAATGCCATGAGTCCATCATTGATTTAATCCTTCCTTTATCACTTAACCCAACCTAGAATGTTACTATCATTGCATGCAATTTGCAAGGTTCATAAATCTTTTCCATACATTGCAACTATTCAGACATCACTTAATGACCGTTTACGATTAGCTTACAACCAAGAAATTATTTTATAAGTGCATTATGTGTTATATGCCCTATCCTCTGCGTGATGCAATAAGGACATAATGTTGGCACAAATTTTATCTTTTAATTTATGCATCCTATGTTCAAAAATGCGACTACCCTTGACCATAGAAATGCAAGCAAATGCAAGTACTCGTCATGCAACTATCTTTGTAGATTGAATGAGTATATAAATTTCCCAATGCATTTAAACTTTCCTACGAGAGTTAAAACATGCTTAATGCAACCTTTCCATGCGGGGTTAATTTTTGGAACCTGGGCATTCAATATCGAGGCATTGTCCACTCTCGTACTTTGGGTGGAAGCTCCCGCGTGCTCCTCTCGACTTTTGCTTAGGAGCCATTGATGCAGTAGATTTCGACTCAGTGAACTTTCCCTTGGTCTCCCTTTTTCGATTTTGAAATTGGCTTGAGTTCGGGATCTCCCTCGCAGCACGGGAAATAGGCCTTGGGAAACACGGTCAAAAATCCGGGAGGCACAGGTGAACAAGGCCTAGAGAAGCTTCAATAGAAGCTTCTCAAGCTTCTGGGGATAGGGAGATGATGTGTGAGGGAGTGATGATTGGAGATGGAGAGGATGACGATGATGGAGATGAAGACAATGACGACAACGACGACGACGACGACGATGATGATGATGAAGACGATGGGGACGACGTCATCAACTTGGTGGTGCGGCAGTATGGTGACGGCAGGCACAAGGCGGCGGGTAGCTCCACAGGGCAGTGGATAGCAGCACGATCAATCCCCTCCACCAAGCTTGGGAGGGGGGGTTTATATGAGAGGAAGGTGGGGGGGTGGCCACACAAGTGGTAGGGTGCATGCCCTCATCCCCATGTCCCTCCACAACTCCAGCTCATACTCCTCCTCGCCATGCAATGATTGAAGGGGAGGGAGTCTAATTTTTTTTTGTAAATAATCCTTTATTCTTTTTCCCTTGGAGGGGTGTTTCCGCAGTGAACTACGGATTTTGAGCCACAGCTTCCTATACACGACGCGAGGTTGGTGTTTGTTAATGCACGTGGATGGAGCACTTAGCCCAAGGTTTTTCTATTGCGGGAGATTAATTTGAACCGCTTTTGCGTGAGGTCTAGATTCATTAATATTTCGTTGTGGAAATATTACATTCTCTCCCCCTTAGAGGAATCGAGATGTCCTCATCTCGAGAAGATCTGGGGGTATTGTTGGTTGAGAGTACTTTCATCCATCCAAGTGGCATCCTCTTGGGGGTAATCTTTCCACTGGATGAGGTATTCTCTTAGGGTCCTGGATCTCAAATGCCTCTCCCTAACATCTAAGATCCTGTCAGGCCATAGCTCAAGGACTCCTTGGCTCGGCATTACAACTTGTTGATCATCAAGCACGTGACTAGGGTTAGGCACATACTTTTTCAATAGACTGATATGGAATACATTATGAACTTTTAGGTTTTCAGGGAGTTGCACTCTGTAAGCATTAGGCCCTAGGCACTTGAGAATCTTGTAGGGTCCACAATACCTTGGACTTAGCTTTTTGCATTCACCCAAGGATAGGGAACTCTTCTTTGGACATATGCAAATGAAGACCATATCACCTTCAACGAAGGATCTGTCTTGTCGTTTTAGGTCTGTGTAAGCCTTCCATCTGTCCTTGGTGGCTTGGATGTCTTGTCTTATTGATTTGATTTGGTCATCCATGTCTTCCAGCATCTACTTTGAAGCTTCAACCCTCAAGGTTGGATCTGAGAAGCTCAAAGGACTATGACAATCGTGCCCATACAATGCTTGAAAAGGGGTCATCTGAATGCTTTGTTGGTAAGAAGCATTGTAGGAAAACTCAACCACAGCAAATATTGAATCCACTTTTTGGGTTCGCGACAACAGTGTGCCCTAAGCATATCTTCAATGACTTGGTTGACTCGTTCTGTTTAACCATCAGTTTGGGGATGATAAGTTGTACTGAAATAGAGTTGAGTCCCAATGGCCTCGAAGATAGCCCTCCAGAAGTGTGATATGAAGAGAGAGTCACGATCACTAACGATTCTTTTGGGTAACCCATGTAGTTTGAAAATCTCCTTGATGAATAACCTTGCGATGTCTGAAGCTTTATAGTTTGTCTTAACAGGGATAAGATGTGCAACCTTGGTGAGAAAATCTACCACGACCATAATGGAGTTGTATCCTCTCTGAACTTGGGGCAGGCCAACAACAAAGTCCATACTAATGAATTCCCATTTCATTTGGGGAATGTCAAGTGGTTGCAATTTCCTTGGCATTTTGACATGTTCGGCCTTAATGTGTTGACAAGACAAACATTCTGTGACATATTAAGAACGTCACCTTTGAGCCTATCCCAATAATAGCTCTTACTGACCACATTAAGGGTCTTGTCATAGCCAGGATGTCCTGAGAAAGGGGAGTTATGAGCTTCCCAAAGTATCTTTTGCTTGAGTCATTGGCTTTCTAAGATACATAATCTTGTCCTATAGTAGACAAGTCCACTATTGATAGAGAATTCTTGACACTTCGTTTTTAGCCTCAGGTCTTGATCTTTGATGGGGATCTCCCTTAGCAATTTTTGATAGGTTGGGTCATGGCATGCCTCTCCTCTAGCTAGCTCAAGAATTGGATTTTTTGGCATGGATACCTTTGTGGCTACAGATCTTACTATTGATGGATCTTGCAAAATCAGAGAATTCAAAAATGCCTTGCGAGACTGAGTCCATCAGCAACTACATTCTCCTTTCCAGGCGGGTATTTGATTTAAAAATCATATTCTTCCAGTACTTCAATCCATCAACGTTGCTCAGCTTGAGCTCATTCTGGGTAAAAATCCATTTAAGACTCTTGTGGTCTGTCACACTAAGGTAAATTTGTTACCCACCAAGTAGTGTCTCCAAATTTTGAGAGCATGGATGACAGCCAATAGCTCCAGATCATGGGTAGCATAGTTCCTTTCATGACTCTTTAGTTTCCTTGAAGAGTATGCTACACGATGACCTTCTTGCATGAGCACACATCCTAAGGCAAGTGCACTAGCATCAGTTATCACTTCAAACTCCTTACTAAGATTTGAAAGTTTCAGGATGGGTGTTGATACCAAGCTTTGCTTTAGTTCGTCAAAGCTGGTCTATTCAGCAGGTGACCATACAATTGATACTTGCTTCTTTAGTAGATCATTCTAGGGGAGCTGCAATCAAAGCATAGTTTTTGATAAAGACCCTATACCATCCTGTCAATCCAAGAAAACTATGTATTTCTTTGACTGAAGTTGGCGTTGGCCACTCCAGAACGTCTCTGACCTTGGCTGGGTCTACTAAAATTCCTAATGCTGATACAATGAATCCCAGATATTCAATCTGTCGCTTGAAAAATGCACACTTCTTCTTCTTGGCATAAAGCTTGTGGCCCTCATTGTTTCAAGGACAATGCGAAGCTAGGGTTCATGATCTTTTTCCTGCTTGGAGTAGACTAGGGTATCGTCAAAGAAGACAAGTACAAAATCATCAAGATAGGACCTAAAGATATCCTGCATTAGCCTATTAAAGGTAGCATGAGCATTTGTAAGCCTGAATGACATGACCAGAAATTCAAAGTGTCTATACCTTGTACTGAATGCCATCTTTGGGATATCTTCTTCCTTAATCATTATCTATTAATACCCAGACCTGAGATCTATCTTAGAGAAGATCTTCGCACCTTGAAGACGGTCAAGAAGTTCATCTATTCTTGGAATGGGGTATTTGTTTTTAATGGTCGATTGATTCAACCCTCTGTAGTCAATGCATAGCTGAAGTATTCCTTCTTTCTTCTTTTGGAACAGCACTGGAGCTTCCCATGGCGAACTGCTAGGACAGATGTAGCCTTGGTCTAATAGTTGCTTGAGTTGCTCCTTCAGCTCAATCGCTTCTGGGATGGACATCCTATATGGTCTCTTTGCGATTGGTGCAATTCCTAGCGCCAGCTTGATTTCGTGATCGACCTCCCTTTGAGGAGGAAGTTCTATCAGCTCTTCAGGAAATACGTCTACATATTCCTTTAACCATGAAGGTTATTCCCTAGATTCTTGATTCTGATCTAGCTTATTTAGCTTAATCAAATAGACAAGTAGGCCCTTTCTAACTCCTTTTATTATTCATGTTGCTTTTGCTAGCTGAATTTTTGGCTTACTAGTCTCTCCTTGAGTTGTAACTAGTCCCCCTTCAGAATTTCGAAAGGAGACTTGGCCCTTTCCACAGCGAATGTGGGCATCATTGGGTATTAGCCAATCCATACCGAGCAAACATTCATGGACACCTAGGTTCATTACCCTAAATCAGACCGAAGTCCACTTTCCACCCATAGTAGGAATTCCACCTTAGCAGTTTGCCTAGTACAGGAGACTTCTCGACCATTTGCTAATTCCACAAAGTAAGGTAGGTGTATCTTTTGTGGCTAGTCGTAATCTTTTTTCCCAGACTGGTGAAATGAAGGAATGTGTACAGCCACAATCAATCAAGGTTTTGAAGCTTTTACCTTGGTAATCCGATGGAGTTTGAATCACCAAGAGTTGGCAATTCGGGCCTTTCTTGTGAAGAGTGGCATAAACCGTTGCCCTCTCAATGTCAGCTTCCATGGTTGGATCTTCTTCATCACCCAGCTCCTTGTTGGCAACACTAGAGGTTCTCCCTCTGGCCATGATGGTGGCTCCTTGGCCATGGATGACTCCTTGGGATGGCCCTTGACGTTGCCCTCTGCTAAGGTTGAGACACTGCCTTTTAAAGTGACCAGGCTCGTTGCAATGGAAGCAATGGAGATTGCGGCCATTACCTTGTGTAGGAATAAAGTTGTTGACATCGTTCACCCTAGCTTTCTTCCTTTGTCCCTGGTTTTGGCCCTGCGCTCTCTTGGTCTGAGATCTAAGCATTCCCTTGTTCTGATCCTTGTAATACCAAGTCCTGTTATTCCTTGGCTTGGTCTGCACCTTCTGTATTATTGGCGCAGCTCGAATGAGCGCATCTTGTAGGTCTGTTGGGCACATTGATTCCAAGCGCATGTTAATGGGTGGATTTAACCCGGCACAAAACTTTGACACATGTTGTGTCATATCCATTTGTGGCGCGTACTTTAAGAGAGAGACAAACTTTGAATAATATGCATCAAGGGATAAACCAAGCTGCTTTAGTTCATAGAATTCGTTCATCTTCTGTGTGTGGTAGGCAGGTGGGAGATATCTCCATCGCACAGCTTTTTTAACCTTCTTCCAAGCAACTAACCCTTCTGAGATCCCTTGGTCTCTTTGCCATTGTTTCCACCAAAGTCTTTCTTCGTCGGTAAGCTTTAGTTTGGCGAGCATAGCTTGGTTAGCGGGTGCAGTTCCTGCTGCATCGAAATAATCCTCCATGGATTCGATCCAGACCTCGGCGTCAGTTTGGACAGTCCTTCCCTTACCATTGAATTTAGGTGGCTTGATTTGTTTGAGAAGGAACTTCTTCTCTTGAATTACAGCCGTACTTAGTGCAGGGGTCGGACTAGGAATCTGCACTTGAGGTTGTGCCTCAGCAATAAGATTCTTTACATTAAAAACTTGCCGAACGTTTCCCACATTACATTAATATGCCCAGTTCAGCTTTTAGCCAAGTGACCTAATCACTTAACTCCTTTACCAACACTTACAGCCATGACAGACAGTGATTTAAAAAAAATTTATTCATTCATGTGGGGCATAGCCCTTTTTAGTACATCTATTTTGGGAAGGTAGAACAAGCTGATACATCAGTCTGGGAAAAATAGGATGGTGTTACATTTGGCTACGGAGACTGAGTAATAATATGGAGTGGGGTCATGGATTTTTAGGAATCGATAGGTCATAGGAAGCTTGGGGTATCCCTTCCTTTGATACCCGTTCTTCTCATAACGACCTAGCACCTTGCTTCTGTCGGTAGGGATTATTCGAGTCACTTTCTCGTACACATACTTGTTCTGCTTGACTTTTTGACCTCCGACCACATGTAGGGTTGCATTTTCATTTGCCTCAACAAAGATGAACAGCTTCACGATCTTTAAATCCTCCATCCACTTGATTCTCTTCAAGTTGGTCCGAAGGTATGCAAGTCGGTGGGTCGCTATGAAATATATTCCTGATTCACCTGTGCATCTCCATTCCACGTACAGGGGTGAAGGATAATAGATACAGTCTAGAATATTCATCATGCCTAGCCTCCATCGATAATCCGAAGCACGCATTGCAGTCATAAACATAACCTAGAACACCAAAAATTTGTTCCATGCTTCGCAACTCTACAGTCCAGCATCCATAAGTAAGTAAGGAAATGTTCCTAACAACAACATTGCTCTATTTCCCCTCATTAAGTTTCCTTGTAAATATTAGATCCCATTGGTTTGCTCTGATACCAACTGTAACGTGTCCCCCTGTCCACTTGTAGGACATGTCTTAGCAGCCCATCGGGAAGAGAGTCTAGAAAGCACCGCCCGATACTCACAAGGAATGTCACGAGGTTTGCGATCTAGGTCCTCCCGAGTCTGCCACGAAGTGAAAGCATTCTGGTCGTTCCCACTTAGGACTGACCTAAATCTAGGTTTTCCTAATAGTCAAGTTCCTAGGAGGTAGCTAGCGTCGAGCCCCAGACAAACTACTCTGCGCAGAAACATCAGGGTCAAAGTGGATTTATACTGCACTTGGTTCAAGGAGAATGGGAAATGAGAGGGATGCAAAGCTCGACCTCTCTTCCTGTAAGGCATAGTCCCATTGCATTCCCCTAAAACAATATAAATCAAGACTCTAGCTGTAATGTGTCCACCTGTTCCTTTCAGGACACGTCTTAGCAGTCCATCGGAAATAAGATATAGAAGGTTCCGTCGGGCACTCCCATGGAATGTTAGATGGTTTGCGATCTAGGACTTCTCGCGTTTGCCACGTAGCGGAACTATTCTGGCCGTTCCCACTTAGGACCGCAGGGTTTCCCCTAATGGTCATTTTCTAAACGGCAACTAGCGTCGGACCCCAAGCAAACTACTTTATGCAGAAATGCCAGGGCCGAAGCGAATTCACGCTACACTTGGTTCAAGGAGAATGGGAAATGAGAGGGATGCAAGGCTCGACCTCTCTGCCTAAGGCATAGTCCCATTCCGTTTGCCTAAAATAGCATAAATCAGGATTATCATAACCTAGACTCTAGGTCAGCACCCTTGCTATTCATTTCCTTTGAAATGATCTTCTTGCTGTCCATTATGATTGAGAAAAGTTCCCGGCCAACCGAGACCACCCATCCGTAGGAAGGACCCATGGCCACATCCACCGCACTTTCCTCAAGTTGTTTTAGTTATCTAATTACCTACCACATTTAGTTGAACATGCATCAAGCAGCTTCTTTAATTAGTCCATTAGACACTGGTTCCTTCGCGTAATCTTAGTACTTGACATAGAAAAACAGTGTCAAACAAGTTCCTTGTCAACAGGTTATCATATTTATCATTGGAATACATTTAAAAATTCCAGCCCCCCGTAGGCTTATCCATAATCCGCCCGAAGGCTATCCAGCAATCCAAAGGGATTACTAATCCAAGATTCCGCCCTTAGACTAGTATGCAGGACTCAAGATCTAATCCCGAGTCACATTGGCCTCTTGTGCAGGGCCCGAAAGGTGAGGGATTTACAGCCAGAGCCCCCTGGCACCCAAGAGTCCTCCTGCTCCAAGTAGCGCTCAACGGAGAGACCTCACACAGCGGGTTTGGTCCACCTTCTTGGCACGGTTAACAACCCCCTTGGTTAGGGTCAGGCAGATAGTCGGGGGTAACTGAAGTTGCCTCTCCCTTCAGGCCTTCAACCTGAAGCATTAAATATCATTTTATCCTTTAGTTCCTTGAGGAAACAATACAAACAGTGCTTTCTAAATTGTTACAATAACAATCAATTCAAGTGGTCATTTATTTTGGCCAACTGCTAAGGATTGAATCCTTCTTTTCGAATGCATCCATCATTCGATTCGGGATCAATTGCGACTTGGTAAGATCTCCAAGGGTTTGTTTGTTAATCCCTTATGTCCTTGCATTAGGGCCGTACCCTATTAACCCAACTTAACCAATACCTTAAGTTCTATTAGCAGTAACTATGTTATTCCAAATTACTAGTTGGTCTTTTGCTTCCACACAATTATCTAATCCCCTTATCTTGGTCACCTTTCCCAAGAAAGGTACTATATCAGGATGACTACTCATCCTCTTGCAAGATAAACTTGCGCAAGAATCGGCCAATCTCATTCTGAGGAATTTGGCCATTCCCTTGTGATCAAATCACAAGATCATGCGTCTCTGCAACTAGTTGCACAAGTGTCGCATCTAATCCATGGGACTATTTTACCCATCGAACGACGTCTTCTAATCACGGAATCATGATTAAATAGGAAATAGGGTTAGGGTGTCTTCATATCCAATCCGTTTCTAATTGCACTAGGTCGACATCGTCGATCCTAGGGTTCCAATTCAAACCGAGTTTCATCATTTTAGCGAGCGATCCTTAGGGTAAAAACCCTAGATTGTTTCTCATAAGTATGTCCTATTGTCTCTACATTCCGTGAATGTGGGCAGGTCTTTAGGGTATGAGAGTTTCAGCTTGGCAATAAGAGCGACTAGGTCACGTCCTCAACGTGCTAAATCCTAGTTAGCACTTGGGATATGTTGCATCGATTTAACCATTCTTAAGCGATTCTTTTGCGGTTTAGGTGTTTAGGGTAAACCAATTTACTTGTCTATTCTTGAAGATATTTACGATACCATTCTCATAATCACATGATTCATTGCCTACATATGATTAGATTTACAAACCCTAACTTTTCCGGTTAAGATCAAAGCATATGTTAAGTTATGGCATAATTTCCATTGATCCTTCTAAAACATGCATTCACAATTCATGCTCGTAGGCAATTAGGGTTTATGTTAAAATGAACCATGCAGCCTTTTCCTAATTTCATTTTTGAATGAATTATTCGTATGCTGAATGAGCATTACACAACCTTTTGTAACTACTTACATAATTGATTGAGATTTATGCCAACAACTGACTAGATTTTAATCTACTTCATGCATCCGTAGAATCATTTCCATGCCTTGTAAATTCCAACGGTTTTTAGCAATCTTCTTTAATGAATCCTTGTGAAGAAAGAGATGTCTAATAATGCAACATGCAATTTATCTTTACATGCATAATCGAGGTGTACAACAATAATTTTGACTTTGTAATGATGGTCATTAGTTGATCTAGATTCATTACCTTGCAATGCATAAAAACCACTTGCTAAGAATTCATAGAGATCTTATGCTCTTTTTTTCGTTCGTTTCATTGAAAAATACAAATGACTGATTCCTCAATTGTGAGTTATTTCCCTTAAGATAGCCAATGTTTTCAATCATGAAAGCGCATCTTGCTTCCGTGAATTAACCATGCATAATTTCAATATTACGACATAAATCAAAAATAGGAAGAAAACCTGGACTTGTGGGTTCGGTGAAATGTCCACATGATTGTTCGGAGATGATCCTCCTGCGGTTGCTCCTTGTGCCTTTTTAGGGGCCATCACGTATTCGACCTTCTTGCCTTGGCCACAGGCTTATGATCTTGGCCCGTCTCCCTCGCACGCAAAATTCCTTTTGAGATTCGGCTTCCTTGACCGATGCACCTTCTTGCAAAATTTGGGCTTTGAAAATGGGAATTCCCCTTCTTTTCGTAGAAGTTTCAGGAATACAATTGATCTTCACGGAAAGGGGGCTTAAGAAAAACCTCGGGGTGAAATGGCTTGTGGGAGTTAAAATGGGAAAGGGGTTAAAACCCGGCTAATATGGCTTTATATGAGTCCACGGAAAGGGCTTTAAAAGAAAGTCGAGGGATAAAGTGGACTTAAGGCGATTGAGGGGCTTAAAACGAGCTAGTGTGGGAATCCACGGAAAGGAGAAAAATAGCTTTGTAGTATGCAAGGGGGGAAAGGGTGCTTAAATTCTGGGGGCTATAAAGACCCCTTGAGAAGGACTTATAAAAGTCCACAGGAAGGGCTTTAAAAGAAATTGTGTGGGGGAAATCCACGGAAAGGGCTTTGTGGAAATGCTAAGGGGAGGGCTTTGAAAAACCTGGCTATGGTGTCTTTTGGGGAAACCAAGGGGGGCAAAAGGGTTTAATTTCCAGAGTAAGGTGAACTTTAAAGAACTTGGGTGGAACCCCACGGGAAGGGGTCTTAAATGGACTTGGGTGGAAATTGTAATGAGAAAGGGGGCTTGGAGAGCCCCCTTAAAAGCTTCCAAGAAGTTTCTTGGAAGCTTTTGTGGCCCACAGAAATCCACGTGAAGGAAGAGGAGACGATTCTAAACGTTGCTTGTTGGCGGGCAGGTGGTAGAATGATGGCAGCGGCGACATCCAACTTCAGGTGGCAGCTTCACTACTTCCTCCCAGCAGTGCAATACGATGGCTTCTAGAGTCGTCCTTCCTCCCTCTTCACGACTATCAGGCACACAACTCCTCCTCAGCTTTCCTCCTTTCCTTTTTTCAAGCCCTCTCTCTCTCTCTTGACTTGCAGCATTATGGCCCTTTTTTTTTCCTTACTCCCCTCCCATAGGGTTTTTTATAGGTGAAGGGAGGGGGACCTCCCCCCCCCCCCCCCCCCACGTGGCTTGATGCATGGCCTTTCCCTCCCCCCCCCCCCCATGTTATAAGCTTAATCATCAGTGCATTACTCCCTCTCCTCCAGCATGGCCTTCGGATGGGGGGAAAGAAGGGATAATTTAAAAAAAAATCCAGAAATTAATCAATTTCCTCTTGACCTCCTCCCAAGAGGAGGTTCACATGAAGATATGCGGTTTCTTTTACTTTGGTCTAGTTTTTGCCAATCATGATACGTTGTGTACACTCACACCGTCCGTATTTTCAATGCCGGCATTGTCATTGCATGAGACTCACGCATGCATGTAATATTTTTAGCAGAAATATTACATTCTCTCCCCCTTGGAGGAATCGAGATGTCCTCATCTCAAGATAACTGGGGATATTGATGGTTGAGAGTGCTTTCATCTATCCAAGTGGCATCCTCCTCAGGATAATCTTTCGACTAGACGAGGCATTCTCTCAAGGTTATGGATCTCAGTTGTCTCTCCCTAACATCTAAGATCCTGTCAGGCCATAGCTCAAGGACTCCTTGGCTAGGCATTACAACTTGTTGGTCATCAAGTACATGGTTAGGATTAGGTACATACTTCTTCAATAGGTTGATATGGAATACATTATGAACCTTAAGGTTCTCAGGGAGTTGCAGTCTATAAGCATTAGGTCCTAGGCACTTGAGGATCTTGTATGGTCCACAATACCTTGGACTTAGCTTCTTGCAATCTCCTAAGGATAGGGAACTCTTCTTTGGGTGTATGCGAATGAAGACCATGTCTCCTTCCTCGAAGGTTCTATCTTGACGCTTCAAATCTATGTATGCCTTCTGTCTATCCTTGGCGGCTTGGATGTCTTGTCTTATTGACTTTACTTGGTCATCCATCTCTTCCAACATCTGCCTTGAAGCTTCAACCCTCAAGGTTGGATTTGAGAAGTTTAGGGGACTTCGACAATCATGACCATACAATGCTTGAAAAGGGTTCATCTAAATGCTTTGTTGGTAAGAAGCATTGTAGGAAAATTCAACCAAGGGCAAGTATTGAATCCACCTTTTTGGTTCCCGACAACAGTGTGCCCTTAGCATATCCTCGATGACTTGATTTACTCACTCTGTTTGGCCATCAGTTTGGGGATGGTAAGCTATACTAAAATAGATTTGAGTCCCAATGGCTTCAAAGATAGCTCTCCAAAAATGTGATGTGAAGACAGAATCACGATCACTAGTGATTCTCCTAGGTAGCCCATGTAGCTTGAATATCTCCTTGATAAAGAACCTTGCAATGTCTGAAGCTTTATAGTTTTTCTTTACTGGAATAAGGTGTGCAACCTTAGTAAGCATGTCAACCACAACCATGATGGAGTTGTATCCTCCCTGAACTTGGGGTAGGCCAACAACAAAGTTCATAATGATGAATTCCCATTTCATTTGGGGAATGTCGAGTGGTTGTAACTTTCCTGGCATTTTGACATGTTGACAAGACAAACACTCAGTGACATATTTGAGAACGTCACCTTTAAGCCTCTCCCAATAGTAGCTCTTCCTAATTGCATTGAGAGTCTTAGCATAGCCAGGATGTCCTGAGAAAGGGGAATCATGAGCTTCCCACAGTATCTTCTGCTTAAGTGACTAGCTTGCTAGTATACATAATCTCGTTCTATAGTAGACAAGTCCACTATTGATAGAGAATTCATGATACTTAGCCTGTAGCTTTGGGTCCTGGTCCTTGATAGAGATCTCCCTTAGCATCTTTTGATAGGATGGATCATGGCATGCTTCTTCTCTAGCTAGCTCAAGTATTGGGTTGTTTGGCATGGACACCTTTGTGGCTAGAGATCTAGTTGTTGATGGATTTGGCAAGATGAGAGAATTAAGGAATGCCTTGCAACTGAGTGCATCGGCAACTACATTCTCCTTTCTTGGTTGGTATTTGATTTCAAAATCATACTCCTCCAACACTTCAATCCACCGACGTTGCCTCACGTTAAGCTTGTTCTGGGTAAAGATCCACTTGAGACTTTTATGATCAGTCACTAGAGTAAACTTGTTACCCAATAGGTAGTGTGTCCAAAGCTTTAGAGCATGGATGGCAGCTAATAGTTCTAGATCATGGGTAGCATAATTCTTCTCATGGTTCTTCAGTTTCCTTGAAGAGTATGCTATAGGATGACCTTCCTGCATGAGCACACATCCTAAGGCAAGCATGCTAGCATCAATTACTACCTCAAACTCCTTACTGAGGTCTGGAAGTTTTAGGATAGGTGCTGATACCAAACTTTGCTTCAATCTATCAAAGCTAGATTGTTCAGCAGTTGACCAAGCAATGGATGTTTGCTTCTTCAGTAAGTCCGTCAGAGATGCTGCAATCAAAGCATAGTTTTTGATGAAGACCCTATACTATCTTGTCAATCCAAGAAAACTGCGTATTTCTTTGACAGTTGTTGGTATTGGCCATTCTAGCACATCTCTGACTTTGGCCGGATCCACTGAGATTCCTTTCACTGATACGATGAATCCCATATATTCAATCTGACATTTGAACAATGCACATTTCTTCATCTTAGCATACAACTTATGTGACCTCATTGTCTCAAGGACAATCTGAAGTTGGGGTTCATGATCTTCTTCGTGTTTGGAATAGACTAAAGTGTTGTCGAAGAAGATGAGCACTAAGTCATCAAGATATGGTCTAAAGATATCCTGCATTAACCTGTTGAAGGTGACAGGCGCATTTGTAAGCTCGAATGACATAACTAGAAACTCAAAGTGTCCATATCTTGTGTTAAAGGTCATCTTTGGGATATCTTCTTCCTTGATCCTTATCTGATAGTAACCAGACCTGAGATCAATCTTGGAGAAGATCTTTGCACCTTGAAGATGATCAGAAGCTCATCTATTCTAGGAATAGGGTACTTGTTCTTGACAATTGATTGATTCAACCCTCAGTAATCAATACACAGTCAAAGCCTTCCATCTTTCCTTTTCTGGAATAGTACTGGAGCTCCCCATGGTGAATTGCTAGGACGGATGTAGCCCTGATCTAGCAGTTGGTTGAGTTGTTCCTTTAGCTCAATTGCTTTCAGGATGGACATTCTATAAGGTCTCTATGCAATTGGGCAACTCTTGGTACTAGCTTGATCTCATGATCCACTTCTCTTTGAGGCGGGAGTTCTGTCAACTCTTCAAGAAATACGTTCGCGTATTTCTTTAGCCATGAAGATTCTTCACTAGATTCTTGCTTCTGATCTAACTTATTGAGCTTAATTAAGTAGACATGTAGTCCCTTTTTGACTCCCTTTATAATCCGAGATTCTTTGGCTAATTGAATTTTTGGCTTTCCAGCCTCACCTCAAGTTGTGACCAATTCCCCTTCAGAGTTCCAAAAGGAAATTTGACCCTTTCCACAATGAATGTGGACGTCATTAGGTTTAAGCCAATCCATTCCGAGTAGACACTCATGGATACCTAGGTTCATGACTCTCAATTTGACCAAAGTAGACACTCATTAGGTTTAAGCCAATCGATTCTAAGTAGACACTCATGGATACCTAGGTTCATGACTCTCAATTTGGCCAAAGTCGTCTTTCCTGTCAAGATTGTGGGAGAGAAGGAAGGAGTCTCGCTTGAAGCTTTCTTGCTTGCACAATGGGGGAAGACACACAAGGATGGAGGCTGAAAACAGTTTTCCTCTTCTTAGTTTTGTGTAAGCCAAAAAAACTCTAGTACAAAGAAAATAGAAGAACCCTAGATATGGGTCTCAAAACCAAACTCAACTAACTAAGGTGGCATACTAACTGAGCCACGAACTAGAGTAGATAAGGATAGCTATCATGTAGCTATTATTCAGGGGCGGTGTACCAACCGCATCTGCAACTGACAAGTCGGTGACATAAATACACAACGGTCACCCTGGCGTATCACGAGTGGAGCTCGATATCTCAACACTCCCCCTCGAGCTCAATCCCAATTCCTGCACACCAAGCAGGTCTCTGAACTTGCGCAGCTTCTCTGCGCCCAATGCCTTCGTGAATATGTCAGCTACCTGATCCTCTGTGCTGACATAAACTAGATCAATAAGACCTAGTAAAACCCTCTCCCGCACATAGTGATAATGCACCTCAATGTGCTTTGTTCTAGCATGATAGACTGGGTTATTTGCCAAGTGTATACTACTCATGTTGTCACAATAAATGACAACTGGCCCATCTGTAGATTGATGCATATCATAAAGTAGCTTATGCAACCAAGCTACCTCACATGCAGCCATTGCTGCACCCCTGTACTCAGCCTCTGTGCTGGACAAGGCAACTGTAGGCTGTTTCTTGCTGCTCCAAGTGACTGCAGCACTCCCAAAAGAGAACACATATCCACTGGTAGATCGTCTATCAGAAATGCTACCAGCCCAATCAGCATCAGTGTATCCATGCAGCTGTATCTGAACCCCAGTCTCATAAAATAGTCCATACTGCAATGTGGACTTCACATATCTGAGTATGCATCTAGCCGCATCCAAATGCGATTTCCTTGGAGCCTGCATAAACTGACTTACCAATCCAACAGCATAGCTCAAATCTGGCCTGGTAATAGTCATATAAATCAAGCTTCCTACTATGCGTCTGTACATAGTAGGGTCTTCCAGAAGCTCACCTGCATCTGCGCTCAGCTTCACATTCTGCTCCAAAGGAACTGAAATAGGCTTACAGCCTGTCATCCCATATTTGGACAGCATGTCCAATCCATACTGCCTCTGCAAGAGCTGTATCCCACTTGGTGATCTAATCACCTCAATGCCCAAGAAATAACGCAGCTCTCCCAAATCCTTCATCTCAAACTTTTGCTTCAATAGCATTTTCACATGAAGGATATCTTCATCACTGTCACCTGTCATAATCAAATCATCAACATAAATGACAAGCAGCATAATACCTTTCTCTGTCTTTCTCACATAAAGTGAGAAATCTGCCTTGGAAATCTGAAAGCCAATAGTGACAAGATACTGTCCTATCTTGTCAGACCATGCTCTAGGTGCTTGCTTCAAGCCATACAAGGCTTTCTTCAACCTGCAAACAAACTCAGGATGAACAGCATGCACATAACCTGGTGGCTGCTCCATATAGACCTCTTCTTGCAAATCACCATGCAAGAAGGCATTCTTTACATCCATCTGATGTAAAGACCATCCCTTTGATGCAGCCATAGCAATGACTGCTCTTACGGTTGCCATCCTTGCAACCGGACTAAATGTTTCTTCATAGTCAATGCCATATGTTTGTGCATACCCCTTGACTACTAATCTTGCCTTGTATCTGTTCACAGAACCATCAGCATTGTGCTTCACCTTATAAACCCACTTACAGCCAATTGCATTCTTACCTTTAGGCAAAGGTACCAATTCCCATGTAGCATTTGCTTCCAAGGCATCCATTTCTTCATCCATGGCTTTCTCCCATTTTTCTTTTCCCATGGCTTGCTCAAAAGATGTGGGTTCTGGTTCCTGTATCACTTTGACCATATATGCATAGTGAATGGCTGTAAATCCATCATATTTCAGCCTATCCACAGGATACCTAGCTCTTGTAGACCTGCGCAAAGTGGGTTCACTCCCAGGTGCTCTCAAAACATCCCTGGTCTTCCTTACTCCAGGTGTAACAATAGAAGGAATACCCAACTCATCATCAATGCTCTGTTCTGAGCCACTGGATTCCCCATCCACATAAGAGTGACCTGCATTCACATCAAACATGGGCTGATCAACCTTCTCTTTTCCTTTTCGTGATACCTGCATACCACTATCTGCATTGCTTTGAGAAGATTCTCCTGATCTCAATCTGCCTGTCCATGGCGAAGAATGTGAACCACTGCTAGAGGACGCTCCAGGTCCACTAATATTTTGTGACTGCTGCTGTGAATTCTGTGCAGCATTACCATTTTGTGCATCTACATCATCAATCACATTTACTGGTTTATACCAGCTACTCATCTCATCAAAAACAACATCTCTGCTCACTGTAAACTTACGAGTAGAAGGGTTATAGCATCTATACCCTTTTTGCTGCAGAGAGTAACCAATAAAGATGCACTTCTCAGCTTTTGGATCCAACTTGGATCTCAGCTCATCTGGCACATGTACATAGGCAATGCAACCAAAAATTTTCAGATGAGAAATATCTGGTTTCCTACCAGTATACCTCTCCTCTGGAGTCATTCCATGTATTGCTGCAGTGGGAGTCCTGTTCATTATGTAGACTGCTGTAGCAACTGCTTCAGCCCAATAAGAATCTGGCAGGTCTTTTTCATTGAGCATGGCACGAGACACCTCTCCAATATGTCTGTTTTTTCTTTCTGCAATTCCATTTTGTTGTGGGGTATAACTACATGAATATTGCGGCTTTATGCCATGCTCCTGCAGGAACCTTGCAAACTCATTTGAGAGGTACTCTCCCCCTCCATCTGACCTTAGGCATTTTATCTGCAGGCCTGTTTCTTTTTCAACCATAGCTTTAAGAGTTTTGAAATGCCCAAAAACTTCACTTTTCTTTTTCATAAAATACACCCAAACTTTTCTGCTATAGTCATCAATAAAAGTGACAAAATAAAGACAGCCTCCAAGAGATGCAGCTTTAGTAGTCCACACATCAGAGTGGATTAATTCCAATGGCTTCTCACTCTCTTGAACATGTCTAGGAAATGGTTTCCTTGCCTGTTTTCCAAACTGACATGCTTCACATACCTTATGCATTTCTGCAACCTTGAATTTGGGCAATCCTGCAACAATATTTTGGGCCTGCATTGATTTAAGTCGCTGTACATTAACATGACCAATGCGTTTATGCCAGATATCAATATCTGCAACTACACCGGTCCCATGTGCAAACATTGCTGCACTCAATTCAGACATGTCTGCATCCAACGTAAACATTCTGCCCTTCTTCTTTCCTTTTGCTATCAAGCGACCTTTATTTTTCATATCCTCAACAAAGCATCCATGAGGATTAAATCTGACCTGCAAGCCCTGTTCAACCATTTGACCAACAGAAACCAGATTCTTGGTGATATTCGGGACATGAAATACATCGGACAGGTATTTCTTTTTCCCATCCTGCATAGACAAGGGAATTTTTCCAATCCGCACAATAGGATGTGCAGTATCATCACCAGTCTCCACAAATCCTGGTTTTTCCATTTTCCTTGCATCCTCCATCCATTCTGCATGACCTGTCATGTGGTTTGATGCACCTGAGTCAACATACCATACATCATTGCTTTCTTCTGCACTTGTCACAGAATTGTTCATGTGCTGCACCATGAACAAATGCTCATTTCTGTCATCACCCTGTCTGCTAGAAGATGCATAATTCCCTTGTTGCAGTTTTCCATTCATGATGTCATTCTACTTTTTATAGTAGTCTTTAGCCATATGACCCATTTTACCACAGTAGTAGCATTCAACATTACTGTTTGCATTTTGACCTCTTTGCCATCCACCACGACCTCTTTGGCTCCCCCTGCCTCTAGAGTTACCACGTCCTCCTCCATAGGACTGGTTTTCTTGAGTTTGCTGCATATTCTGATTTCTACCACGGCCTCCAAATCGGCCTCCTCTACCTCTGCCTCTACCTCTTCCAGCATTTGAGTAGAAGACAGCTTCTTTTGAAGTTCCTCCTGAAGAAGATGCACCACCATTTCTCTGTTCCTCAGAAATTAGAAGAGCAATCAACTCCTCAAAATCAGGAAATCTTTCACGAACTGAAATGGATGTTCGAAACTGTGCATAATCCTTTCCTAGACCATTCAAGGTCACAGAAACTAAATCATCATCTTCCACTGGTGACCCAATGGAAGCAAGTGCATCTGCAATCTTCTTCACCTTCATATGGTAGTCGTTGATGCTCATATTTTCTCTTTGCACATTGTGCAACTCTTGCTTGAGCTGCATTTTCCTGGCTTGCGTATTTGTGCTATACATCTTTGACAGAGTATCCCATGCCTCCTTTGGCGTACTTGCATCCTGAATATGCACAATCATCGAGTCTGAAATGCTGATAGACAGCCAGTACATAACTTTCCTGGCTCTCTCATGCCATGCTTTGAATGCCTGCATTTGCTGTTGATTGGGAACATCAGGAAGAACTGGTTCTTCTTCATTTCCTGCAACAAATTCCCAATATCCTTTTCCCATAAGGAAATTCGTCATTCTAAACTTCCATGCTTGGAAGTTGTTCTTGTCAAGCTTTTCAGTGACAATCTGTGAAAGAGAATCAGATGCCATTACAGAAGAGTGCAAAAAATTCTGTCACTGCAAAAAAACTCTGCTTCACCCTCACAAGGGCAAATCTGCAAAACTGGCGAAAGTGGTATTTGACCACAAAGTCACTTCCTAGTGACGATTTTGCATCAACAGGCAACAGGGATGATTCTGTAACTCCCAATGTCTCTGCGCACAAGCATACAATGCAATTTTCACAGTAGCTATTCACCGACCTGTAGAACAGTGGTCGCACAGCATAAAACAGGGCCTTTTCCTGAGTGCGTGCAGAAAACTTCCGGCTCCAAAACAGGCCTTGAAATGGCCTCAAATCAAAAAAACAGGGTCGCCTCGAGCTAAAGCTCTCTCCCGTAGCATATACTGCCCTCTTGCTTCACCGCGAAGGGCGTCTCAACCTGAGACAATGCACTCCTGCACTTTCCGACTGTGCTACCTGCAGAGATCTGCTCCCAAATCAGAAAATGAAAGCAACACTGCTCCTCTTACCAGAACACCGCGAGCTTGGCTTGCTTTCTTGAGCTCCTTACCACGAACAAGGCTCTGATACCATGTCAAGATTGTGGGAGAGAAGGAAGGAGTCTCGCTTGAAGCTTTCTTGCTTGCACAATGGGGGAAGACACACAAGGATGGAGGCTGAAAACAGTTTTCCTCTTCTTAGTTTTGTGTAAGCCAAAAAAACTCTAGTACAAAGAAAATAGAAGAACCCTAGATATGGGTCTCAAAACCAAACTCAACTAACTAAGGTGGCATACTAACTGAGCCACGAACTAGAGTAGATAAGGATAGCTATCATGTAGCTATTATTCAGGGGCGGTGTACCAACCGCATCTGCAACTGACAAGTCGGTGACATAAATACACAACGGTCACCCTGGCGTATCACGAGTGGAGCTCGATATCTCAACATTTCCTCCCAGAAAGAATTCCACCTTAGCAGTTTTCCTGGTACAAGTGACCTCACGACCATTTGCTAATTCCACAAGCAAGGTAGGTGCTTCTACTGTGGCTATTCCTAATCTTCTTGCACAAGCTGGTGAGATAAAGGAATCTGTGCTACCACAATCAATCAAGGTCTTGAAACCTTTACCTTGATAGTTTGACGGTGTCTGAATCACCGAAAACTGGTGATTCGGCCCTTTCTTGTGAAGAGTGGCATGGACTGTCACCCTTTCAAACTCTGCTTCCATGGTCGGATCTTCTTCTTTGCACATTTCCCTATTGGCAACACAGGCGGTTCTTCCTCTACCTCGGGTAGCGGCTCCCTGGCCACAGCCAGTTCCTTGGAAAGGCACTTGGCGATGTCCTCCTCCAAGCTTGGGACATTGCCTCTTGAAATGACTAGGCTCGTTGCAGTGGAAACAACGGAGGTTTCGGCCATTGCCTTGAGTAGGGACAAAGTTGTTGATATTATTAGTCCTTATTTTCTATCTGTGTCCCCGATTCTGACCTTGAACTCTCTTCATTTGAGGCCTATATGCTCCTCTGTTCGGGTCATTATAAGATTAAGTTTTGTTACCTCTTGGCCTAGCCTGCACCTCTTGAATTATAGGTGCGGCTCAAATGAGTGCGTCGTGTAGATCTGATGGGTGCATAGATTTGAGATGGGTGTTCATTGATGGATTTAAACCAGCACAAAATTTTGACACCTGCTGTGTCATGTCCATCTGTGGCGCATACTTAAGAAGTGAGACAAATTTAGAGTAGTATGCGTCAAGAGTGAGTCCTAGTTGTTTCAGCTCGTAGAACTCATTCATTTTCTGCATGTGATACGCAGGTGGTAAGTACCTTTCTTGCACAGCTTTCTTCAGCTTCTCCCAGGTAACGGATCCTTTTGGGATCCCTTGATCTCTGCACCATTGCTTCTACCAAAGCCTGGCTTCGCCGGTGAGCTTCAGCTTGGCGAGCATAGCCTGGTTGGTGGGTGCAGTACCACCGGCTTCAAAGTAATCCTCCATAGACTCTATCCAAATTTCAGCATCCGCTTGGACAGACCTGCCTTTCCTGTCAAATTTAGGCGGCTTAATATGCTTGAGAAGAAACTTCTTCTCTTGGATTACGGCAGGTGTTGATGTAGGAGGCGAACTGGGAATCTGTACTTGGGGTTGTGCGTGGATAAAGGTTTCTTAATGTTATTACTCGTTAATCATTATGATTTATATTTCATCTCCATTTTAGCTATCAACCAAGTAATCTAGCCACTTAACTTTTTATCAATTCTCATAGACAAAACAGACATTGATAAAAAGAAGTCTTATTCCATTTATATGGGTCTAGCCCTTTCGGAGTACAACATTTTCTGAGATGATAGAGCAACTGTTACATTTAGTTTGGAGAGAATAATGTTGTATTACATTTATCTACGGGAACTGGATAATAGTATGGTTTTGGGTCATGGATCTTCAGGAATTGGTAAGTCATTGGAAGATTAGGGTATCCTTTCCTTTGGAACCCATTCTTCTCATAGTGCCCCAACACCTTGATCCTGTCGGCGGGGATTACACGGGTCACTTCCTCATATACATATGAGTTCAACTCAACCCTCCGACCTTGAATATGTAAAGTTGAGTTTACGTGAGCCTCCACAAAAATGAATAGCTTCACGATCTTCAGATCTTCCAACCACTTGATTCTATTTAGGTTGGTTTGAAGGTATGCAAACCGGTGGGCAACTATATAGTAGATTCCTCAGTCACCTGTCCATCTTCGTTCCACGTACAAAGGCGATGGATTATAGATACAATCTAGGATGTTCATCATCTCAACCCTTTGTCGATAATCCGGGGAATGCATCACGGTTATAAACATGACTCGAAACACTAAGAACTTGTTCCATGCTTTATAATTCTGCAAGACAGCATTGAAAGTAAGAAAACGTTCGGAACAGCAACATTTGCTTTACTTCTTCTTATTAAGATTTCTTAAAAACAAATCCTTCGTTGGTTCGCTCTGGTACCAACTGTAACGTGTCCACCTGTCCCTTTCAAGACACGATGTCTTAGCAGTCCATCGGAAAGAAGATCTAGAAGGTTCCACCTGGCACTCCCGTGGAATGTTACAAGGTTTGCGATCTAGGACTTCCCGCGTCTGCCACGTAGCGGAAGTATTTTGGCCGTTTCCACTTAGGACCAACTTGAATTAGGGTTTTCCCTAATGGTCATTTCCTAAACGGCAACTAGCATTAGATCCCAAGCAAACTACTTTACGCAAAAACGCCAGGGCCGAAGCAAATTCACGCTGCACTTGGTTCAAGGAGAATGGAAAATGAGAGGGATACAAGGCTGGACCTCTCTGCCTAATGCATAGTCCCATTCCGTTCCCCTAAAACAGTGTAAACCAAGATTATCATAACCTAGGCTCTAGGTCAGCGCCCTTGCTATTCATTTCCTTTGAAACGATCTTCTTGTTGTCCATTATGATTGAGAAAAGTTCCCGGCCAACTGGGACCACCCATCTGTAGGACGGACCTATGGCCACATCCACCTCACTTTCCTCAAGTTCTTTAAGTTATCTAATTACCTACCACATTTAGTTGGACATGCATCAAGCAGCTTCCTTACTTAGTCCGTTAGGCAGCACTAGTTTCTTCGCCTAATCTTAGCACTTGACATAGAAAAACAGTGTCAAACAAGTTCCTTGTCAAGAGGTTATCATATTTATCTTTGGAATACATTTAAAAAGTCTAGCTCGTAGGCTTATCCATAATCTGCCCGAAGGCTATCCAGCAATCCACAAGGATTACTAATCTAAGATTCCGCCCGTAGACTAGTATGCGGGCCTCGAGATTCAATCTCGAGTCACGTTGTCCTCTTGTGCATGGCCCAGAAGGCGAGGGATTTATAGCAAGAGCCCCCTGGCACCCAAGCGTCCTCCTGCTCCAAGTAGCACTCAAGAAAGAGACCTCACATGACGGGTTCCGTCCACCTTCCCGGCACAGTTAACAACCCCCTTGGTTAGGATCAGGCAGACAGTCGGGGGTAACTGAAGCTGCCTCTCCCTTCAGGCCTTCAACCTAAAGCATCAAATATCTTTTCATCCTTTAGCTCCTTGAGGAAACAATACAAACAATGCTTTCTAAACTGTTACAAGCACAATCAATTCCAGTGATCGTTTGTTTTGGCCAACTGCTAAGGAGTGAATCCACTTTCCGAATGCATCCAGCATTCGATCCAGGATCAATTGCGACTTGGCAAGATCCCCAAGGGTTTATTTGTTAATTCCTTATGTCCTTGGGCTAGGGCCGTACCCTATTTTGCCCGTAGACTTATGATCTTGACCCGTCTCCCTCGCACGTGTAATTCCTTTTGAGATTCAACTTCCTTGACTGATGCACCTTCTTGCGGAATTTGGGCTTTGGAAATGGGAACTTATGAACTCCCCTTCTTTTCGTAGAAGTTCCGCGAATACAATTGATCTTCACGGAAAGGGGGCTTAAGAAAAACCTCGGGGTAAAATGGCTTGTGGGAGTTGAAATGGGAAAGGGGTTAAAACCCAGCTAATATGGCTTTATGTGAGTCCACGAAAAGGGCTTTAAAAGAAACCCGAGGGATAAAGTGGACTTAAGGCAATTCAGGGGCTTAAAACCAGCTAGTGTGGGAATCCACGGAAAGGAGAAAAATAGCTTTGTAGTATGCAAGGGGGGAAAGGGTGCTTAAATTCCGGGGGTTATAAAGACCCCTTGGGAAGGGCTTATGAAAGTCCACAGGAAGGGCTTTAAAAGAACTTGTGTGTGGGAAATCCACGGAAAGGGCTTTGTGGAAATGCTAAGGGGAGGGCTTTGAAAAACCTGGCTATGGTGTCTTTTGGGGAAACCAAGGGGGGAAAAGGGTTTGATTTCCGGAGTAAGGTGAACTTTAAGGGACTTGGGTGGAACCCCACGAGAAGGGGTCTTAAATGGACTTGGGTGAAAATTGTAATGAGAAAGGGGGCTTAGAGAGCCCCCTTAGAAGCTTCCAAGAAGCTTCTTGGAAGCTTTTGGGGCCCACAGAAATCCACGTGGAGGAAGAGGAGACGATTCTAAACGTCGCTTGTTGGCGGGCAGGTGGCAGAATGATGGCAGCGGCGACATCCAACTTTAGGTGGCGGCTTCACTACTTCCTCCTAGCACTGCAATACGACGGCTTCTAGAGTCATCCTTCCTCCCTCTTCACGACTATCAGGCCCACGACTCCTCCTCAAATTTCCTCCTTTCTTTTTTTCAAGCCCTCTCTCTCTCTCTCGGCCTGCAGCGTTATGGCCCCCTTTTTTTTCCTTACTCCCCTCCCACAGGGTTTTTTATAGGTGAAGGGAGGGGGACCTCCCCCCCCCCCCACGTGGCCTGATACATGGCCTATCCCCCCACATCGTAAGCTTAATCATCAATGCCTTACTCCCTCTCCTCCAGCACGGCCTTCGGCTGGGGGAAAGAAGGGATAATTTAACTTTTTTTTGCCATAAATGAATCAATTTCCTCTTGACCTCCTCCCAAGAGGAGGTTCACATGAAGATATGCGGTTTCTTTTACTTTGGTCGAGTTTCTGCGAATCATGATACGTCGTGTACACTCACACCATCCGTATTTTCAATGCCGGCATTGTCATTGCATGAGACTCACATGTGCACGTAATATTTTTTAGCAGAAATATTATACTAGCTCTATAGATTCTAGGTCATTGTTACCTCGTTGTCAATTATTTTTGAAAAACGTTTTCAGCCGACTGGGACCACCCTTCGGTAGGATGGACCCAAAGTCTCGTCCACCGCACTTTTCTCGGGTTTCTTAGTTATCTAATTACCTACCACATTTAGTTTGACAAGCAAAAACAGCTTCCTTAATTAGCCAATTAATTAATAGTTCCTTCATGTAACTTAGCACTGACACAGAAAAACAATGTCAAGAAAGTTCATTTTTAACATTTTATCTTTATTTACCATAGTCTGTGGAAATACATCAAATATCCAACTCGAAGGCTGTTCCAGCAATCCTCAGGGATCGCTATTCCAAGTTCCGTCTGTTGACTAGTATGCGAGCCTCGAGATCCCATCTCGAGTCACATCGGCCAGGAATTTATGGCCAGAGCCTCCCCTGGCATCCAAGCATCCTCCTGCTCCAAGTAGCACCCACGAAGGGACCTCTCGTGGTGGGTTCGGTCCATGTACCCGGTGCGGCTAACAACCCCCTTGGAATAGGGTAAGGTAGACAGTTGGAGGTAACTGATACTGCCTCTCCCTCCAAGCTTTTAACGTGAAGCATTAGTTGTTTTTCTTGAATTAGTTCCTTGAGCGAAGAAGTACAAACAGTGCACCTAAGTATACAATCAAGAACATTCCAGTGGTCATTTGTACGGCCAACTGCTAAGGTGTGATTCCTTCTTCCCAAATGCTTCCAGCATTCGATCCTGGATCAATCGCGACTTGGCAAGATCCCCAAGGGTTTCCTAAGCTAAGTTGCTTGTTTATCCTTTTTCCTTGGATTAGGGTTAATACCCTGTTGACCCAAATTGTCTCTACCTTAGGTTTCCTTAAATTGTAGACAATAAATCCTGGGCAACCTCGTCGCCCTAACTTGGTTTGGTCAATTGCTTTCTTGGCAATGCGTAACTCCCCTAGCTTGGCAAATCAGTCCCAAGGGAGAGTGAAGTAGCAAGATGACTACTCATCTTCTAGAAAATTAGACTTGTAATTAGAACTCGCCAAACTTGGTCTAAGGTGTAGGGGTTCTATTTTGTGATTTAGATGCAAGAGCATACGACGTAGCAGCTTCTAGCATGAGATAGGTGTCATTATCTGACTAGTGGGATTATATATTTCTTCGTATAGTCTTTCTTGATCAAGAATATCTTTGATCAAGATAAGGGATTGGGAGTCCTATTGACCCAATCCAAATCCCTAACCCTACTAGGCTTGATAAACATTTTGGCCCTAGGGTTCCTAAATTCCTTCCGGAGGTCTAGTATTTGGTCAACTTATCCTTAGGGTGAGAACCCTAGATCATTGTTGCACGGGTGATTAGATAGTCCTAACATTTTGAGAATGTGGGTAGGACCTTGGAAATATTAGATCGGCATCCTAAGTGCGATACTAGGCAAAATTTTAACATAGCTTAACCCTACCTAGCACATTGAGGTGATCGTCATATGTAACTAATCGTACCTTTATGATTTTCATGTAAGCTACTCAATTGTACGCGAATTACTTAGTTGATCTAATTGACCCACGATTAAAGATGATATTCCCTTTAAAGATGCAAATACTTTCTTCTAAATTTGCAAGTACTTTCCCCTAAAAGATGTAAGTAACTGCAAGATGAGTGAGATGTATCATTCCATGCAATTTCGAGGCCACAGACCTTTTTGCCTTTATGCAACTAAAGGATCTACATAGATCTTTCCTTTCCTTGACATTCAGAGCTAATTCTTATAAACCCTACGTTTTATGCATCAAATTCAAGATTTTAGTATTTTAATGAAGATGCATCCTTTCCCAAATCAAAACCTTGATAAAAGAACTCCATGCATGAGGAAATGCCATGAGTCCATCATTGATTTAATCCTTCCTTTATCATTTAACCCAACCTAGAATGTAATTATCATTGCATGCAATTTGCAAGGTTCATAAATCTTTTCCATACATTGCAACTTATATTCAAACATCACTTAATGACCATTTACAATTAGCTTACAACCAGGAAATTATTACATAAGTGCATTATGCATTATATGCCCTATCCTCTGCGTGATGCAACATGGATGCGGTCTTGGCACAAATTTTATCTTTTAATTTATGCATCCTATGTTCAAAAATGCGACTACCCTTGACCATGGAAATGGAAGCAAATGCAAGTACTCGTCATGCAACTATCTTTGTAGATCGAATGAGTATATAAATTTCCCAATGCATTTAAACTTCCCTACGAGAATTAAAACATGCTTAATGCAACCTTTCCATGTGGGGTTAATTTTTGCAACCTAGGCATTCAATATCGGGGCGTTGTCCACTCTCGTACTTTGGGTGGAAGCTCCCACGTGCGCTCCTCTCGACTTTTGCTTAGGACCCATTGACGCAGTAGATTTCAACTCAGTGAACTCTCCCTTGGTCCCCCTTTTTCGATTTTGAAATTAGCATCAGTCCGGGATCTCCCTCCAGCACGGGAAATAGGCCTTGGGAAACACGATCAAAAATCTGGGAGGCACAGGTGAACAAGGTCTAGAGAAGCTTCAATAGAAGCTTCTCAAGCTTCTGGGGACAGGGAGATAACATGTGAGGGAGTGATGATTGGAGATGGAGAGGATGACAATGAGGGAGATGACGACGATGAAGAGGATGATGATGATGAAGACGATGGGGACGGCGGCAGCAGCCTGGTGGCACGGCAGTATGGCGGCGGCAGGCAGAAGGTAGCGGGCAGTAGCACGATCAATCCCCCCCACCAAGCTTGGGAGGGGGTTTATATGAGAGGAAGGTGGGGGGGGGGGGGTGGCCACACAAGTGGTAGGGTGCATGCCCTCCTCCCCATGCCCCTCCACAACTCCAACTCATACTCCCTCTCCTCACCATGCAACTACTAAAGAAGAGGGAGTTTTAAAAAAATTTGCAAATTATCCTTTATTCTTTTTCCCTTGGAGGGGTATTCCCGCCGTAAACTATGGATTTTGAGCCACGGCTTCTTATACACGACGCAGGGCTGGTGTTTGTAAATCCACGTGGATGGAGCACTTAGCTCAAGGTTTTTCTGTTGCGGGAGATTACTTTGAACCGCTTTTGCGCGAGGTCAGGAGTCGTTAATATTTTGTTGGGGAAATATTACACATATTTATAATATATGCAATACTATTTACTACTTTAGCCTAATAATAATGAGGCAATTTTCTTTCTAACATCAATGCTTCAGCCACCTCTTCAATATGTCTATTTTTTCACTCAACAATCCTATTTTTGTTGAGATAACAAGATTAATACATGCAGACATTGATAACAGACCACCTAATTAGATGAGTCCATACATCTACACTTAACACATTGGTGATCATTATGATTCTCACATTTCCATGGACTTATCACTTATTATATTTGATTTTCTGCACCAACCTACAACTAGTATAGTTATAGTGCCATAGTCGATTAGTATGCAGTTATGCAATGCTTGACTTAGTAGGGCACTTTTCTTTATGTTGTGTTCTTATCTATAATTTTTATACATTGTATTGTGTATAAAAGAAGAAGAAAAAACCAACAAAATAATATTTTGGTATCCATCTCTCTTCTTGTGTTCTTGAGTAAGCTTCCTCTTTTGTGTATGGTGTGTGTTGGTGCAACTCAAGCAAGTCCCCCCACCACATGATTTGTGTGACATGGTATCAGAGCGGATTGAGATAGACTAGTTTTGAAGGCTAAAGTGAAGGAGAAGAAGCAAGGATTTGAGAAAGCAAGCAACGGGTAAGAATCTCTTCCACTCTTCCACTATGTCTCTTAGTAGATAGTGCTTGTGGAGACACTAGAAGTATGTCAGAGCAAATATCTCAAATTGCTATGAGATTCGGTGTACAAGAAAAGCACTATATATTCTATGGATTTAGTGATAATCCGCTACTTTTTTGGCTAATAAAAGTTCTTTTGAGTCATGTTTTAGATCCACAAGGTTGCAAATAGCAGTTTCAAGATATACTATAATTTTCATTGTATCGACCAAAAGTGGGTGTACAAGTTATAGATTTCGAATCTATGAGTTTTGATATGCTTGCTAGGAATCAAAAATAAGTTTTATTTGCAAAGAGATTGCAGATGACATGCACTATTGAGCAATTAGTGAAAGAGGTTTCTTGGTGTATTGCTATGTACTTGTTGTAGAAGGTTTTGTATAAGATTTTCTTGTTGTTTTGTATCAATTTTGTGAAAATGATAGAGAATAGTTAAAACCTCATCATTGAGAAGCTGGATAAGGATATCTACCAATCATGGCAGTTTCATGTGTTAAACTTGCTCATTGAAAAAGGCCTCCATGAGTTTTTTTTAGGTGAAGAAAAGGAGCCTGAGTTGCTAAGCGACTATATAATAATTAAAGGCACGGAAAGAATGGAATGCAAAAGATAAAAATATGATGTATTGGCTATAGGCAATCATTGATAATATTATGCTAGGATATATAAGAAATGCAAAAAATTCACATGTAACTTGAAAAATATTTAAGAATATTTTTTTAGTAAATACAAAGGCACAAAATATTCAAGTTAAGCAATAGTTGAATACTCTGAAAGAGATTATGTTTGTAAATGAGTATGTTTTGATTATGATTTGGTTTCATCTACTTTGGGTGGTTTTAATAATGAGAAGATCTAGAAATCATTTGTCACTTTTGTGTACGTACATAATCTGTTTTTACTTTTTTATGAGTTAGTCTCTCTCATGATCACTAAAGAGATCAATATGTCGGGTGAATTATGAACGAAGTAGTGAACATGTCCAATCATTTTGCTCAATTTTAGAAAGGAAATGTAGGAAATTCTCTTCAAGATAATGTCGTATGAGATGTGCTAATGATAATTAGTAAAATAGATTAAATGAGTAGTTCAATGAAATGTAGGTTTCAAAAGGCTGTGGAAACTTTCCAAGAAATCTATCTTATAAAAAAATATAAGATACCACGTGTGCTCAAAGAAAAAGATATTTTATTTAGTAAAATTTATAAGATTATATTTATAAATATATATTTTAATTATAAGTTAAAAAATATAAGTATAGTGAAGTAAAAGGGGTCATTTTATGGTCTTACATCATGTAAAGAAATTATGTTTCTTAATACCCTTTGAATGCTGTCGTACTGCTGCGCATCCGAGATGTGGAATCCACCAAAAAGGTTATGCTGAACATGGACCATTTGTCAAGGCACTTGCTTCTTATCATCACATGTAATTAGAGGGTGTCTGTTCAGATCTTGTCAGCCATTGGACATGGGTTTCAACTATATTACAGTCAGCAAATGAGACTTTTACATATGGAATAAGTGGATCTTTTTGGTATGTCACTAGCTCAGCCGTAAAAATACTTCTTTTCGGTATCATTGCAATGGAAACTAAACGAAGGGCACCAAAGGCTCACACTGTTTTGTGGAACTTGTCGAGAAGGTCACATTTTGGCATGGAAATTCACCGTTAGACGTCTCAAGATCTGTATCAATACCACTGAAAGGGTGTAAAGCCACTCCAACTAAAGTAGAGTTTCAGAGAAAGGTGCAAGATTTAAAAGGGCAGCTTATTTATGAAAGAACAAAAAGGCATGCTGTAGGTCAAAAACTGAAAGAGTTATGACATGAACATGAAAAAGTTTTGCAACAAAAGCAAAAGCTTTGGGAAAATAAGTTCCGAGGGAAATTCAAAAGGAGAAGAACATGGTATGTATGCGGCGGCCAAATCTTGCTTCAAAAAGTCCCAATGCAATGAGGAAGAGAGATACATTTGACAGAAAATGAGCAGCATCATGCTATGACTATATCATGCAATTTCCTTGGAAATCAAAATTCGGCTACAACAGTGCAAGCTGTTCTGCAACTGTGTGCAAGACTTATGAAGACGCATTCTGTTGCTATTCAATTCCTTGCAACAGGGGAATTGACTGCGATCACAGGGGGATTGACTATGATCTTGAATCTTCTAAGGCAGTTGTTGGGGTAGTCTTGAGTTCTAGTGTTTCATATTTAGTTGAGGCATATTCAAGACCATGGAAGGGGCCGCCTTTCTGAGGCTATTATGGGAGAAGCGGCTTTTCTGGTCAGAAGAGCTTTATCGGCTGGGAGAAAAGAAAAGCAACATTTTCTGTGAATCAGGGGATGATGAGGAAAAAGCGACAACTGACGCTCTGTTTTGGTGAAGGCGAAGAAGAGGGATCGAAGGGGGGGTAGCAGAAGTAGAGGGAGCTTCAGAAAGAAAATCTCGGCTAGGTGTTAAGAAAGTCTATACAGAAGAGAATGCAGATTCTGAGGCAGAGGATCAATTTTCGGAGCATTTGACTCAGTGGAGCTATGCAGTTGCATTCCCTGAGTTGGCTTTAGTTCCTCTCATGGGATTACGCTGGTTTTTGAAGCAAACAAAGGTGGATTGTTTCTATGGGCAATTAAAGCAATTGGAAGTGAAGCAGGCTGGCTCGAGTCGCTATCAAAGTTTTCTGTCAGCCTAAGGCAGAAAGCAGCCCAAAAACGGACTGGTTGTTGCATTGGGAGAGAAGCTTTTAGAAAGAAAAAGCACGATGCGGACGTTGTGGTTAGAAGAGCTCAGAGGTTCAGTCTCACTGCTACGACTGAGAAGAGCAATAACAGAGGGAAAGAGCTGGAGTTTATCGGAGGATACTGCAGTAATTGATGAATGAAATTATTGAGGAGCTCTTCGATATTGGAGGGGCGATGGAGATTACAATGAATCATCGACGGATGTAGCTCTGAACGGGGTGACAAAGGCGAGAAGAATGACTGAAGAAGGAGATGGAAACTTCTGATTGTTCTGGCAAAGCTGGAAAACTGTGCGTCATCCATACTGGAGATGGTCGAGTAGTGTGGTCTCTCTTGCTCCCTTCATTTCAAAGCTCTGAACTCAGTTGTTGAGAATGGGACTCCTCTATTTTTCCGTGGATTACAAGCCATTGCAAAGAAGCCATTCTTTCAAATCTCTTCCCACATACTACATACAGTACCAGGATTTCAGCAACCTACGTTGTATAGTGTGACAGTTACTGTGTCACAATTCCAGATATGTTCATTGTGTATACAGATGCTAAACTACCCATTCCATATTGGACAGAATCAGGATCTTTTATTTTTCATGATTCATTTACAGGCCTATAGGACAGACTCCAACTGGGTGAAGATCTCTGTAATTGAATCATCTTTATCATCATAAATCAGAACTGAATCATCATTATAATCGCAATGATCAGGATATTGTTCTTGGTGTTCCTGTAAGAGTAACCAATTTGGTACTGATAGTAAGGCTGGAGATACAAATACCACAGTCTTATGGATTAAGCATAAGCTTTAGTTTAGCCCAATAGTTGTGAAAAAATCTAGAGCTCACAACAAATTGATGGAAGCTACTTGACCGTTTACAATGCAACCATTATATAAAACGAGTTTGGAGCATCATGAATATTGGGGTGATAACAAATTTGATTATGTTCTGAGTAACAGAATTTTAGATTAACTTTGTTGAATGTATTCTGAAATTGCCTTGTGGCTATTAGAAATTACATGATTCAGAGTTGAAGGCCAGTTTGATGATAACTCTGATATTGGATGATTCACTTGTTTGATCTTCCATCTTGAAATTTATCAAGGTCTTCTGTAGACACGACTCTCCTTTCGCAAATCCTTTGACAACTTTGGTGAATCCGACGTGAAAGGGTCGCAGAAATTTTAGGATGGGAGATACTTGAGCCTCTATTTCAGCCTCTTCTACAATTCCAGCTGCGTCCTCTACTTCAGCTCCATCAATGACTGTTGCGTCAAATACTTCAACAGAGGATCTAAAGCAGATTTTGCAGAATATGTCCATATATATGCAGCTCCAAAATCAACAGACACAATTGTATATGCAGCAGCAGCAACAATTGCATCAACAACAGTTGTCTCAGCAAAGGCAACTCTATTCGGAGCAGGAGAATGCAAACAGCGTGACTAAAGCTATTGAAGCAGTTGAGAATGAGAAGAAGCTATTTGATGGCCATAATGTTTCAGCATATTTGAAGACATATGAGATCAAGATGGGGTTTTTTGGAGTTCCAGCTGGACTTATGAGTAAGTACTTCCTTCGTCTTGTCACACCCGCCTTAAGGGCGAAAGTGACTGATCTTTTTATTCAAAATACACATTGGCAAGATTTTAAGAAGGCCCTGAAAGAAGAGTATTTCCTTGAGGACTTTGGTATGGCTACTCGGCGGTCATTCCGAGAGTGGGTCTACATGCCAAACAAAGGTCTAGTTGCTTCAGAGTTGATTCAAGAATTTGAAGAGAGGTATAGTCAACTTGATGCTATTGAACAAAGAGCATTGGATGTTGAAAAAGTTGAGTTTTTCTTGCAAGCTGCAGATCCTGCTCTTCAGGAAGAGTTGGGTGAGCTTCTTGAGGATCGCACGAAGCCTATGGGTCTTAAAACAGATTGGCAGGATGCCGAGGATGCAGTCTCGACTTTGACCAAGAGGAGGATATGGAAGACCCGCTTACAGAATGGCTCCATGACACTGTCATCATCATCTGCTCCTATGCCTGCTTCTATCCCTGTTATTTCTTCTCCTCCTCAGCCAGTTTCTTGGCCTCTGCTAGTGCCTACTGTTTCCACTCCACCTATTCCTCCTGTTCCACGACCGATGCCTACACCTTCTGCTCCAAAACCATCCACTCCATCGGTGCCTACCTCTCTTGATGACATAATCAAAGGCATAACAGATTTGACACTGGAGTCAGTTAAAGCGGAGTTGGTGGGAAAATTGAAAGAGCAGTTTGCTTCGACTGCGCCTACTACTTCTTCTAGTGTTCCTACTGCACCTAGGAGTGCTCCTAGTGCACCTAGGAGAGATCGGAGATGTATTTGGTGCGATAGTATGGACCATCAACATTGCAGGGATTGTGAATCTTTTCAGGAAGCAAGGAGGAAGAATTTGGTATATTGGGGACAAGATGGTAAGATTTGGTTGACTGAGACAGGAGCTCCACTTGCTACCAACTTTGGTAAAGGTGGAATGAAGAAGTTAGTGGATGACATGGCTGCGTGTACTTCTTATGTGACAGCTAGAGGTGATGCTTCTGCATATGGAGTCCAGATTGAGAAGGGATCAGAGACTCAGTCAGCACTATGGACTTATGCTATGGAGACTGCAAATAAGGGAAAAATTCAGCAAACTGTTTTGACTAGTGCAGGCTCTAGCATCAGATCAGAGACAGGTTGGGATTCGCCTGTTGACAGGTACTCTATTTATGCTTATTTGGCTAAGTCACAGGGAGCAGATTTACTTGTTGAGGAGAAGCGTAAGAGGGATGAAGAAAATCCAAGTGCAGCTAAAAAGACTAGAGGGGGTGAGTTTGTTACTCCACCTACTGCAGGACCGTCTTTGAGACCAGGGCCAGATCGACAGATGGAAGATGCTCAAAAGAGAGAAAAGAGACAAGAGTCTAGAGAGAGAAAGCAGCCAGGGTTTAGATTGATGTCCGATATTGAGGCATCTATAGATATAAAGAAAATCTTTAATGACAAGATACTTGGCAGTGAGGTGACTTTCACTATTTCTGAGGTTTTGGGCATCTCGAAAAGAGAGTTTCAGGATCAGTTTCAGGAGGTCCTGAAGAGGAAAAGACATGCATTGCCTACCACTGATACACAGGGAATTTTGATTGGGGAGTTGGATGAGGATGAGGATGAGGTTATGGTTGAGAATGCTTCTGTTTTTCCGCAGGTAGAGAAGAGGGTTCAGCCTATGCATTATGCTGAAATTGATGAGCCTGTTTTGAAACCGCGTAGTCACTTTTCGCGGAGCCATTGGGCTAGGGCAACTACAGAGACGATGGTAAAGATTGGAGAGAAACAGGTGCCTTATGTTGCATTGGTGGATCATGGTTCAGAGATTAATCTCATAGTTCGTGGAGTTTATGAGAGTAATAGATGGTCTATGGATGTAGAGCATGGGTGGCGTATGAGAGCTGCCAATAACACTGCAGGTGATTTGTATGCTTCCTGTCCTAGTGTCAGGGTTTCTATTGGTGATGTAGAGGAGGATTTTCGTTTCTTTGTGCAGGATTCATGCTCTTATCCTATAATTCTTGGACAGCCATTCATCACAGAGATGCGCATGGAAACAAAGGTAATGGATGATGGATCTGCTTATGCACGGATTCGTAGTAAAGATGGTATGAGAGCAGTTCAGTTTACGACTATGTGTGTGAACCATGTTAGAAACAGGGATACTCTCAGAGATGCACCTTTGCCCACTGTGAGGGATTCGGATTTTCACTAGGTACCGCCGTTTCGCGAGACGAAGGTGGTACAGAGCAGAGGAGATTGAAGTTCTCGCCTCCTGGCAGCAGTGTTTTCTCCTCCGGTTTTGTTGGGATTTCAGGAAACAGTTCGATGAGCTATCAGAAGATTTCTAGGTTGCCTAGAGCTGCCAGGCAGTACATATGCAGGAAGGAGAAAAATGTGAAAAATGCAGGAATTTTGGAGGATGATGAGCACATAGATGGGATGTATGACAGTATGATTTGTGCAGATACGATGGAAGAGATGGAAGATATGCTGAAAACTGATATGCAGAGTTGTCACAGTAATGTATTAGTGCAATCCCTAGACATGTTTCATGAAATTGCAGATTTTGTGTCACAGATTGAGTCAGAGGCTGAGGTGATTCAGCAAAAAGTGTTGAGTGCTGAAGAAATTCAGCAAATAGAGTTTCCAGCTAGTTATGATCAGCTTTCAGAGACACAGAGGGCTGAAAACTTTCAGCCAACAGAGTTTACTGCTGAGATATTTCAGCATCCAGAGTTTAGGGCTGTTTCTATGCAGTCCATAGAGCAGAGGGCTGAGGATATTCAGCCATTGGAGTGCAGAACTGCTGATTTACAGCAAGATTTGAGTAATGCAAAAGAGCATAATGAAGCCAGGGTTGACACGAAATACAAAACTGTGGATAAGAAGGTGAAGCCAGTAGCTGTACCGCTTCCACCTGACAGTGATCAGCAAATAGAGAGGGCTGCTAAACAGCCAATTTTGAGGAATCCGGAGCATATTGGTCATAAATTTTCAGCAGAGACTCTTGCTGAATTGAAAATTGGAAATGGTGATTTTTTATTACCCATAGAGAAGCAATGCTTTCAGAAGATGCTTGAGCGACATGGAAGGGGATTTGCTTTTTCCTCACATGAGATTGGATGTGTAAATCCTGATATTGTTGCTCCTATGGTGATTTTTACTATTCCTCATATTCCATGGAATCTCTGACCTATTCCAGTGCCTAAAGCACACCTGCCAAAGCTGATTGATTTATTGAATGAGAAAATCAAGATGGGAATTCTTGAGCCTTCATTTGCACCATACTCAAACAGGTGGTTTACAGTTCCAAAGAAGAATGGTACTCTCTAATTTATTCAGGATATGAAGCCAGTGACAGAGTTACTATCAAGAATGTTGGTATAGGTCCAGTTGTGGATGAGTTTGCAGAAGCATTTGCTGGACGTGCCATCTATTCTTTAGGTGATTTGTATTCGGGATATGATCAGTTTTAGTTGGACATATGTGTGGATATTATGGCAGAAAACCCTCACCTAATAAGGTGAATGCTATAGGCAAGATTGCGGAGTATTGTTCTACCACTTCAGAGGTACGGAGATTCATTGGAGCTTGTGTGTTTTATATGATTTGGATGCCTCATTTTGCACACATAGCAGATTGTTTATATCAGCTGCTTTGAAAGGGGCAGAAATTCTATTAGGATGAGAGCCACACTAGAGCCATGCAGAAATTGAAGAAGTTATTGCAGAATGCTCCTACTCTTAGGAAAGCGGATTATAATTGTGGAAAGCCTATTGTATTGACAGTTGACACTAGTCCAATTGGCATAGGTTGGGTTGTGGGTCAGGATGATGCAGATGGAAATAGGTATGCTATTCGGTTTGGGGCGAAAGTCCTAAACGAGAGACAGAGGAGATATCTGCAAATCAAGAGGGAGCTACTGGGGCTTGTCACGACTCTCAAATGTGACAAGGAGTACTTTATTGGAGCTTCAGTTGTGGTAGAGACAGATTGCTTACCATTGATTGGTATGATTATGAGTTGCTCTACTCCGGACATAGCTATGTTGAGATGGATTGCATACATCAAGTCATTATATCTGGAATTTAAACACATAGCAGGGAAGGATAATTCAGTGGTAGATATGTTGTCTAGAGCCAGATATGATGATGAGGAAACTCTACTTGTAGAAGAGGATGATGCAGAAATTTCAGCCACTATGGTTGATCATGTTTGTCATGTCTATGATATTGTGGCTTTTATAGAAGAACTCTATGTTGGAGATTGGTTGCAGATTGGCAAGTATCTTAGTACACTAAGCAAAAGAGATGAATGGACAGATGAAGAGTTCAAGAAGATCAGAAGGAAAGCCTATGGTTATTTTCTCAAGGACGGATTTCTTTGGAAGCATCCGAAGAAAAGAGGCGGATTACCTTTGCGGGTTGTCTGCGATAGAGAGACACAGTTACAGGTGATGAGGGAGTTTCATGAGAGTCCTTGGGCTAGTCATAGAGGAGTGTGGGCTACTTATGAGAAAATCAAGGAGAAATACTGGTGGAAAGGCATGTATAGAGATGTTTCTCACTTTGTTGAGACTTGCAGAGACTGCCAGATGTATTCGGTAGTGCGTCATCGAGATGAGCTTCATCCGACCTATCCGCTATGCATTCATTATAAGTGGGTAGTTGATTTGGTTACTATGCCTATAGGTCTATGGCAGATGAGATACATTGTTTTGGCTAGAGAGGATCTTACCAATCATGTTGAGGGCAGATCTTTGAGAACGAAGACCACTAGTGCAGTGTGTAAGTTCTTATTGGAGGAAATTTTTTGTAGGTATGGTTGTGTGGGTAAGATTAGTGCGGATCGTGGTGAATTGGATGCAGATGAAGCTAGGGAGTTTTTCTCTCAGCTAGGAATCAAGTTGGCTCTAACTATAGCATATAATCCAGAGGGAAATGGGAAGAGTGAAAGAGGGCATCCGCCGATAGTGAAAGCATTAGCCAAAGCATGCAGAGGACGGATTGGAGAATGGCCGAGACTTCTACCATTTGCTTTGTGGGCTGATTGTACGACTCACAGTGTTACCACAGGATATATGCCTGCAGAGTTGATGTATGGTCAGAAACCTGTTATGCCGACTGAGACTTGTGCCTTGACTTGGTCAGTTTTACCTTGGCAGGAGGATTTGATGAGAGAGGAGCTCTTAGCTCTTTGGATTCGATAGTTGGAGAGGAGACCAGAGGATATTCAGCTAGCTATTGACAGGTTGAAGGTTGCCAGACTAAGAAATAAGGACGGGTTTGACAACAGGCATCGCTTGCGGCCTAGAGCAATAGAAGAGGGAGATTGGGTATTGGTCTTTGATAGCAGCCTTGAAAATGAGCATACTGCACTTTGGAAGATGGTGAAAAGATGGTTTGGGCCAGACATGTCTTTGAAAATGCAACATATGAGCTGACAGAATTGGATGGGACAGTGGTTAGAGTACCTATTGCTGGAAAAAGAATCAAGATTTTCAAGAAAAGAGATAATGAAGATTATGCATTGGAAGAATTTGCAAGACAAGAGCAACAAGAAGAAACTCCAATGGAAGAGACAGATGATATGACAGATAATCTTGTTGATATACCGGAAATGCATAATGAAGAGATTGATCTGTTTGTGGATCTTGATGATAATGATCATGGGTAGTTGGTCCATCCGGAGGATGCGCAAGATTAGAGGGGGTGGATGTCGTACTGCTGCGCATCCGAGATGTGGAATCCACCAAAAAGGTTATGCTGAACATGGACCATTTGTCAAGGCACTTGCTTCTTATCATCACATGTAATTAGAGGGTGTCTGTTCAGATCTTGTCAGCCATTGGACATGGGTTTCAACTATATTACAGTCAGCAAATGAGACTTTTACATATGGAATAAGTGGATCTTTTTGGTATGTCACTAGCTCAGCCGTAAAAATACTTCTTTTCGGTATCATTGCAATGGAAACTAAACGAAGGGCACCAAAGGCTCACACTGTTTTGTGGAACTTGTCGAGAAGGTCACATTTTGGCATGGAAATTCACCGTTAGACGTCTCAAGATCTGTATCAATACCACTGAAAGGGTGTAAAGCCACTCCAACTAAAGTAGAGTTTCAGAGAAAGGTGCAAGATTTAAAAGGGCAGCTTATTTATGAAAGAACAAAAAGGCATGCTGTAGGTCAAAAACTGAAAGAGTTATGACATGAACATGAAAAAGTTTTGCAACAAAAGCAAAAGCTTTGGGAAAATAAGTTCCGAGGGAAATTCAAAAGGAGAAGAACATGGTATGTATGCGGCGGCCAAATCTTGCTTCAAAAAGTCCCAATGCAATGAGGAAGAGAGATACATTTGACAGAAAATGAGCAGCATCATGCTATGACTATATCATGCAATTTCCTTGGAAATCAAAATTCGGCTACAACAGTGCAAGCTGTTCTGCAACTGTGTGCAAGACTTATGAAGACGCATTCTGTTGCTATTCAATTCCTTGCAACAGGGGAATTGACTGCGATCACAGGGGGATTGACTGCGATCTTGAATCTTCTAAGGCAGTTGTTGGGGCAGTCTTGAGTTCTAGTGTTTCATATTTAGTTGAGGTATATTCGAGATCATGGAAGGGGCCGCCTTTCTAAGGCTATTATGGGAGAAACGGCTTTTCTGGTCAGAAGAGCTTTATCGGCCGGGAGAAAAGAAAAGAAATGTTTTTCTGTGAATCAGGGGATGATGAGGAAAAAGCGACAACCGATGCTCTGTTTTGGTGAAGGCGAAGAAGAGGGATCGAAGGGGGGGTAGCAGAAGTAGAGGGAGCTTCAGAAAGAAAATCTCGGTTAGGTGTTAAGAAAGTCTATACAGAAGAGAATGTAGATTCTAAGGCAGAGGATCAATTTTCGGAGCATTTGACTCAGTGGAGCTATGCAGTTGCATTCCCTGAGTTGGCTTTAGTTCCTCTCATGGGATTACGCTGGTTTTTGAAGCAAACAAAGGTGGATCGTTTCTGTGGGCAATTAAAGCAATTGGAAGTGAAGCAGGCTGGCTCGAGTCGCTATCAAAGTTTTCTGTCAGCCTAAGGCAGAAAGCAGCCCAGAAACGGACTGGTTGTTGCATTGGGAGAGAAGCTTTTAGAAAGAAAAAGCACGATGCGGACGTTGTGGTTAGAAGAGCTCGGAGGTTCAGTCTCACTGCTACGATTGAGAAGAGCAATAACAGAGGGAAAAAGCTGGAGTTTATCGGAGGATACTGCAGTAATTGATGAATGAAAGTATTGAGGAGCTCTTCCATATTGGAGGGGCGATGGAGATTACAATGAATCATCGACGGATGTAGCTCTGAACGGGGTGACAAAGGCGAGAAGAACGACTGAAGAAGGAGATGGAAACTTCTGATTGTTCTGGCAAAGGCTGGAAAACTGTGCGTCATCCATACTGGAGATGGTCGAGTAGTGTGGTCTCTCTTGCTCCCTTCATTTCAAAGCTCTGAACTCAGCTATTGTTGAGAATGGGACTCCTCTATTTTTCCGTGGATTACAAGCCATTGCAAAGAAGCCATTCTTTCAAATCTCTTCCCACATACTACATACAGTGCCAGGATTTCAGCAACCTACGTTGTATAGTGTGACAGCTACTGTGTCACAATTCCAGAGATGTTCATTGTGTATACAGATGCTAAACTACCCATTCCATGTTGGACAGCAGCACGATCTTTTTTTTTTCATGATGCATTTACAGGCCTATAGGACAGACTCCAACTGGGTGAAGATCTCTGTAACTGAATCATCTTTATCATCATAAATCAGAACTGAATCATCATTATAATCGCAATGATCAGGATATTGTTCTTGGTGTTCCTGTAAGAGTAACCAATTTGGTACTGATAGTAAGGCTAGAGATACAGATACCACAGTCTTATGGCCAGATTAAGCATAAGCTTTAGTTTAATCCAATAGTTGTGGAAAAATCTAGAGCTCACAACAAATTGATGGAAGCTACTTGATCGTTTACAATGCAACCATTATATAAAACGAGTTTGGAGCATCATGAAGATTGGGGTGATAACAAATTTGATTATGTTCTGAGTAACAGAATTTCAGATTAACTTTGTTGAATGTATTTTGAAATTGCCTTGTGGCTATTAGAAATTACATGATTCAGAGTTGAAGGCCAGTTTGACGATAACTCTGATATTGGATGATTCACTTGTTTGATCTTCCATCTTGAAATTTATCAAGGTCTTCTGTAGACATGACTCTGCTTTCGCAAATCCTTTGACAATGCACATTATATAGATGATTTTTTATAGGTGTACCCCCTAGGAAACTTTAGAGGTAGGATGAGCTCTAGTGGAAGAGGTGGATGGAAAACTAGAGGTTTTGGAAATTATGGTATTGTTTGTCATTATTGTGGCTCAGAAGGATGATATCCATTGTGGTAAATTATAGCAAGGAAACTATGCACTATGCATCATCTTTACAATAGAGTAAAGAAAAAAAAGCATCTATTTGTTATGCATTATATGATGAATGTTGCTATAGGAAAGGGGACACATGATGATGTATATTATGTTGATTCAGGTGCATCTAATCATATGGCCAGCCATGGAAAATGGTTTGAAGAGATGCAAGATTTGCAAAATCTAGGTTATATGCAGACATGTGATAATTCCAAGTTATGTGTAGACTAGTGATCATTCATATCATCCAATTTAACATATTGAAAAAGTTTCATTGTCCTTGCATGATGGTTAGACAAAGAATCTATTAGATGTATTACATTTGCCATCCATCACAAAGAATTTAGTGCCTATTGGTTAGGTGATAGAGCAAGGATTGCAGATTTGATTTAATGCAAAATACTATTTTGTGAGAGACTTTAATGATAAGTGCAGGTTGGTCACAAATGAAACTAGAGTTAGTCGCATGTTCACTTTAGATGTTGGAATTTCTACGATGAATGTTGCTATGTATGCTAAAGGCAAAGGAGTTGTTGTAGATATTGAAATATGACACAAATGTATTGAATATGCAAATGTGCGAAGACTAAAATTAATGCAGTCCAAAGGGTTGGTTATAGGGTTGCATACTTTTAGAGTTACAAAATATCGTAAACTATATGAAGCATGACAGTTTGGTAAGCAAGAAAGACAATATTTTTTCCATGATAGAGATGTAAGCATGAATATAATCAATATTGTGCATATAAATATTTGGAAGCCTACTCAAAACATCTCTTGATGGTAGCAAATATTTTGTGATGTTTGTTGATAATTGTTCAAGAAATATGTGGGTGTATTTCATGAAGGAAAAGAATGATATATTGGAGCACTTCAAAACTTTCAAGGCTATTGTTAAAAGATAATTAGGCTTGAAAGCTAAGTTCTTGAGGTTAGACAAGGGTACCAAATCCCAAGTCTTATTGGCTTCTAATGTAGCCATCTTCTCATCCATTGTTGTATCCTAACGAGCATGACCAATAGTATCCTCAAAACAAGTGGGCTCAATATCCTCAACTACTTTTACCATATAAGCATAATGGTGAGCTCCATAAATTTCAAAATCAAATCTCTTAATAGGGTATCTGACCTTGCTAGACATGCATATCATTGGATCACTGAATGGAGCCTTTACATTACCATGTGCTCTCTATACACCTAGTGTCTTGATTGAAGGAATACCAAGATCATCATCCAAACATTATGAACCAATAGAATCTCAAATCCCAAATGAGTAGTAGATGCATCATTGCCATCTAACACTTCCTTCTTCCCTTTGTCTTTTCCTACAATGCATGTAGATCCACTTGAAGATGTGGGGCCCCCTCAGTCTATGACTTGTCACTAGAAGAGGCACAAGGAGTGGCTATATTTGTGGTTAAACTTGATGAAAGTGAGATTCTGAAATGCACAAAACTAGAGAGGTTATCTATTATCTTGATGAATAGAGCACTTTCATTAGATTATTGCAATCACTCAATATCATTTAGTGTTCAATCAGAACACAACATCTGGTGGCTAGGAGCATTTGAAGTAGGTATAGAGGATTTTGATATATTGTTTTGGGTTTTTCATCGAACACAAATACATGATGTTAGTAAGTGACAACAAGCAATAGAAGAGGTAATTATTGAAGGATTTGGGAACTATAAGATTGAGTGGCACATAGTTGGTGACTTCAAGACACTCAAATGTATGTACAATGTATCAAATGAAAAAATAAATGAGAGATTCGATGGGGATGCACAACAGAAGGTGGTTGAGACACGAATATGGAGGCTCAAGCTTTCTTCATTCTCTTCTTCTTCATTCTTCTCATTCTATCTTCTCTACAGTCTACTTTTCCAAGTCTCCCACAAAAAGATAAACCCTTTGACTTTTAGGACACTTTACAAAGCCTCTCACACACTTACTTAATACAAACATAGGATAAGGGCTTAGACTATGCCTTATTTCTCAACACTCCCCCTCAAGCTTAAAATGAGCTTGCAAAGGTAATACTCCAAGTACACTCCTGAAAGATATTAGCAACTTGGTCATTTGTTTTGACATGGACTAAGTCAACCTCTCCATCAATGACCTTCTCTCTAATGAAGTGATAGTGCACTTCTATGTGTTTTGTTCTAGCATGGTAGCCTGGGTTATTTGCCAACATAATGCTACTAATGTTGTCACAATATATGATAACTCCACCATCAATTCCAATCCCCATGCCACATAAAACCAATCTCAGCCATATCTACTCACATGCTTCCAATGCAATACCTCAGTACTTGGATTCTGTACTTGATAAAGTAATTGTAGGCTGCTTTTTGCTGCTCCAACTTACCATGGTGAATCCAAATAAAAATGCATAACCAATGGTGGATCTCCTATCCATAAGATTACCTATCGAGTCTGCATCAGTATACCCAAAAAAGGTAGGATTTATTCCATTCTCATAGAATAAGCCAAATCCAAATGTTTTCTTTGCATACCTTAGAATTCTCCTCACTGCATCCAAATGTGATTTACATAATCTTTGCATAAATTGGGTAATTAATCCAACAACATAAACTCAAATCTAGCCTTATAATGGTTAAGTAGATAAGATTGCCAACCATCTTTCTAAACATAGTCACATCTTCCACATACTTCCCATCATAAATCATTTTGATGTTTTGATCGAAGGGAGTATCCACTGGCTTACATCCTATCATGCCATACTTCCCAACATCTCCAAGGAATACTGTCTTCGTACCAACCAATTACCATGAGGTGTATCAATGATCTCAATGCCCAAAAAATATCTCAACAAACCAAGTTCCTTTATGTCAAATTCTTTATTAAGACCATGCTTAGCTTTAGCGATCTCTCTCTCAAATGTACCTGTAATAATGTGTCATCAACATAGATGACAACCACAACCATGCCATCCTCATACAGTAAGTCAAATCCAACTGTCCTCTTCACATACCTTAGAACTCTCCTCACTACATCCAAATGTGATTTTCATGGTCTTTACATAAATTTGCTAATCAATCCAACAACATGACTCAAATCTAGCCTTATAATGGTTAAGTAGATAAGACTACCAATCATCTTTCTAAACATAGTCACATCTTCCACATATTGCCCATCGTTAGTCATTTTAATGTTTTGATCCAAGGGAGTATCCACTGGCTTACATCCTATCATGCCATACTTCTCTAACATTTGTAAGGAATACTGTCTTTGTATCAGCCAAATACAATGAGGTGTATACTCTATGAGAAGGGAATAAAGCATAACCCAATCCAATAGCATAATTAAAATATGGTCTTCTAATGGCTAAGTAGATAAGACTATCAACCATCTTTCTAAGCATAGTCACATCTTTGACATATTGCCCATCATCAATCATTTTGATGTTCTGATCTAACCGAGTATCCAATGGCTTACATCTTGTTATGCCATACTTCTCCAACATCTCCAAGGAATATTGTGTTTGTACTAACCAAATATCAATGACCTCAATTCCCAAAAAATATCTCAACAAACCAAATTCATTTATGTCAAATTCTTTATGAAGACCATGCTTAACTTCAACAATCTCCCTCTCAAGTATACCTGTAATAATGTCATCATCAACATAGATGACAACCACAACCATGCCATCCTCAATATGTCTCATATAGAGTGATTAATCAGCCACAATCTGCTAAAATCCCTTGTTGCACAAGAATCTGCTAATCCTCTCACACCAAGCTCTTGGTGCTTGCTTCAGTCCTCCATACAATGCCTTGTTCAACTTGCATACATAATTCAAGTATTTAGTATTGTCATACCCTTTATGCTAATCCATGTACACTTCCTCTTCTAAATTCTCATTCAAGAATGAATTTTTCATATCCATTTGATACAATTTCTAGCCATATATAGAAGCCAAAGAAATCGTTGATCTCAGTGTAGTCATATTTGCCACTGGATTGAATGTCTCCTCACAATCCAATCCATATGTTTGTGCATAACCCTTTGCAACTAACCTTGATTTATACCTTTCTAGAGAACCATCAGATTTTCACTTTACTTTGGACACCCATTTGCAACCAATTGTTTTCTTTCCATGAGGTAACTGCACTAAATCCCAAGTCTTGTTTTTCTTCAATGCATCCATCTCCTTACCCAAAGCTTGTCTCCATTCTTTGCTTTGCACTGCTTCCTCAAAGAAAGTAGGTTCCGCATGTTGCACATAAGAAACAATATAAGCATATTCATGAACCCATTATATGTCAATCTATAAACAAGATATCTAACCCTTTTTTATCTCCTCAAATAAGGTGCACTACTTGGTGTCTCTACTGCTCTTGCATGTGGTGGGACATATTTTCCTGCACTTCTAGTACTTGGAGTTTTTACATGACCATTTCCATACTCATCATTGATAGATTCATCCTCTGAACTTTCAGCCATAGGCCTCTTTCCTTTTGCAGTTTTCACACTCTTTTGTGAGCTCCTCAACCTGCCACTCCATGGACTATAGCTGCCATTGCTTTCTACATTCTCTTGAGGTCCAGACATATCTTCTAAGTGTTGATTTTCAAGTTTACCATTTGCTAAAATTTTCTTTCCATGAGCATCATCATCAGTACTCTCATAAGAATCCAAGTCCACTGCAATCTTGGGCTTGTACCATGATTCATCACTGAATGTGACATTCCTACTAATGTAAACTTCTTTAGTCACTGGATCATAGCAATTTTAACCCTTCTTATCATTAGGGTATCCAAGAAAGCTACACTTTATAGCCTTTGGCTCCATCTTCTTCCTCAAATAATTAGGGACATGAACATAAAAAAACACATCCAAAAACCCTGAAGTAAGAAACAATGGGTGTCCTGCCATACATATTTTCATATGGTGATACATGATGAGTCAATGCTGTAGGTGTTCTATTCATGATATGTACTACAGTATGCACTACCTCTACCCAATATGTCAATGGCATACTCATTTGGTTCATCATTTCCCTAGAAATCTTTGCAATGATACATTTCTTCCTTTTTGCCACACCATTCTGTTGTGTACCTGTATGTCACCTGTCTTTTGATTCCATGATCTCTCAAAAAATCTAAAAATTCATATTACATCTACTCTCCTCCATTATTAAACCTCAATCATTTTATGTAACAACCAAATGTTTTTAAACCATAGCTTTAAACTCCAAAAATCTTTCAAAGGCTTCACTTTTATGCTGCATGAAATACACCCAAGTCATTCTCCTAAAGTCATCAATAAAAGTGATATAAAACCTACATCTCCCACTCAATGAGACATTATGACATGGAACCCAAATATTAGAATACACCATTTCCAAAGGATAACTGATGATTCTCCCCTTGTTTGGAAATGGTAATCTAGCTTGCTTGCTAAACTAGCAAGGCTCACATAGATGATCATAATTAACATAACCAAAATGGGTAAAACCACAAACCACCTGTTTAGTTTGCATTTGTTTTAGTCTTTGTAGGTTTACATAACCAATTATCCTATGCCATAATTCAACATCCTTATCTTGACCATGCCTACTTTCAACATACATAGAATTTTGAATGATGGGAGTACCTGCATCCAATGCAAATAACTTGCATTTTTTCTTCCCTTTTGCAATCAATCTGCCAGGCCTTCCATTACGAAATTCCTCAATGAAACATCCATATCTATTGAATCTCACCTACATTCCCTTGGTTTGCCATTTGACTAAGTGATTCTAAGTTCTTAGTGATTGTAGGTACATAAAGTACATCCCCAAGCTTATTTTCAACTCCATCTCTAGTGACAAGTGGCACACTACCAAAATGAGTAATTTTATGCAAAATGTCATCCCAGTAGCCACATATTCTTCATTCTGCATTTGCTATTTTGTGTCAAACCACTCAACATGATGAGTCATGTGATTTGTAGCCCCTGAGTCCAAAAACCAATCATCCTCATTGTGAGGGTGTATCATGGCAAATAAATGTCCTCTAGCAAATCCACCTCTAGATCCATAACTTGCACCTCCATAGCCACCTACATAATGGTTATATTGAGTCCTTCCTTGACCCCTAGGCATATCATTTTTCTTGTGATAACATTCCCTTTCAGAATGTCCATAATCCCCACAATAATCACATGCACCATCTTTATGTGGAGGAGTAGATCGTCCTCTACCTATAGAGCAAGCTCTCCCCCCGCTTAGGCATGAAATCACCATGACCAAAGGTACCTCAACCACGTGAAAAGCTATCACCACTATAGCCATAGGATAAGCCTCTAGCTCTAGATGGGCTGTCATGCCCTCTTTGATGATAAAATACACTACTCCACTTGCATTCTTTCTACTGCTAGATGCATTCAAACCCAACTTTATTTCTTCTGAGTAGCAAAGCAATCAATTCTTAAAAGGCTAGCATAGAGCCTCCTCTAATTGAAATAGACGTATCCAAATATTTATATGCTTGGCCAAATCCATTAAGTGTGACTGAAACCAAGTCATCATCATCCAATGATGCATTTATAGATGCTAGATCTTCTAAAACATGCTTGATCTCTACAACATAGTCATTGATAGTGTGGTTTCCTCTCCATGCTCCATGCAATTTTTGCTCAAGTTGTATCTTCCTTGTCTCCATGCTTGTTCCATACATTTTCTCAATGATCTCCCATGCCTCTTTACAAGTGTTTGCCTTCTTGATATGAGGAATCAAAGTCCCTGATATACATATAGAGATCCAATGCAAAACCTTGTTGTTCTTTCTAGTTCAATCCTTGTATGCCTTGTTTTGCTCTTCCGTGGGCTCCTCAAGAAGCTCTGGACATGCATCATCACTTGTAATGAGGTCCCAAAGTCCTCTTCCCATAAGAAAGTTCTCCATCCTGTATGACCTGACACTATAGTTGTCCTTGGTCAATTTATCTCCAATAATCTAGGTAATTTGAGTTGTGTCTAACACTTTGATAGCTTCAATTTCAGAAAAACCAGCAATATGTGTTGTCCCAATCAAGCATTCAGAAACATGAACCAATCCACTACCGTCAACCTGAGACAAAAAATGCACCATAAATAGCCCAAAAAGTTCATGTAAATCCATTACTAGCCCAAACAATGCACCATAAGTAGCCCAAAAAGTCATGGAGCTTCAAGCTCTTAGTTCATGGAGCTTTAAGGTCTCTCAAATGAGTGAATGATTTTCTCTTTCTCTTCTATGTCGTAGACATAGATGGTTTCCTCTTCCTCATTTCCAGCCTCATTTGGTTTACCAAATGCATCCAATGTGGACTTCAATTGCCCCCAAATCTAAGCTTTAGTAGCTCAACCAATCCATAGACCTATTGCCAGTGATTTAGATAGGGATTTATACTTGATTTTAATGGCAGACACCAAGCATTTAAGCCGATGTAACCTCAATTCAATGAGCTCCTTGCTCCAATATTTTACTCCCATGCTTATGTTCTAATACCAACTGAAAAAATAGATGAGAGATTCAATGGGGATGCACAACAAAAGGTGGTTGAGACACGGATATGGAGGCTCAAGCTTTCTTCATTCTCTTCTTCCGTATTCTTATCATTCTATCTTCTCTATAGTCTACTTTTCCAAGTCTCCCACAAAAAGATAGACCCTTTGACCTTAGGGCACTTTACAAAGCCTCTCACACACTTACTTAATACAAACATAGAATAAGGGCTTAGACTATGCCTTATTTCTCAACATCAAAGGGAGCCAACTCCAGATCTCCTTGCCTATATTACATGTCCCTAGCCATAGAGTTGAACTTAAGAAATTGAAATAGAGATCCCTCTAGGCACAACAAGGATCCACAGTTTAAGTTAGTTCTAGATATTCCTTTAGTGAATGCCCATATCTATACACTTCATGTGCTTTCTAGGATAATTGAAAATCTTGTTCATCCTTATATAGGATTTTCATGGAAGCTAAAGCCATTACCAACTAGAACAGATGCTATAACACACAAAGATCGAAAAAGTCTTATCTACAATTGATCTACATGGTGGTAATGTTATTAAACTAGATCTTCAAAATTCTAAGGATGGCAATTGTGTCATAAAAAAGTCATATATTGGTGGAGTGAAGGCTAGAAAGTTCCTAGGCTACTTTGTTGGGAGACTTGGTAAGATAAATTCTAGAAATGGCGGCTCAACTATTAGATACAATCAATGGAAGTCCCTACATAATGCAGCTAAGGATCATGCTGATAATGGACAAGCTCGAAATAGAAAATCCAATGTTTGTGAAACACTAGATAAATTATTCTTTTATTGTGATTAAAATGAGTGGAATGATGATGATCTTAAAGACTTCAAAAACCAGTTGAACCTTTTTAAAAAGGCAATGATAGAAGCTTGGGGCAATCAATACTTCACTCACTATATGATAAGAAGCTTGCATATGTATGTCTCTTTATGGTTTGACTCATATAAGTTATTTTAATTGAATTTATTTAATTATTAACTATGCAGCATATTTTATACAACCATGCTCCATCTTTTATCAATAAATATCGATCTTTATGTATCTAGTCAACCCAAGGTATGGGAAAATCACATTATCAAGTAAGAAAAAAATACTTTAGACACACAAGACATGGAAGTGGAAGATACAAAGCAAAAAATTTATATTAGAGGTCTTTCAATGATTCTACAAACAAATTTGACACAAATTCAAGCTCAAAGACACAATCACATCATATAATGGCAAGGACTATATCCACTATTACCCAAAGAAGAAAATAGGAATATTTAAACTCTCGTGCAATAGTAAATATTTTAAGAATGGTTAAAAACTAGACAAAGAGATGGAAAAATATAGGTTTCAAGAAACTCTTAACATCTTTTAGTCTGACTCTGTTGTTGTAGAAGAGTCTTTAGATTCAAGCAATTCACTAGGTCCTCTAGAGGAATCTTTTATTTCATCCCACTCAATGAGACCTCTACATTTTAGGAACTCTTGTTTCTTATAGCCTGGAAGGAGCTTCAAATTCTTGGCATCATACATGGAGAGAAAATAAGAGCCAAGAACTCCAAATTATCTTGCCCTAGATCCACTATATCTAGGCATCAAGACAAAAGCTCTTACAACTTCTTCCTTCTCCACCAAAATTATCTTGTCTAAATGTGTATTGAGAACTTGGGATCCAATCACCTTGGAGATAGCTTTTTAAAGCTATCATTGGAATTCTTGGAGATCTTGACAACTTGCTATGATAAATTGTAATTATTTGATTACTTAAGCTTCCAATATAATGACCAAGGCCTTGAATTTTGCCAAGATTCAATGACCTTGAGCCCTTGGTTTTCCAAAAAATTTGTTTGCATATTCAATTTCTATCTATGCAGTAAACCACAATAGTGTAAGATGTTAGTAGATAAATATTCAATATAATTTTTCTATAATGCATAACATACTCTAATATATTCCACAATGAATATCTTAGAATTATCTTTTATACTTTAGGTTTTTCATCTTCTTGAAGAGTATTATTATCATAAAGATTTATTGAACTTTTTGGTTTCTCCTCTAATGGACACTTCACTTTCTCATCATACCCCATGTTATCAATACCAAGTCTCTATTGAATTTGTAAGAACTCTTCCTCTGTAAGTCTCCCCCCTTTTCATCTTCCACAATCTGATTATCACATGAATACAAGGCTACAGAAATGTCTTGAAAATTCTCTCCCTCAATATCAACACTTGCTAGAAATTCCTATTCATAACCTATAAAGTTCTTATCATTTTAGACCCCATGTTGCAAGGATTGCGAAGTAGTAATATTCTCTAAGATTAAAAAGGTGTTGAATATCATTTAGCAATACATATCTTTTTTTGTTGATGCCATAACTAGGAAATGTTGGGGCACATTCAAGAGGAACTATTTCAATCTCTACACTCAACTCTATCTCCTTTTCTTCCACTTTTGTAATGTTATCACTTTCAAACAAAGCAACATCAAATCCGTGTACTAACTAGTTCTCAATATCCTCTTAAAACGTTTCCCCCTTCTCTTCAACCTCTTTATCTTTGCTTGCAATTTCCTCTATCTTCTTTTCTTATATTGTATCTGAAGAACAACGATCTATATATTGAATATATACAAGAAATCCAACATCCTTCTATACAAGAAGACATTGATACTAATTCTAATGAAAAGGGCAATCTGCTTCCCACTTCTTGAATTCCTCCATCAATAAGGCTAAACCTTATTTTAAAAGTTATTGTAGCTGCATTGGTAACTTCCATTACATCAATATAATGGACAAATCCCTCAATCTTTAGTCCTTCCATATGTTTATCATAAAACTCCCTAAAATCCTTCAATTTGTCTTCAAGATCCTTCAAGAGCTCTTGCAAATCCAAGGGAATGTTGAGATATCGAGCTCCACTTGTGATATGCCAGGGTGACCGTTGTGCATTTATGTCACCGACTTGTCAGTTGCAGATGCGGTTGGTACACCGCCCATGAATAATAGCTAGATGACAGCTATCCTTATCTACTCTAGTTCGTGGCTCAGTTAGTATGCCACCTTAGTTAGTTGAGTTTGGTTTGAGACCCATATATAGGGTTCTTCTATTTCTTTGTACTAGACTTTCTTTTGGCTTACACAACTAAGAAGAGAAAAACTGTTTTCAGCCTCCACCTTTGTGTGTATTCCCCCATTGTGCAAGCAAGAAAGCTACAAGTGAGACTCCTTCCTTCTCTCCCACAATCTTGACATGGTATCAGAGCCTTGTTCGTGGTAAGGAGCTCAAGAAAGCGAGCCAAGCTCGCGGTGTTCTGGTAAGAGGAGCAGTGCTGCTTTCATTTTCTGTTTTGGGAGCAGATCTCTACAGGTAGCACAGCCGAAAATTGCAGGAGTGCATTGTCTCAGGTTGAGACACCCTTCGCGGTGAAGCAAGAGAGCAGTCTATGCTGTGGGCAAGGGCTTTAGCCCTTGGCGACCCTGTTTTTTTTATTTGAGGCCATTTCAGGGCCTGTTTTGAAGGCCGAAGTTTTCTGCACGCACTCAGGAAAAGGCCCTGTTTTATGCTGTGCGACCACTGTTCTACAGGTCGGTGAAAAGTTACCACAGAGATTGCATCGTATGCTTATGTGCAGAGACATTGGGAGTTATAAAATCATCCTTGGTGCTTGTTTATGCAAAATCGTCACTAGGAAGTGACTGTGTGGTCAAATACCACTTTCGCCAGTTTTGCAGATTTGCCCTTGTGAGGGTGAAGCTGTGTTTTTTGCAGTGACAGAATTTTTTGCAGTGTTCTGTAATGGCGTCTGATTCTCTTTCACAAATTGTCACTGAAAAGCTTGATAAGAACAACTTCCAAGCATGGAAGTTTAGAATGACGAATTTCCTTATGGGAAAAGGATATTGGGAATTTGTTACAGGAAATGAAGAAGAACCAGTTCTTCCTGATGTCCCCAATCAACAGCAAATACAGGCATTTAAAGCATGGCATGAGAGAGCCAGGAAAGTTATGTATTGGCTGTCTATCAGCATTTCAGACTCTATGATTGTGCATATTCAGGATGCAAGTACGCCAAAGGAGGTATGGGATACTTTGTCAAAAATGTATAGCACAAATACGCAAGCCAGGAAAATGCAGCTCAAGCAAGAGTTGCATAATGTGCAAAGAGAAAATATGAGCATCAATGACTACCACATGAAGGTGAAGAAGATTGCAGATGCACTTGCTTCCATTGGGTCGCTAGTGGAAGATGATAATTTAGTTTCTGTGACCTTGAATGGTCTAGGAAAGGATTATGCACAGTTTCGGACATCCATTTCAGTTCGTGAAAGATTTCCTGACTTTGAGGAGTTGATTGCTCTTCTAATTTCTGAGGGGAGCAGAGAAATGGTGGTGCATCTTCTTCAGGAGGAACTTCAAAAGAAGCTGTCTTCTACTCAAATGCTGGAAGAGGTAGAGGCAGAGGTAGAGGAGGCCGATTTGGAGGCCGTGGTAGAAATTAGAATATGCAGCAAACTCAAGAAAACCAGTCCTATGGAGGAGGACGTGGTAACTCTAGAGGCAGGGGGAGCCAAAGAGGTCGTGGTGGATGGCAAAGAGGCCAAAATGCAAACAGTAATGTTGAATGCTACTACTATGGTAAAATGGATCATATGGCTAAAGACTGCTATAAAAAGCAGAATGACATCATGAATGGAAAACTGCAACAAGGGAATTATGCATCTTCTAGTAGACAAGGTGATGACAGAAATGAGCATTTGTTTATGGTGCAGCACATGAACAATTCTGTGACAAGTGTTGAGATATCGAGCTCCACTCGTGATACGCCAGGGTGACCGTTGTGTATTTATGTCACCGACTTGTCAGTTGCAGACGCGGTTGGTACACCGCCCATGAATAATAGCTACATGATAGCTATCTCTCTCTCTCTCTCAACATGGTATCAGAGCTATGGATGCGTAGCAACAACAAGGAAGATACGTTGTTTCATTGTTTATACTTGATTGATTTCTTTGCACAAGTGATGATTTGATACATGAACTTATTCAAATTAGAAGTATTAGTTAATTTTGTCTTTAAAAACCGCTTGTCGTCGTGCTCTCGAATCCTGTCAAAACCGCTTGTCAATCGGAGTTCTGGATCAAAAGTTATGACAGTTCAGGATTCAAGGCAGCAATTCTGCTCGAATCTGCGATTCTTTATTTAAAACTGTATTTCTAATTACCGTTTGTTAATCTCCAATTATAGTTTATTAATCGCTCGTCTTCATTAATGATATTGATTACGACAAGCAAACATCTTTCTATTTTTAGTGATGTTTTATTATCGTTCACGTTCTTTGCTCGACCGAAATAGCACTTTTCTTATATGCGTCATCTCATCTTGCACATTATGCCTCTCTATTTACGTTACGCCTCTCTATTTCGGGCTTTCTTTTTAGTCACTCAATATTTTTTGTCGTTCTTACATGCATATCCCTATTTTGATTGCCATGTGTCTCAACTACGCTCGTCTTGATCATGGTTTGCAGATTCTGCGATCTCATCTTATTTGTTTTCTCTCGACATACAGGCATGGCCAATTGCATAATTGTTAATGGATATCCGTCTGGCCAACGTTCGATTCTCTGGGTGGAAAGCAAAGATGATGCTAATTCTTGAAGGTGACGAATTATTTGATATTGTTTTGGGCGACCTGTCTTGCCCAGTTCAACCTATTGATGTGATGAATAACAATTCTGTGATTACTGATGGTCCATTATTTGAACAATGGAAAATTGATCATACTGATTGGATTCGTCGTGACAAAGCGGCTTGTCGTTATATATTGTCTGCACTTCCTGACTCACTTATGTTGGATGTCTTTCATCTGGAAACCTCTCATGCTATTTGGGAGTATCTTATCTCAACGTTTGAGAAGAAATCGGTCACCGAAATTTTATATCTCTAAACTTGTTTGAAGAATCTTCAATATAAGGTTGGTACTTCTATGCACTCTCATATCGAGGCATTTAAAGACATTATCAATCAGCTTGGTGCTGTCGGCGCTCCTGTTGCTAAAAATCAGATTGTTACTCAACTTCTTCATACCATCAAAGATCCTTTATATGACAATATCATCACTATTTTGTCTAACAAGGATGATATTCACTTTGACAAAGCATGTATATCTCTTATTGAATATTCTCAACGTCATGAGCATCATTTGGAAAAATCTGATGCTGTTTTGGTCACTCGCGAATTTGGAAAAATCTGATGCTGTTTTGGTCACTCGCAAACAAAGGGATTTTGATGCTGCTTTTGTTGCTCGCAAGCGTCTTGCTTCACGTTTTCAGCAGGGTGGACGCCCTAATCCAGGTAGTAGATCTTCTCGTCTTGCTTATCCTAACAAACGTTGTTCTTATTGTGATAAGAAAGGTCATGTGGCTTCTGATTGCTAGGCACGTCAATATGATGAGGAGCATGGAGTTACTACAAAGCAATCTCGCTCGTCCAAAAGTTTTCCTCCTTGTGATTATTGTGTACATATAGATCATCCATCTCGCCGTTGTTATAAACGCAGATATGATGAAGAACGTTCTCGATCTTATATTGTTCAACAAACTATAACTGATGATGATCATACTCATCAGGAGCTCAATTTCGTCCATTATGATATCTCTCCAGAAAAGGTACTTCATGTTCATGATGGTTCTCTATTCATCGTTGATTCAGGTGCCACTGGAAACATGACATACCAATCGTAGTGGCTTCACAATTCAAAATGCACATGCCAATTACAATCCATTCGTAGAAAAAGCCTGACATATCTTATGCTAGTCATGAAATTTTAGCCCTGATAATTGGTCGTGTTTAGAAAATGCAGACCTAAGAGAACGCATCATACCCATCAGAGTGCGGATAGACTTGACTACTTGCTTCACAATGCGCTCTTGTTTAGTGGACAAAACCCAAGGAGCGTGAGGTAGCTATACACGACCATCAGCACTCGACTGCGGCCAAAGCGTCTCCATCTTGTCTACCTCCTTCAAATCCATTCATGCCCCTATAGTGTCTCTCTTTCCTGTGATGTGGTCCCATAGTAAGCTACCCACATTCTTGAAAATATGCATGGGATCCAAAAAGTGGTTGATCTGTAAGTGGGTCCAATATGGCAACTCGTAGAAAACTGAGAACCGCTGCATTCCGTTTGGATGCGACTCCGCGTGGACCATTTTCAGCTCATTCCAGCTTGCGGCATTCATACGTGTTGGAGGTTGTCCAAGAAAACCTTCCCTAAGTTCATGAGCCTCTGGCAAGAAAGTGGCGTGTCCTTGATATACCATCTTCTTCATGGTTTGTGACCTTCGGGAGTCTAACTGTGGCCCGCACAATGGACATGCATGATAACCTGAGATAACCAGACCTGTTTCGACACCTCTATCAAGTGAGTGTAAACTTGAACGAGATAAAATATAGATATTACCAATGAGAATGGAAGCCTATTTACCTGAGCACTCTCCGAATCCCAGAAAGTCATGCATCGACCATCGCACTTGCTCATATCTTGCACGGTGACCCCCTCCTCCCACAAAATCTTAAGCTCATTGACTAATGGACAAAGATACACGTCCATATTTTTGACTTTGTAGCAGTCGGGGATGAGTAAGCTAAGGATGAGATGTCCTTTCTTCATAGAGAGCCATGGAGGGATATTGTAGTTGACAAGGACTATAGACCACACGCTGTAAGAAGTTGAGCGTGGACCAAATGGGTTCACGCCATCCGTTGCAAGACCAAGCCAAAGATTCCTTGGCTCTCGGGAAAAGCATGGGAAGGTAGAGTCAATGTGGCTCCATGTGCGTGAATCCACTGATATTTTTTGAACTCCATCTGTGGACCTATTTTGCACATGCCACGTTGTCAAGCTCGCCATGCCGGACATATGAAACATGTGGTTTATGCGAGAGATAAGCGGAAAGTGTTTGAGAACTTTTTGAGGGATGGTTTGCCCTTGCAAGTCCTATCGATACCTGTGAGCACCACACTTTGGACATGTCTCCATAGTCTCGTATTCTCCTCAAAACAGTATGCAATTTTTGATACATGCATGGATGCTGTTGTAGTCTATGCCAAGCTTTCGTAAAACATGTTTCGTGCATCATCACAAGACTCAAACTTGGTATTTGTAGATGGTAATATATGATATTTCAATAACTTGAAAAAAATCATAAAACACCTTGGAAAAGCATAAATGTTTTTAATAATAGTGCCGAAAAGAAATCAATAAAGCGTACGTATAAGTTACCTGAACAACTTGGTCACACTCGCATCGCTCCACCCGTATTGTTCTTGCACACTTAGGAGTGCAAGCAGTGTCTTCAGACGAGATACTTGGCACCCATCATATAATGGTATGGATGCTTTCTCTCTAAGTGGATCAGAAGTCTCAATATCCATGGGAATCAATGCATCGATCATTGCCTCCATCTCAGGCTCCAAGATTGTAGATAGGTGTGCTGAAGGCTGCCTATCTCCTCTGGTATTGACGGTATAGATTGGGTAGTGCCTTCCAAGTGGTGGATTGGTTCATGAACTCCATCCATCGCACACCCAGGAACTCTTCTAATTGGCCACAAAGGGTGCATCCTCCTTGGGACGAGACGTCACCTCCCTGGATAGAAAATTTGCCAGCCACACCCAATCTTCTTGTATATGGTATTCAATTAGCTTGCGAGTATAATGCATGGTTGATATTAACTTTTCTTACCGTTTGCTGAAAGTCTGCAATCACCTGATCAATGATCTCAGATTGAAACTCGCCAAAGCGTCGTACGTGTTTTATAGACAATTGACAATTTCGACTAATTGCCAGCTTGCATTGAGAGCAAGGATATGGGACACACTGATTAAGATACGCCTCACGATATTGAACAACAAGACCTTCATCATTTTCCATTTTGTCTACTTACGACAAACAATTTGTTTTCGTTATCTTCCTTTTTTTCTTTCTTAAAGTGTTCTCCTCTCCTTCCATCTCTCTCTCTTTTTCTCTTTCTTTATTATGCTATATGTATTTCCTTTCCCTGTCTCTCTTTCCTTATTCTTTTTTGTCTTCCTCCTCCTCTCTCATTTTCTTTAATGATCACAGCTACGACTATGATGAAGGCCATGACCACGACTACAACTACGACCACGACCAGGACCAGGACCAGGACCAGGACCAGGACCACGACCACGACCACGACCACGACCACGACCATGACCACGATTACGATGACCATGACCACGACTATGACTACAACTATGACTATGACCACGACCATGACCATGACCACGACTACGACTACGACTACGACTATGACTACGACTACGACTAGACGACCACGACTACGACTACAACCATGACCATGACCACGACCATGACTACAACCACAACTACGACTATGACTACGACTATGACGACCACGACCATGACTATGACCATGACTACGACTATGACCATGACCACGACCACGAACATGACCACGACCATGACCACGACCACGACCACGACCATACCATGACCATGACCACAACCACGACTACGACTACGATCATGACTATGACTACGACCACGACCATGACCACGACCACGACCACGACTATGACTACGACTATGACTATGACTACGACTACGACTACGACTACGACTACGACTATGACTATGACCATGACCATAACCACGACTGCGACTATGACTACTTATATAGAGATGAAGAGAGAGACAAGAGTTAGGAAGAGAGTAAAGTTAGAGAAGAAGAGGAGAGAAGTGAGAGAGGTAGAAATAGAAAGAGAGATAGAGAGAGAAAAGAGATAGGGGGAGAGAGAAGGATTTAGGGAGAGTATAGGAAGAGAGAAAGAGGGAAGATTGAGGGAGAGGGAATGGTTGAGAGAAGAGAGAGGAGAAAGAGAGAGATATCCAACTAGAGCATTTAACACCCATAGCCAACACACCGTGGAGAACACAAGCACAAATTGACATTGAATTATGACAAGAAATTCCACCACAAAACAATAGTTATAATACTCAAGGTAGGATTTCAAAGTCTTACTGATTTCAATCAGTCATGGATGCCATACTATGGGTAGGTTACACTCACTAAGAATAGAATTGGCGATTCACCTCATCTTCTCTCCATCATCAATAGAATTCCCCTTTACCATTTACAACTCACCCACCTTCTCTCCATACTATTGCACACTAAAATCTCTATGGGGACATGAGATTGGGATCTCCACAGATACCAAAGCATGATCTCTAGCTTGATGGTTGCATATATACTACTAGTACTCGTGGAAGAAACCTTAAAATAGTTACTATGCTCAAATATATGTTTGTCAGAGAAGAAATTTGTTCCTAAGACTATTCTAAGGATGAAAGAGGGTTAATGATAAAAGAGTATCCTTCCTTGCAAGTGATTTTATATTATATTTTTAAATTAAAATTGATAGTTGAAGATCAATTTTCTAAGAGATATTGTGGTGATGTTGTTTTAGTTTTTGCGAAGCATATGAATGATGCTCTTTTAGTTTTTTGTATTTGTCTTTTTAAGAAGAGATTTATTTTTATGGAATATCCAAAGTTATTTTTGGATTTAGTTATGAAAAATGAATGTTTTTCTAGCTGATGATTGCCTTCGTTGTATACTTCTACCAAAGTTCTTGTGCCCTCATAGGTGGATATTTGGTTACATACTAAACCTCCCCCAAGGTTAGTGGCTAGATCCCTTTACCAAGGGGATAGTTTGAGCATGGTAGAGGCTAGGACAAGCCCCATGTATGAGAGGTCTCTTTGTAAGAAGAACATTATGCTAGGAGGCGCAAGTGTGCTAGGGTTCTCTAGCCATATATCCCTTAGATTTGTTGAGGATCATCCTAACCCCTATGAGCCTAGGATGAGCTTATTGTAAGGTCTTATTTCCTTTTCTCTCTTTGTCTCCCTCTCTCATTTCCTCTCCTGTTGAGGCAAACGCACCAACAGTCGGGACTTTGGATGGACTTCTATTCTTTCAGAAGCTGCAACTCACATTGGCGACAATCTCTCACCTTGTCTCTCACGCTCCGCTCTAACTAACCAAGCATTCTCCTCTCCAACCCAAGGAAGCAAGAACACAAGACTAGCTCGAGTTGTAGTGAACTCACCTAACTTACCTTTCAAAGGCTCGAAGATAGTTCCACGACCACGATCAACACGATTCGATGTCGTCACTCCTTCGCATCCACCACCAAGCACACCAACGAGTCGAAGAGCTAGTAGAGACGACGAGAAAATCAAGAAGACGACGAAGAGCTTCACCTTCCCTCAGTCCCTCGCTCAACACACCTCTCACTCTCTCCCTCTCAGTCACTCTCAACACAATGGAAGCAAGATGATAGAATAGAAAGATTGAATGGTTGCACTAACAGAGCTTCCGCAACATGAATGTGCCAAAGGGGTGAATACAACTGAGACCTCCCACCCTTATATAGACATAGAATTAGGGTTAGGGTTGGACCCCTCTCTTTTAGGGTTAGGGTTAGGGTTTGCGCCCCTTTTGCGTTTAGGGTTTCCACAACTGTGAATTAGGGTTTGCACCCTCTTTGGGCATCCTACCCACATAGTGGGCTTTAGGCCGGTCAATCCTTGAAACATGCTTGAACCTTAGCCTAAATAGACCAAGCCTACACTATTCTAATCACAATTACATGTACGCAACCCACGCAACACGTGCGGGTGCGACAAATACAACTATGGGTGATAAATACAATGTACACGGACCGACTCTCACAAAATAATACAACCATGATAGTCTGATGATGTCCATGAGTAAAAAGTAACACACATGTGCCCAAAGTAATACAATGAAGCTCCACAAAATAGTAATCCACCAAAAAATAGTATCCAATACTTGCACTTTCTGCAGCCTTCTCAAAATACCGTTAACATTATTTCCCCCTTAGACGAGTGCTAGTCCCATGGAACTCACGTCATAGGTAGCATGCTGTAGCTTGCACCGAAGACGCGGAATGATGGGAACAGTCCTGATCAAGTAGTAGTCCTGATGGAGAAGAAATGGATGTGGCTGATGAAGAACGGTGGTTGTTGAAGATGAGGATGTTGCCTGCTGCGGGTGGTACTAATGATGTTGCTCAAATTGTGGTAGATGGTGAGACTGATGGTGTTGCTGGTGACAAATCCTGTAAAAGTTGGCTATGCTGAAGATACACTTGACTGTTGATCCTTCTGATGAATAGAACTTGAATGGTCATTGGAAAATGGAATAGAGGTCGTAGAAGATGGGAGATGCAATGTTGATGTAGAAGTGATGCGCATGATTCTCCACAACTCGAATACCTGCAAAGTAAAACCTCACGTGCAGTCACTCCCTAGGGGAAAAGTGCTAGTCTTCTGATCGTACACAGGACATATGATGATGTTGGTTTGGGAGATGGGTCGAACTCCAGGCAAGCCTGAAGTGTTGTCCCACACTTGAGGACCCAAAACCGTGAATAGGTTATGGTGCAAATACTATAGTGAGTGCATGTGCATACATAGTCTAATACATAGGTAGAAGACTTCTCCATGGGTGCTTCTGTTGATGATGATGCTCAATGATGTGGAAGCAAGGGAGCTTGATATGATGAAGATGGAAAGAATGGTAGGTACTGAGAAAAAAAAAGGTTGTTGTTGAAGATGCAAGGGAGACACCTAAGTGGGATAGATAAAGGAATTCTTGAAGCGCATGGTTCTCCACTGGATCAACCACATGTGGTAGGTGACCTGAGGTGATGTGGTGTTACTGAGATAAATGAAGTAGAAATGAAAAGTGCACGTGACTCAGGGAGACAGGTCTAACCTAGGCGAGCCGAGACTCCCTAGGTATGTCCTGACCTTGATGTGCCCTAAGCAAATGTGTGGGGAAATGGAAAAAGGGCTAGGGGGTTAGAGACGGAGCCAGCCGACCAAAGCCACTGGACGCATCCAACTTGAGGACCCCTAGGTGCAGTGCAGTGCATGTGAGTGCATATATATATATACTTTTTTTTTGCTTTCTCTCTTTTTTTTTTTCCCATCATGTGATGCACAAGAGAGTCACTCCTCAGGAAGTGGCTACAAGGTAAGTGAAAGACACCCTTTGCTCAAAAGATATGGCTTAAGAAAGGTTCCGAGATAAATGGGTGATTCTGGATAAAAAGGATGGGTACATCGAGCAAATGTGCTATCCACCATATCCTCAAGCAAGGCTACGCAGTAAGAGGGGAATAATACAGCTCGAAGAAGAAGCCTTGCCATGGCAATGCGGTCAATCCCTGTGTTGATGTTGAAGAATAAGAGTGGCAGGCCATCCTCATAGGGAGTCGGTGGCTGCTGTAAGAGCTTGACTATGAGGCGGAGATAATTGCAAGTGACTATGAAGGTAGGATCGGGGAAATTTGAGTAGAGTTTAAGAAAACTGTCAAAAGAGGGTAGCAGATCACGCAACTGGAAGTGATAGATATCAATCTCATGCGGAGCATTGATATTGGGAATTTTGGGAAAGTTATGCCTGCCATGCTTCTCAGCATCATAGTTTCTGCCATACCTTCTCGGATAGGGGCAATGGAGTACATCTGTCTTCCGATTTGAGTAGCAAAAGGCAGAATGGGCCATTTCATCTGCTTCAAGGATAGGATATCGCCATTCTGGTTCAAGCTTCCACACCTCTCGTGGCTTCTCGGTGAGATACTCCCTCTTGTTCTTCTCCTTGGGAATCTTACAAGCTCCTTTCAAAGCCGACCTATCATGTTTCTTCAACCACTTCTTAGCAATCTTCTCTCCCACTTTAATAAGCTTTTGCACTGTACTGACTGGTAAGGGTGTTCTGAATTTGGCATCTCCATAAACATTGAAATAAAAAATGATGGTCTCCTCCCTCGTCTGCTTCTCATGATAGGTCTTAATGGGCTCATCTAGATCCTCTCTCTGTGCCTCGATGCCTTGCATGGCAATGGAATACTCTGGCACATCCTGAGGGGTAGCCCTAAGAACTTGAACCATCCTATCAAAGCGCTCTTGGACCTCAAGTTCCTTGTCCGACACTGTTGGGGGTACCTGTGTCTCCTCAGTAGCTCCATCTTCCTGCTCAGCAAAATCTTGAGGATCCACATAATCCTCAGAAGGAACCATATCTTCAAAAGGCTCTACTGCAATAGGGTCTTCAACAAGTGTCTCATATTGTAAGTCACATGGCTCAGTAGATGTTGGCTGCATCATTCCTACATCCCTAAATTCTTGATCATTATAGCCCATGTCATGCAAATGATCAATCATCTGGTTGCTAGTTGGGTCTGAGGTCAACAACATGAGCTCCTTACCCTGGTCAAAAGCGGCTAAGGCACCGGTAGCAATTCCCAACTGAGCTTTGAGTTCCTCCACATCATCGGTGCTTTTGGATGATAAAGTGCAAATGGCCTGATGATAAAGCCCCTGCTATAATGATAGTGCATGTTGATAGGCAGTTGCATGAAGCTTAAACTGGCGTTCCTTGTGAAGGGAATGAGCCAAGTCTATGAGTAGCTATTGTAACATCTCCTCGTAAGCTCTGTTAGCTTTTTCCTCAACTTGATTGACAGCTGTAGTCAGACTCATTGCAATTGTATCTTGCAACCCTGTAAAGGCTATCTTCATCTGTGTCTGAGTCCGATGTGCTTCTGATAACTCTCTGGTGAGAGTTGATATCCTTTCCTTTTCCTCCTTTAACTGAACCACAAGATCTGCAACCTGAGCACAGAGAATTTCTTCCCTTTTCCTTAGGACCTCAACTTCTTGCAACTATTCCCTTAGCCCCTCCATCTCCTTATTGTTCTCCACAATCTGAGTCTGTAAGTCGTGTAACTGATGGGCTGAGTGTTTCAAAAATTCTTGATGAGATTATCTCTCTGCCTCATACTTCTTTTGTAATTCCAAATTTTCCAGAATTGCTTGATCCTTGTCCTGTTTCAACTCTTCACATAAGAGCTCTAATGTGGTAAGACCATCCAAATTCGTTGATGTCCTTCTTGTGCAAACATTTGAACTAGTGGTAGTCTCATCCGGTCGCAGCTTCTCTACACTAGAAGTGACTGTAATTTCTTCATTCTGTCTACCATGTTCCAACATGTTTATCTGGGCTTGCATGGTTTTTAAAGTGGTCATGAGCATCTGAAAATCGCTTGGACCAATCACCGATTGTTTTCCTTGAGTCTTTCCCTTTCCTTTGTCAGAATCTCCAGGTTTCCTAGCAACGTCTTTTTCAACTTCCTGTGGAGTGGAGGCTTCCTTCCCTCTCATGTCCTTAATGGATGATTCCTGTATGGTTGTGGCTTGATTCTCCTTTTCCTTGTGGAGAGCTTCCCCCAAGTGTTGTGAATTCTCTAGCGACTCCTCGATCGCTATGTGGTGCTCCGTCTTAAATTTTCCTTTCTTACTCTTTTTTTGACCCATCTTCTTTAGTGAACTCTCAACACTTGGCTCTTGTTCCTCCCTTGGTCGTTTGTCCTTCAGTTGACCCATCTCAGCAACTCCTGGTGTCACCTGAAAGGGCTCGGAGAGTCCCAAGGCTGTGGTGATGAGCTTACTGAGTGCATCACTGTAATTTATCATGCATATCTTCGCCTCAGTAGTGGTGAGTCTCCCTTCAGAAGTTTTAGGAAGAGTCTCATGTGCCTTGGCAAGGGATTCACAAATCTGATCCATCCAAAACTTATTTAAATCCTCATCAAGTATCCTGTCTGATAAGATATCTTCCATGAAGCACTTGGGTATTCTCCCTGCACGAGTGCTGGTTTTTTTGTAGGTAAACAAATGGTGAAACAACTGTGCAGTGGCTCTAAGATCCAACTCCTCAATGGCAGAGAACAATAGACCACCAATAGTAACATTAGGCTTACCCTCCCACATTTGATTTACTAGATGAGTTTTACTAGCTTTACCATGCCCTCTTGACCCTTGACAAAGACCTAAGGCTTGTTCTATCAGCTTAGAAGTAAGTGCTACCTCCCCAACTTTTTGCTCTTTTTCATCCCAATAGCTCATCCTACTTGTTTTAGTCTTAGGATCATAGTTTTGAACAAAGTTGTAGCAATTGGCAAAGTGAATAGGCCCATTGGTTGCTCTAATATAGTCGGTTAGCCCACATTTAGCCACCAACTCCCCAATTTTAGGATACCTGTTGACAATATTCTCCAAGTTGGTAAGTTGATGAAACTTCAAGGCCCCAAAACTCCATATGCTGGTCTTTAGACCAAACTCCTTGCATTGCTCCATAGTGAATACTCCCCTGTCCTCATAATGATGATCCTTGACAGCCACCAATGTCGACATTGTAGACATTTCAAACTGTGAACCTGTCATCTGCTTAATCAAAAGATAAGACCACATCTTGAGAAATTTCTAGCTAACCATCACACAAAATATAAAAGTCAAACTATACCTTTGCCGTTTTATAAAAATAATGCCAAAATGGATTGCCAATTGCCCTCCTGCAACAAAAAGACCTAGCAAGCTTCCTAGCTTGCAAGGGTAAGCGACAAAGGACGGAAAAGATGACAGGGCAACACAAAAAGGAAAAAGAAAAAGAAGATGAAGGATGGACAAAGAAAATGGAAAGACAACTAGGTGGACGGGGAAAATGAAGGAAGGATGGACATCCACCAAGCGTAAAAGTTGGGGTTATACTCCAATTCCGCAAATGTATCAAGGTCAAATGGGCGCATAGCCAAACCACACAAATAAGTGGTAATATTTGTGAGGAGACATGGACCAGCAAAGCGACTAGCCACATGTAGTTCTTCCGCCGTTAGAATTTTATTAAACAGGGGATGGTGTTGCAAATTGGAAGGCACTTCTAGGTCACGAGCCAAAATGATGGCATGGAGTGAAACAGGAGAATGATATGTAGGATCAGACCGAAGGTTACTAATGGCGCGCCGTTGCTCGACAGTGGTCATCAGACGACTGCCAACCTGAGCAATCTCAAGCCGATGGTTATACCCGAGGCGTAAGAAAAGACTAGAAGTGGTTTGTTTGGTGGTAAGAGCTGCAAACTCGGCGGAATCAACACATTTGGTCACTGGAGCATAAGAAGAGATTAATCGGGAGGACTGGAGACGCTTCTTAGGAAGAGTCTTGACGTACTCAGCCTGCACCAAGAGACTTTTGCAGAAGAGATGTTCATGCTCCTCCCACGTGGGATTCCATCGAGTAGCAAGTTCAAGTGCCTCATTGTCGGCAAGGCCGAGGTCAATCATAGCAAACAATTTCGCAAAGGTGGTAAACATAGAATCGAATTGGAGTAACCAACTAGCATCGGAGGAGTTCTCCTTCATGGCCAAGTCCGCAGCCATGCCACTAAGAGAGCGGAAAATGAGCAGAGGTTTTAGACCAGAAGGGGGATCAGGAGCGGTGGAACTAATGTGAAGATGAGGTGGAACCGGGTCCCCGCGTTCATGTTGGAGTTTAGCTTGGGCTGCTTGATCCAACTGGTGGACTGGCCGAGAGAGATTGGAAGAGGAGGATGCCTCAGAGGAAGCTGAGGGCCCAAGGGAAGGTGTGAGAAGAGGGTCAGGAGGGGGTTCCGAAGCGAAAGATGGAGATGAGGAGACAGAGAAAGGTAGTGGAAATGAATTCTTATTAGGAGGTGGTTGGTTAAGGGAAGCGGAATGGGGCGTAGACTCTGACTCGTCATGAGACGGGGTGACTGGAGGTAGGAAGGAATGAGAAACCCGCGGATAAGACATTCGGCACTTCGAGCAGCCTGGAGGAACGGTGGACGAAGCCCAAGAAAAAGGGATAGATGAGAAGTTAGATTGTTTGGGAATCCAAATGTAGGTGTTACCCTGGTAATAGCCCTGAGCCTCCAAGAGAGCACGTGCCACCCAGCACAAGAAAATTGTGGGCTTTGGAGGAGTTCGACGACGTCGACTCGGTTGCCGATGCAACGGCTTTGAGGGTGGTGAAGGTGGAAATGGAGGTGGTGAGGGGAGGCGAGGTCGCCACTGGAAGTGAGGAAACTTCATAGGCGTGGGTTTTGAGGCGCGACTAACAGTAGTAGCATGGTGATGTTGGGCTTGCAGCAACTCATGAAATAAGGAACTACTGGACTGAGAAGGGGTGGGAAGAGGAATTGGCGTTGGCCCCGCAGAAAGATCCCCTTTACTGAAAGCAGAAACTACATGGGCACCTGGAAATTGCAATGTAATGCGTTGATCAACATAGTTGATAGTGCAAGGAACCTGATATTTGAAAGGTCGGCCCAAGAGAAGTTCCTTGCTCACATCTTCGCGGTTCGGAAGAACATAAAAAAGAAGAGGGATGCTCTCAGTTGCAATAGTAAGCAAAAGCTTACATTTACCCAAGAGCGAGTAAGGTTGGCCACCATAGGGGTTAAGCTTAGTGTGAGTGGGTGTCAAGGTGGGTTGGTCCAAATCCATCCAGAGGTTATATGGAAGGGTGTTGAAGTCAGAACCTTCATCAATGAGAGCGTCAGTAGTGACCTGCCTGGCAGCAGTCAACTGGATTTGAAGGAAAGCCGGGGGAATGACAAGGTCATCCTCAGGGTCAAGTAAAGAAATGGAAACAGATCGTACATTAAAAAATGAAGAGGAATTCGGTGTGGTGCTAGATGAAGCCAACTTATGAGCATCTGCCTTCTGCTCAAGTTGCTCATACCAGGTTTGTTCAGCCGCCATGACCGCACTGACAGGAACATCAGGAGGGTGCATGGGGCGTTCATGCAAATAATGGTTTGGGGGGTAATACTTCTTAATGCGGCTGCCATTGAAATGTCCTATGCCTTCCCCCTCTAGGGTTTCAAGCTCAACATTGCCCATCGTGCTAATTTGACGAACGCGATACGGTCCTAGGCCGCGAAGTTTCAATTTCTGTTTATGGCCCTTAAGAGAATACAAGAGCACCAGGTCACCTTTATCAAAGGAACGCTGTTGCACATGTCGAACAAACCAGGCCTTACGTCGGGCCTTTTCAGCAAGGAGAGCATGTGTGGCCAAAAGGCGAGTTTCGGTGAGACGTTCCAACTCCACAAGGCAGTTGGTCCAAGCACTAGTGCCTTCCCAATGCTCCTGTACTGCAATGCGAAGACTGGGGATGAGAAACTCAACTGGCATAACAGCGTCAGTACCATAGGTGAGTCGAAATGGAGTCTGGCCAGTTGCAGTCTTGAAGGCAGTGCGGTAAGCCCAAAGGGCAGCCATAAGCTTATTATCCCAATCAGAGCGTGAAGCAGAAACAGTCTTGGTCAACACATTAAGAAAAATCTTGTTGGAGGACTCAGCCTGGCCGTTTGCCTGAGGATAATATGGAGATGACTTGCGGTGGATAATAAGAAAGGTGGAGAGCAAATGCTCAATGACTTCATTCAAAAAGTGAGTCCCCTGATCACTAACCAACTCGATCAGGCAGCCAAAGTGAGAGATCACCTATTCCCACGAGAATTTAGCTGTTGTACGAGCATCATTCTTACGGGTGGCACGTGCCTCAGCCCGTTTTGTCATATAGTCTGTTGCGACTATGATGTAGCATGCTTGTGAATACTGAGCAGCTGGAGTGATAGGTCCTACAAAGTCAATCCCCCATTTTTCAAAAGGTTGTCTAGCAATGATAGGTGAAAGTTCCATCTTGTCCTTGTGAATAGGAAGTTTGGTACGCTGGCACTCATCACAATGCTTAACAAAACGTGTCGCATCCTTGAACAAGGTGGGCCACCACAACTGGGCCTGTAAGACCTTATGTGCTGTTGCCTGACCATCAAAATGTCCGCCAGCAATGCCGCCATGGGCTTCCTGAAGCACACGCTCCATGTCATGTTCACATACACATCGTTGAAGAAGACTGTCCTGCCCTAGTCGATAAAGTTGACCAGCAATCATCTGGTAGGGTCGGGTCTTAATCAACAAGCGAGTGAGACGAGCTTTCTCAATGGGCTGTTCAAGAGTTCCATTCTCTAAAATAGCAACAATATCATCGTCCCAATGAGGTGTAAGATCAGCCTTGAACAGTTGGGCCTCCTGTTGAAGGCGGAATAAATGGGCATTGGGTAAATTATCATCAACTCCTGTAGCCTTTTCTCCACTGGTTAATCGTGACATGTGATTAGCGATGTAATGCTGCTTCCCTTTCCGCACAACCACAGAGAAATCAAACTCAAGCAACAACAACAACCACCATGCAATTCTGCCTGTGGCACATGGCTTGTTCACAAGATAAAGTAGAGCTTGATGATCAACAAAAAATGTGAAGGGAGTGGCAAGCAAATAATGCCGAAACTTCTTAACTGCATAACCATTGCTAAACCTTCCCGTTCAGTGGTGGAATAATTCATCTCAGTCTCAGTAAGTTGCTTGCTTGCAAAGCTTACTAGAAAGTCCATGTTATGTTCACCAGGTTGGCACAAAACAACTCCAATGGCAATTTTGGATGCATCAATATGAACATGGAATGTGATTGTCCAATCTGGGGCTCGTAAAATGGGTGCAGAGACAAGAGCCTTCTTCAGGGCCTCATAGGCATCCTGGCATTCAGCAGTCCATGCCCACACAACCAAAAGCTTATAAAGTGGCCTGGCAATGGCAGCATAGTTTAGAACAAAGCGGCGATAATAGCCAGTATGCCCAAGAAAGCATTGAATACCCTTCGGATTGGTGGGAGGTGGAAGCTCCATAGTAACCTTGATCTTGGCTGTATCAGTGGCAATGCCATTCTTGGACACAACATGTCCTAGAATGATGCCATGCGTGACCCAGAATTGACATTTCAGGGGATTTAGAGAAAGCTGATACTGCCGACATCGTTCAAAGACAAAGCGAAGTTTGGCTAAGTGCTCGTCCCAACTGGTGTGGACACAAAGGTCGTCATCAAAGACTTCAAGCCACTTATGCAACATGTCTTTAAAGATGGTGCACAGCAAGCATTGAAAGGTGGCGGGTGCATTGGTCAGCCCAAATGGCATGACAATATAAGCAAATACGCCCCACTCAGTGGCAAAAGCAGTCTTATGATGGTCATCTGGGTGAACTTGAACTTGATTGTATCCAGAGAATCCATCAAGGAAGCTATAAGCCTCCTTCCCGGCCACTCTCTCAATCATGTAATCTGTATAGGGCAGCGGATAGTGATCGTGTTTGGTCGCTGCATTGACCTTCTTATAGTTGACACATACTCGAATTTTGCCATTCTTTTTTAGGACCACGACAATGGGTGATACCCAGTCAGTATGCTCAATCTCATAAATGAATCCTGCTTTCTGCAATTTGTTCAATTCCTCCTTCACATGTTGAGCATAGCAAGGATTCATGGGGTAGGGCCTCTGTTTGACAGGTTTAGCGTCGGGCTGCATGGGAATAGTGTGAGTAAGTACCTGAGGTGGCACTCCTTTGAGATCTGTGTAGTTCTAGGCAAACACGTCTCGAAACTCCTTGAGCAACTGGATGAGCGCCTCCTCATCTTCCTTGCGTAAATCCTCAGCGATAAAGGCGGGTTTAGGCGATTCCCCTTCCTCAGCAAGGTCAACTTTCTTTACTTTTGCAGGGCCTTCAATAGACTCACTAGTTGCGCCCTGGCGTTTGGGACCAAGCATAATGACAATCCGATCCCCTTTCTTGAATCGAGTAAAGCATTTAGGGAGATATTGGGGCTTACGTTGAGAGCCTGTGTCAGAGTTGTTGAGATGGCAAGCTCAACACATGTGGACATGGATGATGGACCGCCTGGTTAGATGGGTCCACACATCTACACTTAGCACGTCGGTGGTCATTATGACTCTCACATGGCCACTGACTCATTACTTATTATATTCAGGTTGTTACACCTATTTACAGCTGGCATAGTTATAGCGCCAGTCGACTAGTGTAGTCGGTTATGCATTGTTTGACTTATTAGGCCATTTCCTTTTATGTTGTATCTTATCTATACTTTGTGTACATTGTAAAGTGTGTGGAAGAAGAAGAAGAAACCAGCAAGAAAACGTTTTGGCCTCCATCTCTCTTCTTGTCTCTTGAGTGAGCTTCTCCTTGTGCATTCTGTGTGTGTTCGGCGCAGCATCTTGAGCAACCCCCTCCACCACGCGATTCTTGACATGGTATCAGAGCCGCGCCATTGAGAGAGGCTGATTTCGAAGGTTGAAGCAAAGGAGAAGAAGCAAGGTTCGAGCAAGCAAGCTACGGGTAAGAATCTCTCCCATTCTTCCACTCCTTCTCTTGGATAGTGCCTGTGGAGGCACCGGAAGCAGGGCAGAGCAAAAATCTCAGATTGCAGTGAGATTTGGTGTGCGCGAAGAGCGCTGTGTATTCTGCAGATAGGCCCTTTAGGGCTTTCCCACAGAGATTTTGGGCATTTGAGGCCGTTTCAGGGCCCGTTTTAGAGCCGCAAGGTTGCGGACAACAGTTTCGGGGTACACTGTGACTTCGACTGTATTGACCGAACGTGGGTGCGCAGGTTACAGATTTCAGATCTGTAAGCTCAAAGGTGTTTATCAGTGAGTAAACACAAGGTTTATCTGCAAACTGGTTGCAGATTGCATGTATTGTTGAGCAGACAGTAAAAAAGACTGTCTGGTATATTGCTGTGCACTACAGGTCAAGGGTTGCAGAAGATTTGCTTGCTGTTTGGTATTAGTTTTGTGATAATGGCAGAGAACAGTGGAAGCCCCATCATTGAGAAGCTCGACAAGAACAACTACCCATCATGGAAGTTTCGTGTCACGAACTTCCTTATTGGAAAAGGCCTCTATGAGTTCGTTTCAGGTGAAGAAAAGGAGCCGGAGGTGAGTGATCCTCCAACTGTAGAAGAGACAAAGGCACGAAAGGAATGGAATGCAAAAGACAAGAAGGTCATGTATTGGTTGTCTGCAGTAATTGACAATAACATGCTAGGACACATTAGAAATGCAGAGAATGCATATGCAGCTTGGACCATACTTGAAAGTATGTTTTCTGTAAATACAAAGGCACGAAAGATTCAACTCAAGCAAGAGTTGAATACATTGAAGAAAGGGAAGATGTCTATCAATGAGTATGCACTGAAAGTAAGAAGCATTGCAGATGCATTGGCAGCGATTGATGCAATGCCCGATGATGATGATTTGGTGTCGTCTACCTTGGGTGGACTTAACAATGAAAAGGCTTGGAAGTCTTTTGTAACTTCCGTATATGTCAGAAAGCCATTTCCAGATTTCGATGAATTGGTCTCCCTTATGATCACTGAAGAGATCAACATGCAGAGTGAGACATCTGAAAGAAGTGGTGAACAGGTCCAAGCTTTCTACTCCAGTTCTGGAAGGGGACGTGGCAGGTTCTCTTCAAGAGGCCGTGGTACAGGACGTGGTAGTGACAACCAGCAAAACAGATTGAATCAGCAATTTGGCGATATGCAGGTTTCAGGAGGTCGTGGTAACTTTAGAGGCAGGGGGAGCTTTAGAGGAAGAGGTGGATGGCAGAACAGAGGTTCTAACAACTCTGGTATTGTGTGCCACTACTGTGGTAAAACAGGTCATATTGCAGCCCAATGTTATGCTAAGAGAGATGATATCCGCAGTGGTAAGTTGCAGCAAGGAAACTATGCATCGTCTTCACGACAGAATGAAGACAAAAATGAACGTTTGTTCGTTATGCAGCATATGCTGAATGCTGTTACAGGAAAGGGAACACATGAAGATGTTTGGTATGTTGATTCAGGTGCATCCAATCATATGACCAGCCATGCAGAATGGTTTGGAGAGATGCAGAATTTGCAGAATGCAGGTTATGTGCAGACGGGTGATGACTCATGCCACCCAATTTCACACATTGGAAAAGTTCCCTTGTCCTTGCATGATGGTAAGACAAAGAGTCTTTCAGATGTATTACATGTACCATCTATTACAAAGAACTTGGTGTCAGTCGGTCAAATGGTAGAGCAAGGGCTGCAAGTCAGATTTAATGCAAAGGGCTGCTTTGTAGAAGACTTCAATGACAAGTGCAGGTTGGTAGCAAAGGGAAGTAGAGTTGGACGTATGTTCACTCTAGATGCCGGAATCCCTACTATGAATGCTGCTATGTATGCCAAAGGAAAAGGTGTTGTTGCAGACATTGAAATTTGGCACAAACGCATTGGACATGCAAATGTACAAAGGCTGAAACTAATGCAGTCCAAAGGGTTGGTTACAGGTTTGCCTACATTTAGAGTTGCAGAATTTCAGAAGGTATGTGAAGCATGTCAGTTTGGTAAGCAGGCAAGGCAACCTTTTTCACATGATAGAGATGTAAGCAGAAATATTCTTGATGTTGTACATACAGACATTTGGGGGCCTACACAAAATGTATCTCTTGGAGGCAGTTCATACTTTGTCACATTCATTGATGATTGTTCTAGAAAGCTGTGGGTATATTTTATGAAGGAAAAGAGTGAAGCTTTTGAGCATTTTAGAACTTTCAAGGCTACAGTTGAAAGAGAAACAGGCTTGAAAGTAAAGTGCCTGAGGTCAGATGGAGGGGGAGAGTACCTCTCAAATGAGTTCAGTGATTTTCTGAGGTCTCATGGGATAAAGAGACAGTTCACATGCAGGTATACCCCACAGCAAAATGGGGTTGCAGAAAGGAAAAACAGGCATATTGCAGAAGTTGCACGCGCCTTGATGGCTGAAAAGAATATGCCTAAGCATTTTTGGTCTGAGGCTGTTCATACTGCTGTTTATATTATGAACAGAACTCCCACAGCTGCAGTTCATGGTATGACCCCCGAAGAATGTTTTACAGGTAAGAAGCCTGATGTTTCACACTTGAAAGTGTTTGGCTGCATTGCGTATGTTCATGTACCAGATGAGTTGCGGAAGAAACTGGATCCAAAGGCTGAAAAGTGTATCTTTATTGGATACTCTTTAGAGCAAAAAGGGTATCGCTGTTACAACCCTGTCACATGTAAGTTCAGAGTGAGCAGGGATGTCATCTTTGATGAAATGAGCAGTTGGTATGCATCTAGTGGTGATGCATTGGATGTTGATGATGATCATGACACTCATGTGCAGGCTGAAAGGCAAGAATCACGGACTCTTAGTGGACCAGAGACATCATCTGGTAGTCCTTGGTCTGGGAGACTAAGGAGTACCTCTACATCTTCGAGTGCATCTAGTAGCACTACAGGTAAAGACAAAGGAAAGAATAAAGTGTCAGAAGGCATTGATGCAGTTCTTGATGGAGACTCCAGTGGCTCAGAGAGCTTGGATGATGAGCTTGGCATTCCTTCAGTGAGGACTCCAGGTGTGCAGAGAGCACGTGTTAATGCAAAGACTCCATTGAGTGATCCAGTGGTACGCACGTCTAGCAGGGTGAGATACCCTGTTAAAAGATTTGGTTTTGAGGGTTATGCAGCTCACCATTATGCTTATATGGTGAAACTAGTTGAGGATGTTGAGCCCACATGTTTTGAGGAGGCTGTTGGTCATGCTCATTGGGATGCAGCAATGGATGAGGAGATGGCTGCATTAGAGGCCAATAAGACTTGGGATCTAGTATCATTGCCAAAGGGAAAGAAAGCTATTGGATGTAAGTGGGTTTATAAGATTAAGCACAATGCAGATGGTTCTATTAGCAGGTACAAAGCTAGGCTGGTTGCAAAAGGCTATGCCCAAACGTATGGCATAGATTATGATGAAACCTTCAGTCCAGTTGCTAGGATGGCAACTGTCAGATGTGTGATTGCTTTGGCAGCAGCCAAAGGTTGGAGGTTGCAGCAAATGGATGTAAAGAATGCCTTCTTGCATGGTGATTTGCAGGAAGAAGTGTATATGGATCAGCCAGCAGGTTATGAAGATTTAGAGCATCCCACGTATGTGTGCAGGTTGAAGAAGGCACTCTATGGGCTCAAGCAAGCACCAAGAGCATGGTCTGACAAGATCAGAGAGTATCTTGTCAATATTGGCTTTTATGTTTCTGATGCTGATCACTCACTTTATGTGAGAAAGGGAGATGCAGGTTTGGTCATCATAGTCATCTATGTGGATGACTTGATTATTACAGGTGATAGTGATAGTGGAATTGCTGAAGTCAAGGGCTGTTTGAAGATGAAGTTTGAGATGAAGGATTTAGGTGAGCTAAGATACTTCCTTGGCATTGAGGTGATCAGATGTGATGATGGTATATGGCTGTTCCAAAGACAGTATGGCTTGGATATGTTGTCCAAGTATGGTATGACTGCATGCAAACCACTTTCAGTCCCGTTGGAGCAGAATGTGAAGCTGAGTGCTGATGTTGGGGATGAGATAGAAGACCCTACTATGTTCAGGAGGATAGTGGGGAGTTTGATCTACATGACCATTACAAGGCCAGACTTGAGCTACGCTGTTGGTCTTGTGAGTCAGTTTATGCAAGTACCTAGAAAGCCACATTTGGATGCAGTCAGACGCATATTGAGATATGTGAAGTCCACATTACATTATGGACTTTTCTATGAGGCAGGTACAGATGCACAGGTGTTTGGATACACAGATGCAGATTGGGCTGGTAGTATGTCTGATAGACGATCTACCAGCGGATACATTTTCTCTCTTGGTAGTGCAGCAGTTGCTTGGAGCAGCAAAAAGCAATCTACAGTTGCTTTGTCGAGTACAGAGGCTGAGTATAGAGGTGCTGCTGTTGCAGCATGTGAGGTAGTATGGCTGCAAAAGTTACTGGCTGATTTGGATGTGCAGGTGGAAGGTCCAGTTGTCATTTATTGTGACAACATGAGCAGTATACAGTTGGCTAGGAACCCTGTGTTCCATGCCAGGACAAAACATATTGAGGTACACTACCACTTTGTGAGAGAGAAGGTACTAGCAGGTGAGATTGACTTGGTGTATGTCAGCACACAGGATCAGATAGCTGATATCTTCACGAAGGCATTGGGTACAGAGAAGCTTCAAAAGTTTCGAAGCTTACTTGGAGTTGCAGAGATACAGTTGAGCTTGAGGGGGAGTGTTGAGATGGCAAGCTCAACACATGTGGACATGGATGATGGACCGCCTGGTTAGATGGGTCCACACGTCTACACTTAGCACGTCGGTGGTCATTATGACTCTCACATGGCCACTGACTCATTACTTATTATATTCAGGTTGTTACACCTATTTACAGCTGGCATAGTTATAGCGCCAGTCGACTAGTGTAGTCGGTTATGCATTGTTTGACTTATTAGGCCATTTCCTTTTATGTTGTATCTTATCTATACTTTGTGTACATTGTAAAGTGTGTGGAAGAAGAAGAAGAAACCAGCAAGAAAACGTTTTGGCCTCCATCTCTCTTCTTGTCTCTTGAGTGAGCTTCTCCTTGTGCATTCTGTGTGTGTTCGGCGCAGCATCTTGAGCAACCCCCTCCACCACGCGATTCTTGACAAGAGTCAGGGTTCTTCGGAGCTTTCTTAAGATGCATCCTTCTCAAGTGAACCAAAAAGTTCATCTTAGAGCGTGGAGCTGGGGTGGGCTGAGGGATTTCAGGATCAGAGTCGGTACTAGCATCGGACTCAGAATCAGACTCCTCTGACGTTAGTGGAGCATCAAAAGGGAGGTTGTCTGAGGGCTTGGTAGTAAACAAATCAGGGTTGGAAGTGGGGTCAAAAGTATAGGATTCTAGCTGTGCATAGTCCATGGCTTGCAAGTATTCCAACCATTCTAAATCGGATTTAACACAGACCAGGCCAGTATCAATGTGAAAAGTGGCGCTTTTGGAGGGTTTTTGGTCAACTGTGATTTGCTCAATGGTTCTTCCATCAGAGTCATAGTCTACATCAGAATCGGTATCACTTGCATACTCAGTCGGGTCATCTTCAAAGTCACCATCCTCTTTTGTGTCCGAGTCATCCGGAGGCATCATGGAGACAAAAAGGTTATTATGATAATCGAACAAAACTTGATGAAGTTCAGTCCAATGCCATACAAGACACGTTAAAAGCTCTTGAAAGATCAGTAGGTTAGCCTTAGCCACATTCTTGAAGGCTGGTCTCCATGAGAAGAGGAGTTTACGGAGCTCAAGGCGATCAGTAGGTACACGGAAACCTTTTGGCTTAGATGTGCATGATGGTCCAGCATGCATCATCAACAACGGCATAGAAGGAAGTTCATCAGGAATATCGAGCTTGTTTACAGGGGCTTCCTTAAGTCTATGTCGACTCAAACGTTCGTTAGCTTCTTTGTACTCTCCTTCTTCCGTGAAGGGCAACTCCAAGGTAGCAAGAATATGAAGCTAGTCCTGCTCATCTTCCGGACATGGAATATATTTGTTTAAGGGCTTCTGGGTTGGGGGACAGATGGTGTCACCACACAACAGGCTGGAGATAGCATCTAGGTCGACTGAGGTAATCTTCCAGCTATCCATTTCAATGCGTACAGCCTCAATACGATTTCCTAAAAAGACTAGACCATTGCCCCAATCTTCAATGAGTCGTGCATTACGCATCCAAGGTCGGCCAAGCAATAGGTCATAGTCAACGCCTTTCATGACTACAAATGTGACACAGAACTTAACACCAGCGATCTTCACTGGCCAGTCCTTCAACACGCCCAAGGGTCGGACCTTAGAACCATCGGTGACAGTGAGATTAAAGCGGACAAGCTCAATTGGAGGGTTGCCCCATGTCTTAAGTACTACTTGATTCACGATGCTGACACCAGCTCCAGTATCGATAATGCCTCTTCTCGTGGAATCACCAAGTGCTTCCACAGGGAGTACTACATGTTGTTCAGCACCCTCCCAGAACGTAGCTACTCCAAGAGCTCCGAGGACGGGGGTAGGAGGGGAGCGAGGCAATGGATGTTGGGGGTCATCCTCAATAGGCTGGGTCTCGGTGCTTCCATCAATCCAAGTCTTGAATGTTGTCCAAATGGTAGGATTGTTCTTGAAGAGCATGCCCAATGGGATGGAAACACTGGTAGAGGCTAAGGCAGCTAGCAACCCAGGGCCTACTTCCTGATACTGTAACTTCCTTGGCTGACCTTGGGCAAGTGGTTGTGCACCAAGGTCAGTAGCGGGTCGTGCAAAGGTGTTAGGGCCAATTGTTGAGGCCAAGGGAAGTATGCTATTGATGCCATGTGGTTGCAAATTATCCTTGGCTTCTTCAGCCCTAATCTCAGCTTGAGCCTCTTCCACCCGATTCTTTACTTTGCTAATCAACTTAAGTTGATGCTCAGGATCGGGGTATTCACCTACTTTGGCTGAAGCAACCATTTCTGTGTGTGGAGCAGACATGGCTTGCTCAGCACTCGAGGCAACTGCAGGAACTGAAGTTACCCCGTCACTCTTGAGTTTGAGAGCAGCACGCTTAGTTTTCTTCTTTGCATTCTTCTTTCCAATGATAGAGCCAGTAGCTAGAGATGGGCCAGGGATACTGACGCCACCCTGCTTAGCTTGTGCTCGGGTAATGGCATTAATCAGAATGGGAATCACATCCTCATCTTTCAGCATCTCTACTACAAAGAGAGTCAAGGGAACAGTGGGAACAATAGCTTTGCTAGAGCTAGCTTTCTGCTTCGGGCAATCGGAATACATGTGAGTGATTCCACACTCAAGACACCTTTGATCAGATTCGTTCTCCTTTGATTGTTCTTGTTTTTGCAGGCAACGTGTGGAGATGTGACCAGGTTGGCCACAAGTCCAGCAGGCAAGAGTCTCGTAGGGTTGTATCAAGCCGCGCCTGCGACCCCGTCCCAACATCATGATCGGGATTGGTCTATAGTCCATGAGCACCACATTTCCTTCTTCATCATAAGAGACTAATGGGTTGGTATAATCATCGTCCACAACGGGCTCTTCAACATAGTGGATAGGGGGATCACTAGGTGGGTGAGTTATGATAGGGCTCGAAGGCCGTGGGATGCCGGATGGGTTAATGTCAGCTCGAGGAGCTACAGGTCTATGGTCAGGAGGAGCAAGAAGAGCCATCTGCTGAGGTCTGGGGTATGGAAACCCACGATTTGCGTAGGGTGCAGCATAGGGAAGCCGCCTAGGTGCTCTACAAGTAGAAGCTTCGTGACCAAACCACCCACAATTTGTGCAGGTCCTACTCTATCGAGAGCATTCGGATGGCAAGTGATCACTGCCGCAATGTATGCACTGCACGTTTTGTCGGTACGGTCGAGGATGCCTGAATGAGTCGATCATTTTTAAGAGCTCTTGCTGTTGTTTCATCACATCAGCCATGAGATGCTGAGTCTGGGTGTTTCCTATCTCAAGTTTGCCTCTACTAGAATGGGATTCAGATTCTAGGCTTTTTCCTTTCTTGTTGCGAGTTCTCTCCTTGTGTAGGTCTTCTATGCGGATTGCTTCATCTAAGACTCCATTGAGATTTGCTCGATCTAGCACGGAATTGCTAGCCAGTGCCTCATAGATCTTTTCATCACGGATACCCTTGATGAAATCCTTCGTGACTGCTTTTTAGCTAGTGGGATTCTCTTGTAGAGGCCTTTTAATCGAGACAAATAGTCTCTCATTCTCTCTTCATCGTGTTGTTCAATATTCATGAGTCGGACAATTAAATTGTCCCTGTAGCTTGCCTTGGCAAATCGCTTTATGAAGAGAGTCTTAAGAGCTGCGAAGGAAGCCTTCTCAGCTGGATCGAGGCCAGTAAACCAAGTACGACCCTTCTCTCCCATGCAAAGCCCGAAGGCTTGAGCCTGCTTGGCATCGCCTATAAGGTTATTGGCCTCACAAACTTGCTCAAATTGCTCTATGAAGCTGTATGGGTCGTCGCCAGCACGATACTTATCAATTTGCTTGACTACTAGGGGAACTTTGGCTTGGTCTCGTTGGGCAGGTGTATTACCCATCCCAGTAAGCAGTGTTTGAGCCATGTGAGCTCCCATAGTGAGCAAGTCGGTATGATCAAAGAGCTTGCGTTGGACGAGGTCCGTTAAAGTATTAGTGGATGATCCTGATGTTTCAGCATTCAGCAACATGTGCTTGATCCCATCCAGTTTGGTTTTCATGTTCAAAAGTTCTTGCTTTGTGTCCATGGTGTGTTCGAGGATCTTGCTGAAAGTACTAGTTCCTTGGTCTTTGAGGATCATGAGTTTTTCCTCAAGGTCTGCTGGGGAGAGTCGAGCACGATCAAAGCGTGCAACTATTTGGTAGCTATCCAAGGACTCTCGGACATCTTGTGGAAGAGAGTCTAAAAATGTTGCTTCATCCATTGTGAAGGTTGTTGGGACAGTAAGAGTCTCGGGGCTAGGGCTCCGCTCCCTAGGAGGAGAGAGGATCACCTTGCCGTTTCGCAAGCGCATACAACTAAATCAATGAGAGGTTAACCTAGGTCTTAGCAATGGTCCTCAGTGAATGATGGTTCAAATGTTTCAGAACGTCCGAATTGGTTGTTTTGTTGAATTGTTGAGTGGGAGTGAAAAGTACCTAAAGGGTTCTCTCAATATTGGTCAAATACACACATTCTCTTCATCGTTTCCATTTTTAAAGAAAAACACACGAAGTATGAAATCAAGCTTTCTTCCTTTCAAATACAATGTGCATGGGGACAAGCAATTCCACCAAGTATCACAACCAGGTCATGATGACAATATGGCAAGTAAGGACGACACTTGATACCAATACTTAAAGCAAGAGGTTCAAATTTAGAATGTGAGTAAAACAAGTAGGAATGAAGCTTAAGGCATAGGCTAAGAGACTATGGGTGGGAATGTCAGTGAGAGTTAAGAGAGGATGAGTGAGTAGGGATGAGTGAGAGATGAGTGTGGAGAAGTAAGTGGGGGATTAGTGAGAGAGGAGTATGAGTGAGGGGTGATTGGTGCAAGTGATAATTAGGGTTTGTGAGGGATTAGGGTTGGGGTGGTACTAGTGAGTGATAAGAGGTGGTGCGAGTGAATAAGGTGCTAGGTGGGTGCGAATGAGGTGGTGCGAATGAGTATGACCTAGGTGGTGCGAATGAGGTGGTGGGAATGCAAATGAGGTGGTGCAAATGAGTGTGACCTAGGTGGTGCGAATGAGGTGGTGCGAATGAGTATGACCTAGGTGGTGCGAATGAGGTGGTGCGAATGAGTATGACCTAGGTGGTGCGAATGAGTGTGACCTAGGTGGTGCGAATGAGTATGACCTAGGTGGTGCGAATGCGAATGAGGTGGTGCAAATGAGTATGACCTAGGTTGTGCCAATGCGAATGAGGTGGTGCGAATGAGTGTGACCTAGGTGGTGCGAATGAGGTGGTGCGAATGAGTGTGACCTAGGTGGTGCGAATGAGGTGGTGCGAATGTGAATGAGGTGGTGCGAATGAGTGTGACCTAGGTGGTGCGAATGAGGTGGTGCGAATGCGAATGAAATGGTGCGAATGAGTGTGACCTAGGTGGTGCGAATGAGTGTAACCTAGTGCAAATGAGGTGGTGCGAGTTGTAAGATTGTGCAAACCCTAGGCGGTTCAAGGATGGTGGTGCGAGTAAGTGAGGTGGTGCGAGTTGATGTGTTAGAGCAAGGGTGAGAGTTATGTTTGATGGATGGGAGTGAGAGTTAGTTGTGATGTGTCCGCGGTTATGTGTGTGAGTGAGAGGATGGGGATGATGTATGGGAGTTAGGTTTGTGTGGGAGTGGAAGGGTAGGTGGTATGTGTGGGAGTTAGTGTTTTGATGATGTGCGGAAGTGAGACTTGGATGTTTGGGAGCGAGAATAATGGATGTTTGTGAGTGTCTATTTTAGTGCATGTGAGTAGGTATCTACGTGTGTTTTGTGCGTATGTTGTTGGGTTTTGTGTTGCATATTAATGTAAGTGTATATTATGTGTTTTGTGCATGTGTGTTAGGGTGTGTGTGTTGAGTGAGAGTTTGAATGTGTGTGTGAGTGAGTTTTATATGTTGGATTTGTGAGTGCGTGTGTGTGAGTGTGTGTTTTAGTGCGCATACATTAGTGTGTGAGAGTGCGAGGGTGAGTGTAACTAGTGTATGTGGGTATGAACATGGAAACGAGTGTTAAAGTGTGTGTGTATGTGTGATGAGTAAAATGGGTCTATATGAACGTGCTCTTAAATATAAGAAAAAGAAGCTTAAAAAAAAAAGAAAAACAAAAAACGAAAGAGAGAGAGGTAGAGAGAGAGAAAGGCGTGACCTGCCGGAATGCACTAAGAGAGAGAGAGAGAGAAACGCCGTCAAGCTGCCGCCCCTATTGCGTGCTGTTTCGCCTCGCCACCTACAACTGAATTGCCGTCGCCAGCCAGAAGAAGCTGCCGCCCCTCCAGCTTTACACTCGTTTCCATGTTCACATACACTAGAAGAAGCTCTCGTCGACTGCAGTAGATGCTGCCCACGTCTTGAAGCACACGTTGCCTTACAACCACCCTATAGTCGACGTCCAACCGGTGTTTAAAGCTGGGAGCGCCCCACCTGCATTCCACAACGGCAGCAGGAAGCACTCAGCACACGACTGCTCAACATGTGGCCATAAACGCAAACAACTGCAGTGTCGACTAGACTTATGACATGTGTGAATATGATGCTCAATGCCAGTAGCAAGGAGCCGACCTGCAAACACAAACACTGAGAGAGAGAGAGAGAGAGAGAGAGAGAGAGAGAGAGAGAGAAAGAATATATATATATCTCTTTCCTATTCCCCTACCGACCCTTCTGGCCGACTTCCCTAATAATTCTCGTTAATCCGCTTCTCCTTCTCAACTGCTTCCACTTCCCTTCTCTCCTAGTCTTCTTCCTCAACTTCTCATATTCTCCTACGCTTCCTCTTCTTCGTAATCTTATCTTCTTCTATCCCCTTCTTCTTATTCTTCTTATTCACCTTCTTCTTCTTACTCTTGGAACACTTCTCTTCTTCTATCCCCTTCACCTTCTACTTACACCTCTTTTTCCCTTCATCTACCTCACCTTCTTCCCCTCTTTCTTCCACTTCTCTTATTCTTCTTCCTCACTCCTTCTTACTTTTTTCTTCTCTTGTTTTTCTATCCTCCTCTTCTTCTTCTTCTTCTATCGTTCTTCTATCTCATTCCTTGCATCTTCTTCTTCTTCTTCTTCTTCTTCTTCTTCTTTTTCTTCTTGTATTCTTCTTCTCTTCTTCTTACTCTTCTTCTTCTAGCTCTCTTCCTCACTACCTCTTGCCCTTCCTTTTTCTCTATTTCACCCTTTTTTTCATCTATCTCTTCTTCTTCCCAACCATCTTCTATCTACTTCTTCTTGGCCTTCTTTGCTTTCTCCTTCCTCTACCTCACAAGCCAAGAACTTTAGAAGACGAGTACAAAGGCAAGCAGTATATTTCGTTAGATCTCAACCATAAACATGTATGTAACCAATGACAAAAGCAAGAACGATGAACTCTCATCTCCCAACGTTCCCACACAAGATGTCCAACAACAAGAAGAGCGCTTTGAGTTTTGAGTTTTGTGTTTTCTTGTGTTTTTGTGTTTTTGAGTTTATGGTTTGTGTTTTCTTCTATTCTACCCTATTCCAATCTCAATCCAACAAACCGGTTCCTTCCGATTTGGCCCTTCCTAGCCTAGCCGCATGGGTTTCGGAAGCTAGCCACAAACACGGACGATCGGAACCACATCAATCCTATCCACGCCCATGCACAAGCCTCCTATTCCGCCACACGGTGGGAGTGTAAGAACCTCGGCAGTTGCACCATCCTAGGTCCCAGCAACGGAACCAAAATGTTGAGGCAAACTGTAATATTTCGACACAATAAAAGTTAGTTGGTTCGTTCAAAAGTTAGTTAGTTAATTAATAAGTTAGTAAGATTACTAATTAAAGACTAACTAAGGTAAAAACTAACTAACATTAATTATTAATTTTTTTAATTTAATTTAAAATATTTTATTTAGAAAATCAAGAGTCGTAAATTTGATATTTTTTTCGAATTAGCAAGGACCGTGGCCACCCTTCACGTAAATTACAACGTGAACGAAACTTATGAGTTATATTCAAATTGCAAAATGCCCACGCTAATTATAATCCATTCTATTCACAAACCTGACATATCTTATGCCAATCATGGGATTTTAGCCCCGACAATTGGTCATCTTTAGAAAATGCAGACCTGAGAGAACGCATCATACCCGTCGGAGTGCAGATAGACTTGCTTACTTGCTTCACGATGCGCTCTTCTTTAGTGGACAAAACCCAAGGAGAACGAGGAAGCTGCACTCCACCATCATCACTCGACTGCGGCCAAAGCGCCTCCATCTTACCTACCTCCTTCAAATCCATTCATGCCCCTATAGTGTCTCTCTTTCCTGTGATGTGGTCCCATAGCAAGCTGCCCACATTCTTGAAAATATGCATGGGATCCAATAAGTGCTTTACCTGTAAGTGGGTCCAATATGGCAACTCGTAGAAAACTGAGAACCGTCTCATTCCATTTGGATGTGATTCTGAGTTTACCATTTTTAGCTCGTACCAGCTTGCAGTGTTCATACGTGTTGGAGGTCGTCCAAGGAAACCTTCCCTGAGTTCATGATCCTCCAGCAAGAAAGCGGCGTGTCCTTGATATACCATCTTCTTCATGGTTCATGACCTTCGGGAGTCTAAGTGTGGCCCACACAATGGACATGCATGATAACCTGAGGTCACCAGACTTGTAAGGTGAGCCACGACCTAGTGAATACTTGACTGAGTGAGATAAAATATAGATATTACCAGCGAGAACGGAGGTATGCTCACTTGAGCACTCTCCCAATCCCGGAAAGTCATGCATCGTCCACATGAGAATGGCTCGAATGTTGGCTGACCGCCGACCATTGCGCCTGCTCATATCTTGCACAGTGACCCTCTCCTCCCACAAAATATTAAGCTCATCGACTAATGGACGAAGATACACGTCCATATTTTTAACTTTGTAGCGGCGTGGGATGAGCAAGCTAAGGATGAGATGTCATTTCTTCGTAGAAAGCCATGGAGGGATGTTGTAGTTGACAAGCACTATAGGCCACACACTGTAAGAAATTGAGCACAGACCGAATGGGTTCACACCATCCATTGCGAGACCGAGCCGAAGATTCCTTGGCTCTCGTGCAAAGCCTGGGAAGGTAGAGTCAATGTGGCTCCATGCGCGCAAATCCACTGATATTCATTGAACTCCATTCGTGGACCTATTCTGCACATGCCACGTTGTCAAGCTTGCCATGCCGGACGTGCGAAACATGTGGTTTATGCGGGGGATGAGCGGAAAGTGTCTGAGAACTTTTTGAGGGATGGTTTGCCCTTGCAAGTCCTGTTGATACCTATGAGCACCACACTTTGGACATGTCTCCATAGTCTCCTATTCATCTCGAAACAGTATGCAATCGTTGATACATGCATGGATGTTATTGTAGTACATGCCAAGCTTTCGTAAAACATGTCATGCATCGTCACGAGACTCAGGCATGGTATTTGCAGGTGGTAATATATGATATTTTAATAACCTGAAAAAAAATCATAAAACACCTTGAAAAAAAACAAATTTTTGTAATAATAGTGTCAAAAAAAAAATCAATGAAGCCTATATGCAAGGTACCTGAATAACTCGGTCACACTCGTATTGCTCCACCCGTATTTTGCTTGCACACTTAAGAGTGCAAGCAATGTCTTCAACTGAGATACTCGACACCCATCATATAAATGGTATGGATGCTTCCTCTCTAAGCGGATCAGATGTCTCGACATCCATGGGAATCAATGCATCGATCATTGCCTCCATCTCAGGCTCCAAGATTGTAGGTAGGTCTGGAAGGTTGTCTGTCTCCTCTGGCATTGACGGTATAGATTGGCCTTGCAAGTGGTGGATTGGCTCCTGCAATCCATCCATCGCATGTCCACGAACTCTTCTAATTGGCCGCAAAGGGTGCACTCCCCCTTGGGATGAGACATCACCCCCTGGATAGAAAATTTGCCAACAAGACCCAATCTTATTGTGCATGGTTTTCAATTAGCTTGCAAGTACAATGCATGATTAATATTAACTTCAAATTACCATTTGCTGAAAATCCGCAATCGCCTGATCAATGATCTCAGATTGAAACTCGCCAAATCATCCTACGTGTTCTATAGACAATCGGCGTTTTCGTCTAATTGCCAACTTGCATTGAGAGCAAGGACATGGGACACGCTGATTAAGATACGCCTCGCGATCTTGAACAATAAGACCTTCGTCGTTTTCCATCTTATCTACATTACAGCAAACGAGGTTCAAATGGATAGCATTATGGAGATGTATGTCAAGTTGCAAGTTGATTATAAGCTCTTGTATTGTACATACTAGTTGAGAGATTTATTGATGTTATAACTCGGGCATATACCATGCTCAAGGATTTGTTTGTGATATCATTGCAACAAAAAGATTGGTGACAAGGATGCTATGATTAATGAAGTTCTTCACGAGGTGAATATAGAGTTGAAGGGGATGGAACAAGATTCTTGTTTGGGATTTAATGGTGATAAGTCAATTATTGAGGTGTCTTCTTGTACAACCATTATACCTTATATACCTAGCTATGGTCTCTAGGTTATGTACTTTGAGTATCTTAGAGGGGCTCTACTAGGATTACTTATACAACTGTACTAGAGGGCTTTGAGTATAAGTAATCCATTTATGAGTATCATTGAGGATCTCTTAGTCTAATAATAAATCAGTCTCAACAAAAAGCATCTTAGAAATGTGGTTTTTTTGTCCTAGGATCGCGTATTAAAATTAATGCCATCTATGAAATTTATCAACTATAGTAATAAAATTTGTTTCAATCAATTCTACTCATAGTCATAACATTTCAAGAAAATATCATATGCTCAATTTAAGGGATTCTTCTTCTATAACAATACTTTTGGGTTCATTTTGATGAAGTATCGTAATGACCATTAGCTAGGGTATCATTTTCTTTTAGTCCGTCCGTTGACTAGTTGGCATGATTTCTAATTTGTTATGCCTATACAGTTAATACAAAAACAATGAATTATGCATATCACAATTAGATCCCCTACTTGGACATTATGAAGGATATGACCAATTTTAAGCCATCTTAAAGAGTCACCAATGTATGTGGCCCATGGCAAAGCACATTGCATACCATTATTGATAAGTCTATTATCGTGCATCTTAAATCTCCTAATTAGACTTTATAAAGTGTATGACTAATTTTTAGCCCTCTTAAGGAGTCGATGTAATGGTACCCATAAAAAAAGCAAAGTGGATACCATTACCATAATCATGGATATGCTATCGTTCCAATATATGTTATCTTTCTCTTTCTCTCCCTCTCTCTCCCTCTCCCTCTCTTTCTCTCGCATTTCCTCTCCCTCTCACCATATATCTTAACACTCTCCAAAAGCAAAAGGGAGAGGGAGAGAGAGAATGCACTCTCCCTCCCTCTCCCTCTCCCTCTCTTTCTCTTTCTCTTTCTCTCCCTCTCTCATTTCCTTCCTCTCCCTCTCCCTCTCCCTCTCCCTCTCCCTCTCCCTCTCTCCTTCTCTCTTGTTTCCTCTCCTAAACAAGCAAAAAAGAAAGTGATTTAAACCTTTAATAAGCAAAAGGGAGAGGGAGAGAGAGAATGCACTCTCCCTCCCTCTCCCTCTCCCTCTCCCTCTCCCTCTCCCTCTCTTTCTCTTTCTCTCCCTCTCTCATTTCCTCCCCCTCCCTCTCCCTCTCCCTCTCTTTCTCTTTCTCTCCCTCTCTCTCCCTCTCCCTCTCTTTCTCTCTTTCTCTCTCATTTCCTCTCCTAAACAAGCAAAGAAGAAAGTGATTTAAACATTAAACAAGCAAAAGGGAGAGGGAGAGAGAGAATGCACTCTCCCTCCCTCTCCCTCTCCCTCTCTTTCTCTTTCTCTCCCTCTCTCATTTCCTCCCCCTCCCTCTCCCTTTCCCTCTCCCTCTCTTTATCTTTATCTCCCTCTCCCTCTCTTTCTCTCTTTCTCTCTCATTTCCTCTTCTAAACAAGCATAAAAGAAGTGATTTAAACCTTAAACAAGCAAAAGGGAGAGGGAGAGGGAGAGGGAGAGAGAGAAGGCACTCTCCCTCCCTCTCCCTCTCCCTCTCCCTCTCCCTCTCTTTCTCTTTCTCTTTCTCTCCCTCTCTCTCCCTCTCCCTCTCTTTCTCTCTCATTTCCTCTCCTAAACAAGCAAAAGAGAAAGTGATTTAAACCTTAAACAAACAAAATAAAGAGAGATGGAGACTCACCGATGAGATATGGCGAGTGTGCGGCGGCTCCTCTTTGCGATGAAGGATCCTCCTCTCCTTTGCAAACAACAGCGGCGGTGGCGGCAGCAAGTCTTCTTCCTCTCCTTCTCTCACGACAGTCTCTCTCTCCCTCGCTCTCACTCTCAAATCACAAAACGTGCAAATGCGAAATAAAACCGCGCTCGGTTTCAACCCGCTTTTTTCCCTGTGGAGCGTCGCTATTTGCGTCGCGCTGTCGCTATTTGCCATCGCTACTAGCTCAAATCCTTATAGTGTTACCCATAGCTTAAACCCTACATCTTATCACTTTGGGTTGTTGAGATATCGAGCTCCACTCGTGATACGCCAGGGTGACCGTTGTATATTTATGTCACCGACTTGTCAGTTGCAGACGCGGTTGGTACACCGCCCATGAATAATAGCTACATGATAGCTATCCTTATCTACTCTAGTTCGTGGCTCAGTTAGTATGCCACCTTAGTTAGTTGAGTTTGGTTTGAGACCCATATATAGGGTTCTTCTATTTCTTTGTACTAGAGTTCTTTTGGCTTACACAACTAAGAAGAGGAAAAACTGTTTTCAGCCTCCACCCTTGTGTGTCTTCCCCCATTGTGCAAGCAAGAAAGCTTCAAGCGAGACTCCTTCCTTCTCTCCCACAATCTTGACATGGTATCAGAGCCTTGTTCGTGGTAAGGAGCTCAAGAAAGCAAGCCAAGCTCGCGGTGGTCTGGTAAGAGGAGCAGTGTTGCTTTCATTTCCTGTTTTGGGAGCAGATCTCTGCAGGTAGCACAGCCGGAAATTGCAGGAGTGCATTGTCTCAGGTTGAGACGCCCTTCGCGGTGAAGCAAGAGGGCAGTATATGCTGCGGGCGAGGGCTTTAGCCCTCGGCGACCTTATTTTTTTGATTTGAGGCCATTTCGGGGCCTGTTTTGGAGACGGAAGTTTTCTGCACGCACTCAAGAAAAGGCTCAGTTTTATGCTGTGCGACCACTGTTCTACAGGTCGGTGAAAAGTTACTGTAGAAATTGCATCGTATGCTTGTGCGCAGAGACATTGGGAGTTTCAGAATCATCCTTGGTTCCTGTTTATGCAAAATCGTCACTAGGAAGTGACTGTGTGGTCAAATACCACTTTCGCCAGTTTTGCAGATTTGCCCTTGTGAGGGTGAAGCTGTGTTTTTTGCAGTGACAGAATTTCTTGCAGTATTCTGTAATGGCGTCTGATTCTCTTTCACAGATTGTCACTGAAAAGCTTGACAAGAACAACTTCCAGGCATGGAAGTTTAGAATGACGAATTTCCTTATGGGAAAAGGATATTGGGAATTTGTTGCAGGAAATGAAGAAGAACCAGTTCTTCCTGATGTTCCCAATCAACAACAAATGCAGGCATTTAAAACATGGCATGAGAGAGCCAGGAAAGTTATGTATTGGCTGTCTATCAGTATTTCAGACTCTATGATTGTGCATATTCAGGATGCAAGTACGCCAAAGGAGGCATGGGATACTTTGTCAAAAATGTATAGCACAAATACGCAAGCCAGGAAAATGCAGCTCAAGCAAGAGTTGCATAATGTGCAAAGAGAAAGTATGAGCATCAACGACTACCACATGAAGGTGAAGAAGATTGCAGATGCACTTGCTTCCATTGGGTCGCCAGTGGAAGATGATGATTTAGTTTCCGTGACCTTGAATGGTCTAGGAAAGGATTATGCACAGTTTCGGACATCCATTTCAGTTCGTGAAAGATTTCCTGATTTTGAGGAGTTGATTGCTCTTCTAATTTCTGAGGAACAGAGAAATGGTGGTGCATCTTCTTCAGGAGGAACTTCAAAAGAAGCTGTCTTCTACTCAAATGCTGGAAGAGGTAGAGGCAGAGGTAGAGGAGGCCGATTTGGAGGCCGTGGCAGAAATCAGAATATGCAGCAAACTCAAGAAAACCAGTCCTATGGAGGAGGACGTGGTAACTCTAGAGGCAGGGGGAGCCAAAGAGGTCGTGGTGGATGGCAAAGAGGCCAAAATGCAAACAGTAATGTTGAATGCTACTACTGTGGTAAAATGGGTCATATGGCTAAAGACTGCTATAAAAAGCAGAATGACATCATGAATGGAAAACTGCAACAAGGGAATTATGCATCTTCTAGTAGACAGGGTGATGACAGAAATGAGCATTTGTTCATGGTGCAGCACATGAACAATTCTATGACAAGTGCAGAAGAAAGCAATGATGTATGGTATGTTGACTCAGGTGCATCAAACCACATGACAGGTCATGCAGAATGGATGGAGGATGCAAGGAAAATGGAAAAACCAGGATTTGTGGAGACTGGTGATGATACTGCACATCCTATTGTGCAGATTGGAAAAATTCCCTTGTCTATGCAGGGTGGGAAAAAGAAATACCTGTCCGATGTATTTCATGTCCCGAATATCACCAAGAATCTGGTTTCAGTTGGTCAAATGGTTGAACAGGGCTTGCAGGTCAGATTTAATCCTCATGGATGCTTTGTTGAGGATATGAAAAATAAAGGTCGCTTGATAGCAAAAGGAAAGAAGAAGGGCAGAATGTTTACATTGGATGCAGACATGTCTGAATTGAGTGCAGCAATGTTTGCACATGGGACCGGTGTAGTTGCAGATATTGATATCTGGCATAAACGCATTGGTCATGTTAATGTACAGCGACTTAAATCAATGCAGGCCCAAAATATTGTTGCAGGATTGCCAAAATTCAAGGTTGCAGAAATGCATAAGGTATGTGAAGCCTGTCAGTTTGGAAAACAGGCAAGGAAACCATTTCCTAGACATGTTCAAGAGAGTGAGAAGCCATTGGAATTAATTCACTCTGATGTGTGGACAACTAAAGCTGCATCTCTTGGAGGCTGTCATTATTTTGTCAGTTTTATTGATGACTATAGCAGAAAAGTTTGGGTGTATTTTATGAAAAAGAAAAGTGAAGTTTTTGGGCATTTCAAAACTCTTAAAGCTATGGTTGAAAAAGAAACAGGCTTGCAGATAAAATGCCTAAGGTCAGATGGAGGGGGAGAGTACCTCTCAAATGAGTTTGCAAAGTTCTTGCAGGAGCATGGCATAAAGCAGCAATATTCATGCAGTTATACCCCACAACAAAATGGAATTGCAGAAAGGAAAAACAGGCATATTGGAGAGGTATCTCGTGCCATGCTCAATGAAAAAGACTTGCCAGATTTTTATTGGGCTGAAGCAGTTGCTACAGCAGTCTACATAATGAACAGGACGCCCACTGCAGCAATACATGGAATGACTCCAGAGGAGAGGTATACTGGTAGGAAACCAGATATTTCTCATTTGAAAATTTTTGGTTGCATTGCCTATGTACATGTGCCAGATGAGCTGAGATCCAAGTTGGATCCAAAAGCTGAGAAGTGCATCTTTATTGGTTACTCTCTGCAGCAAAAAGGGTATAGATGCTATAACCCTTCTACTCGTAAGTTTACAGTGAGCAGAGATGTTGTTTTTGATGAGATGAGTAGCTGGTATAAACCAGTAAATGTGATTGATGATGAAGATGCACAAAATGGTAATGCTACACAGAATTCACAGCAGCAGTCACAAAATATTAGTGGACCTGGAGCGTCCTCTAGCAGTGGTTCACATTCTTCGCCATGGACAGGCAGATTGAGATCAGGAGAATCTTCTCAAAGCAATGCAGATAGTGGTATGCAGGTATCACGAAAAGGAAAAGAGAAGGTTGATCAGCCCATGTTTGATGTGAATGCAGGTCACTCTTATGTGGATGGTGAATCCAGTGGCTCAGAACAGAGCATTGATGATGAGTTGGGTATTCCTTCTATTGTTACACCTGGAGTAAGGAAGACCAGGGATGTTTTGAGAGCACCTGGGAGTGAACCTACTTTGCGCAGGTCTACAAGAGCTAGGTATCCTGTGGATAGGCTGAAATATGATGGATTTACAGCCATTCACTATGCATATATGGTCAAAGTGATACAGGAACCAGAACCCACATCTTTTGAGCAAGCCATGGGAAAAGAAAAATGGGAGAAAGCCATGGATGAAGAAATGGATGCCTTGGAAGCAAATGCTACATGGGAGTTAGTACCTTTGCCTAAAGGTAAGAATGCAATTGGCTGTAAGTGGGTTTATAAGGTGAAGCACAATGCTGATGGTTCTGTGAACAGATACAAGGCAAGATTAGTAGTCAAGGGGTATGCACAAACATATGGCATTGACTATGAAGAAACATTTAGTCCGGTTGCAAGGATGGCAACCGTAAGAGCAGTCATTGCTATGGCTGCATCAAAGGGATGGTCTTTACATCAGATGGATGTAAAGAATGCCTTCTTGCATGGTGATTTGCAAGAAGAGGTCTATATGGAGCAGCCACCAGGTTATGTGCATGCTGTTCATCCTGAGTTTGTTTGCAGGTTGAAGAAAGCCTTGTATGGCTTGAAGCAAGCACCTAGAGCATGGTCTGACAAGATAGGACAGTATCTTGTCACTATTGGCTTTCAGATTTCCAAGGCAGATTTCTCACTTTATGTGAGAAAAACAGAGAAAGGTATTATGCTGCTTGTCATTTATGTTGATGATTTGATTATGACAGGTGACAGTGATGAAGATATCCTTCATGTGAAAATGCTATTGAAGCAGAAGTTTGAGATGAAGGATTTGGGAGAGCTGCGTTATTTCTTGGGCATTGAGGTGATTAGATCACCAAGTGGGATACAGCTCTTGCAGAGGCAGTATGGATTGGACATGCTGTCCAAATATGGGATGACAGGCTGTAAGCCTATTTCAGTTCCTTTGGAGCAAAATGTGAAGCTGAGCACAGATGCAGGTGAGCTTCTAGAAGACCCTACTATGTACAGACGCATAGTAGGAAGTTTGATTTATATGACTATTACCAGGCCAGATTTGAGCTATGCTGTTGGATTGGTAAGTCAGTTTATGCAGGCTCCAAGGAAACCACATTTGGATGCGGCTAGACGCATACTTAGGTATGTGAAGTCCACATTGCAGTATGGACTATTTTATGAGACTGGGGTTCAGATACAGTTGCATGGATACACTGATGCTGATTGGGCTGGTAGTATTTCTGATAGACGATCTACCAGTGGATATGTATTCTCTTTTGGGAGTGCTGCAGTCACTTGGAGCAGCAAGAAACAGCCTACAGTTGCCTTGTCGAGCACAGAGGCTGAGTACAGGGGTGCAGCAATGGCTGCATGTGAGGTAGCTTGGTTGCATAAGCTACTTTATGATATGCATCAGTCTACAGATGGGCCAGTTGTCATTTATTGTGACAACATGAGTAGTATACACTTGGCAAATAACCCAGTCTATCATGCTAGAACAAAGCACATTGAGGTGCATTATCACTGTGTGCGAGAGAGGGTTTTACTAGGTCTTATTGATCTAGTTTATGTCAGCACAGAGGATCAGGTAGCTGACATATTCACGAAGGCATTGGGCGCAGAGAAGCTGCGCAAGTTCAGAGACCTGCTTGGTGTGCAGGAATTGGGATTGAGCTCGAGGGGGAGTGTTGAGATATCGAGCTCCACTCGTGATACGCCAGGGTGACCGTTGTATATTTATGTCACCGACTTGTCAGTTGCAGACGCGGTTGGTACACCGCCCATGAATAATAGCTACATGATAGCTATCCTTATCTACTCTAGTTCGTGGCTCAGTTAGTATGCCACCTTAGTTAGTTGAGTTTGGTTTGAGACCCATATATAGGGTTCTTCTATTTCTTTGTACTAGAGTTCTTTTGGCTTACACAACTAAGAAGAGGAAAAACTGTTTTCAGCCTCCACCCTTGTGTGTCTTCCCCCATTGTGCAAGCAAGAAAGCTTCAAGCGAGACTCCTTCCTTCTCTCCCACAATCTTGACATGGGTTTGTTTGAGATGGCAAGCTCAACACGTGTGGACATTGATGATGGACCGCCTGGCTAGATGGCAAGCTCAACACGTGCGGACATTGATGATGGACCACCTAGCTAGATGGATCTGCACATCTACACTTAGCATATTGGTGGTTATTATGATACTCACATGATCACTCACTTATCACTTATTATATTTAGTTGTTACACCTACCTACGCAAATATATAATTCCAATTGATTAGTGTAGTCGGTTATGCACTGTTTGACTTAGTAGGTCACTTTCCCTTATGTTGTATCTTATCTATACTTTGTGATAGTGTGTGGAAGAAGAAGAAGAAATTAGCAAGAAAACGTTTTGGCATCCATCTCTCTTGTATTCTTGAGTGAGCTTCCTCTTGTGTATACAGTGTGTCTTTGGCACAGTAGCTCAAGCAACTCCCCCCACCACACGATTCTTGACATGGTATGAGAGCTGCACCACTGAGAAGGGCTAATTTGGAAGGCTGAAGTAAAGGAGAAGAAGCAAGGTTTGAGCAATCAAGCAATAAGTAAGAAGCTCTCCCATTCTTCCACACTCTCTCTTGGATAGTCCATGTGGAGGCACCAGAAGCATGGCAGAGTGAAAATCTCAGATTGCTGAGAGATATGGTGTGCAAGAAAAGCATTGTATATTTTGCAAATAGGCCCTTTAGGGCTTTCGTGTAGTTATTTTGGGCATCTGAGGCCATTTCAGGCCCTATTTTAGAGCAATAGGGTTGCGGACAACAATTTTAGGATACACTGTGATTTCGGCTGTATTGATCAAAAGTGGATGCATAGGTTACAGATTTTGAATCTGTAATTTTTGAGGTGTTTTCCAGGAAGAAAACATAAGGTTTATATGCAAACAGGCTGTAGATTACATGTATTATTGAGCAATTAGTAAAAAAGGTTGCTTAATGTATTGCTGTGCACTTGTTGTGAAAGGCTACAGAAGACTAACTTGTTGTGTTGTATCCTTTTGTGTGATAATGGCAGAGAACAATGGAAATCACATTATTGAGAAGCTCGACAAGAACAACTACCCTTCATGGAAGTTTCATGTGATGAACTTTCTCATCGGAAAGGGCCTTTATGATTTTGTTTCAAGTGAAGAAAAGGAGCCAGAGCTAGGTATTCCTCCCGAATGCAGATGAGTTAAAAGCGTGGAAAGAATGGAATGCAAAAGACAAAAAGGTGATGTACTGGTTATCTGCAGTCATTAATAATACGACGTTGTGACATATCACGAATGCAGAAACTTCACATGTAACTTGGAAAAGTTTTGAGAACATGTTTTTAGTAAATACAAAGGCACGAAAGATTCAACTCAAGCAAGAGTTGAATGCCTTGAAGAAAGGGAAAATGTCTGTTGATGAGTATGTGTTGAAGGTGAGGAGCATTGTAGATGCTTTAGCAATGATTGATGCAATGATAATGATGATTTGGTTTCATCCACTTTGAGTAGACTCAATAATGAGAAGGCATGGCAATCGTTTGTTACTTTAGTATATATATGGAAGCCATTTCCAGATTTTGATAAGTTGGTCTCTCTCATGATTACCGAAGAGATCAATATGCAAGGTGACTCGTCTAAAAGAAATAGTGAATAGGTCCAAGCATTTTACTCAAGTTTAGGAAGGGACATGGTAGATCCTCTTTGAGAGGTCGTGGTATGGGACGCACTGGCAATAACCAACAAAATAGGTTCAATTAGCAATTTGGTGAAATGCATGTTTCAGGAGGCCGATGAAACTTTAGAGGCAGGGAGAGGTCTAGAGGAAGAGGTGGATGGAAGAATAGAGGTTCTGAAAATTTTACTATTGTTTGTCATTATTGTGACAAAAAAGGCCATATTGCAGTCCATTGCTATACTAAGAAGGATGATATTCACAGTGGTAAATTGCAGCAAGGAAATTATGCATCGTCTTCATGACAAAATGAAGACAAAAATGAGCACTTGTTTGTTATGCAACATATGATGAATGTAGTTACAAAAAAGGGGGCACATGATAATGTATGGTATGTCGATTCATGAGCATTTAATCATATGAACAATCATGTTGAATGGTTTGGAGACATGCAGGACTTCCAAGATCCAGGATATATGTAGATGGGTGATGATTCATGCCACCCAATTTCACACATTCGAAAGGTTACCTTGTCTTTGTATGATGGCCAGACAAAGAGTATGATAGATGTATTACATGTGCCATCAATCACAAAGAATATAATGTTTATTACCAAATGGTAGAGCAGGGGTTGCATGTCAGATTCAATGCAAAAGGTTGTTTTGTAGAAGATGATGAGTGTAGGTTTGTTGCAAAAGTAAGTAGAGTTGGCTGCATGTTCACTTTAGATGCTGGAATTCCTACAATGGATGCTACTATTATGTATGCTAAAGAAAAAGGAGTAGTTGTAAATATTGAAATATGGCATAAATGTATTGGACATGCAAATGTGCAAAGGCTGAAATTAATGCACTCCAGAGGATTGGTTACAGGGTTGCCTTCTTTTAGAGTTTTAGAATTGCATAAAGTTTGTGAAGCATGCCAATTTGGTAAGTAGGCAAGACAACCCTTCTTGCATGACAGAGAAGTGAGTAGAAATATGCTTGATGTAGTGCATATAGATGTCTAGGAGCCTACACAGAATGTATCTCTTGGTGCAGCAAATACTTTATCACATTTATTGATGACTGTTCAAGGAAGCTATAGGTATATTTTAGGAAGAAAAAGAGTGATGTATTTGAGCACTTCAAATCTTTCAAGGTAACTGTTGAAACAAAAACAGGCTTGAAAGTGAAGTTCTTGGGATCAGATGGAGGGGGAGAGTACCTCTCTAATGAGTTTAGTGACTTCTTGAGGACTCATGGGATAAAGAGACAATTTACTTGCAGGTATACCCCACAACAAAATGGGTTTGCAAAAAGAAAAAATAGGCATATTGCACAAGTTGCACAGAAGTTAATGGCTGAAAAGAATATGCCAAAATATTTTTGGTCTGAAGCTATTCATACTGTTGTCTATATTATGAACAGAACCCCCATAATTGTAGTTCATGGGATGACTCCCGAAGAATGATTTACTAGCAAGAAGCCCGATGTATCAACTTGAAGGTATTTGGTTGTCTTGCATATGTTCATGTGCCAGATGAGCTATGGAAGAAGCTTGATCCAAATGCTGAAAAATGTGTTTTTATTTGATACTCTTTAGAGAAAAAAGGGTATCGTTGTTATAACCCTATTAGCTCACATGTGAGTTCAGAGTGAGCAAGGATGTTATTTTTGATGAGATGAATAGTTGGTATGCACCTGCTAGTAATGTATTAGATGATGATAATGATCATGATAGCTATGTGCAGAAAGAAAAGCAAGAATCACAAAGTCTTAGTGGACCAAAAACATCATTTGATACTACACCTACAGTGAGTCCTTGGTTTGGGAGACTAAGGAGTAGCTCCGCATCTTCAGGTGGATCTATAAGTGTTGCACGCAAAGACAAAGGAAAGAAGAAAGTGCTGGATGGTAATAATGCATCTACTAGTCATTTGGGATTTGATGGAGATTCTAGTGGTTCAAAGAGTTTGGATGATGAGCCTGGTATTCCTTTAGTCCGGACACCAGGTGTACATAGAGCTCATAGTAATGTAAAGCTCCATTGAGTGATCCAGTGGTACGCAAGTCTAGTAGGGTGAGATACCTTGTTAAAAGATTTGGCTTTGAAGGTTATGCAGCTCACCATTATGCTTATATGGTGAAACTAGTTGAGGATGTTGAGCCCACTTGTTTTGAGGATGCTCTTGGTCATGCTCATTGGGATGCAAAAATGGATGAGGAGATGGTTGCACTAGAAGCCCATAAGTCTTTGGATTTGGTACCCTTGCCTAAGGGTAAGAAAGCTATTGATTGTAAGTGGATTTACAAAGTCAAGCATAATGCAAATGGTTCAGTTATAGTAGGTATAAGACTAGGCTGGTTGCAAAAGGCTATGCTCAAACATATTGCATAAATTATAAAGAGACATTCAGTCCAGTTGCTAGGATGCCAACTATTAGGTGTATGATTGCCTTGGCAGCAACCAAAGGTTGGATTTTGCAGCAAATGGATGTTAAGAATGCCTTCTTGCATGGTGAATTGCAAGAAGAAGTGAATATGGAGTAGCCAACAGGTTATGAGGATTTAGAGCATCCCACATATGTGTGCATATTAAAGAAGGCGCTCTATGGGCTGAAGCAAGCACCTAGAGCATAGTCTCACAAGATTGGAGAGTATATTGTCAATATTGGATTTTTTAATTTTGATGCTAATCACTCACTTTATGTGAGAAAGGGAGATGCAGGTTTCGTTATCATAGTCATTTATGTGGATGACTTGATTATTACAGGTAACAGTGACAATGGGATTGTTGAAGTTAAGGACTTCTTGAAGAAGAAGTTTGAGATGAAGGATTTGGGTGAGCTGAGATACTTTCTTGGTATTGAGGTGATCATATGTGATGATGGTATATGGCTATCACAAAGGTAGTATGGCTTGGATATGTTATCCAAGAATGGTATGACAACATGTAAGCGTCTTTCAATACCATTGGAGAAAAATGTGAAGTTGAGTGTCGAAGTTGGGGATGAGATAGAAGACCCTACTATGTTCAGGAGGATAGTAGGGAGTTTGATTTACATGACTATCACAAGGCTAGACTTGAGCTATGCTATTGGCCTTGTGAGTCAGTTTATGCAGATGCTTAAAAAGCCTCATTTGGATGCAGTTAGAGGTATATTGAGATATGTGAAGTTCACTTTACATTATAGACTTTTTTATGAGGCAGGTAGTAAGGATGTATAGGTCTTTGGATACAGGGATGCAGATTGGGTTAGTAGCATGTCAGATAGAAGATCTGCTAGTGGATTCATATTTTCCCTTGGTAGTGCGGTAGTTACATGGAGCAACAAAAAGCAACCTATAGTTGCTTTATCGAGTACAAAGGCTGAGTATAGAGACGCTGCTATAACAACATGTGAGGTGGTATGACTACAAAAGTTATTAGGTGATTTGGATGTGCAGAGAGATGGTCTAGTTGTCATTCATTGTGAAAACATGAGAAGCATATAGCTAGCTAGGAGTCCAGTGTTCCATGCTAGGAAAAAATACATTGAGATGCACTACCAGTTTGTGAGAGAGCAGGTACTTGCAGGAGAGATTGACTTGGTATATGTCAGTACACAAGATCATATAGCTGACACTTTGACAAATGCATTGGGTACAAAGAAGCTTCAAAAGTTCCAAAGCTTACTTGGAGTTGCAAAGATAGAGTTGAGCTTGAGGGGGAGTGTTGAGATGGCAAGCTCAACATATATGGACATTGATAATGGACTGTCTAGCTAGATGGGTCTACACGTCTACACTTAGCATATTGGTGGTCATTATGATACTCACATGGCCACTGACTTATCACTTATTATATCTAGTTGTTACACCTACCTGAAGATGGCAAATATATAATGCCAGTCGATTAGTGTAGTCGATTATGCATTGTTTGACTTAGTAGGTCACTTTCCTTTATGTTGTATCTTATCTATACTTTGTGTATATTATATAGTGAGTGGAAGAAAAAGAAGAAATCAGTAAGAAAACGTTTTGGCATCCATCTCTCTTCTTGTGTTCTTGAGTGAGCTTCCTCTTGTGTATATAGTATGTGTTTGGTATAGCAGCTCAAGTAAGTCCCCCCACCATGAGATTCTTGACAGGGTTTACTCTTCATGCACTAGGTATGCTACATTGTTTCTTGGTTATGATAACTCTAGTAAGTGGAGAAACAAGGTCTTAGGAGGGATGTCAATGTAAAGGGTAAAAGGGACGGGTTATCTTAGTAAAGATGAAAATGGATTACGCCTAGGGGTTGAGTGAGTACATAGATTTTTTCAAAGGACTAGCCTCCAACTACACGTGGGTTCCACCTGCATCACTAAGATTTGGGATCTATCACTATCATTAGAGGACACCTAACCCTTGTACATAAGTCGATGTCCACATCATGGTGTCATTTGGATCTTATACAAAATCTTACAATCATGGACCCCGTCTGTCACAGGCTTATATGTATTTATATATATATATATAAGGAACTAAAGTCAAAGAAACTTTTGGAAGCCATTTTTTATAATTTCAATAAATTCCAAGGAAAATCAAATTTTAATAAAACTCCCATGCCCCTTGATTGGTTTTGACTTCGTCTACAAAGTTGCAGAATAAAATTTTCTCAGATTCTTCACCGATTTGAAGTTACGAAGGCGCAGACTGGTGGCTGTACGCAGTTTTCTTCTCTCTTTCATCCTTATCACATCAACTTTCCATTTTATCCTTCTTGTAAATATGTTATAATAATGTGCTTTGGGCATTCAACTCTTATAATCTAGCTCCCTTTCTCTATCTTGTCTACCACCACCCTTGGCTTCTTGCATGATGACCAAGGTGGGGACTTGTCCCATCCACTATTCTCCATATTTTTAAAGATACCATACATCATCTAGGATTATGTTAATCAAGAAGATTAGCTTAATATAATCCCTCATGGAGGCTATATAAGGTGCCCATGGAGATGTAAAGGACACAATGAAAAGCACATGAGAGCATTTTAGAACACCCTTATGCTAGTCCATCTCTTTGAGGTAAGCTATGAGTGAGTCTCTTTTATTATGTAGCATCTCATGAATACATAATTTCAAGCTTTCTCTACCTCTTCTCCTCTTTTCTCCCTCTCTTCTCATATCTCTGTCTCATATTATAATATGCTGTTTAGATCATATGTACTCTCTTCTAATTCTCCCTCTACATTCATACTTAACTTATTAAGTAAGACTTGCCATATACTCTATTTGTGGGGAATTCTTATTTTTTCATGTTATATATATGTTCATGGGAGAATATAGGAGCCATTATCTCTATTAACTTTCCATCATCTTCATTTCCATTAAGATGGGCTACAAATTCTCTCTCATGAAGTTGTGTTTTAGCTCTTTCCATTCTCTTTGAGGAAAGGGATGTCCTAGCCCATCCTCCCTTTGGCTAGGTAGTTCCCTTCTTTAGCTCTCTTAGTGAGGATTGGAGGCTAGGTGGATGAGAGGCAACCCACTCATCTTTTTAGCTCTCACTTGCATTTCAATTCAAGGGTCGGAAAATAGTATGCATTACTGATATTGGATATTGGCATGTGCCAATGGTTAGTCATGCTAGCATTTTTAAAGAAATGAAGAAAGTTATTTATGCTTACGTGATTTTTGTGAGAGAGTCAAAAGAAGGTAATGATTCAAGGGCACTTGATGCCTCTAATGAACATAGAATACCAACTAATGCTTCTAAGTCTCAAACTTTAAAAGAACCCCTCTCTTCAATTGATTAAGCCACACATGATTTTGTTAAACAATATGAAGATTATTTTAGTGATTCACTCCTAGGAGAGTTACCTCCTAAGCGCCCGAAAGATCACACAATTAATCTTATCCCAGGCAATTCACTACCCAACCAACTGCCTTACTGAGTAAGTGCAAGTCAACAAGAGGAGATTCTAAAACAAGTAAACAAACTGTTGGAAAAAGGGTTAGTTCAACCTAGCTCTTCTCCATACTGCTCTCCAATCTTACTAGTTCAAAAGAAAGATGGTTCTTTCCGTATGTGCATAGACTACAGATTTTTGAACAAGATCACAATCAAGAATCATTTTCCTATCCCAAGGATAGATGATATCTTGGCTAAGTTGCAAGGGGCTAGTATCTTTAGTTGCATTGATAGGGATATGTAGGTGCTATTCTGTTTGATTTCGTTAGGCCAAGAGGGCCAATTTTGTGAGTTTTAAATGCTTTATTTCGTTAGGCCAAGAGGGCCAGTTGTCTGTTTAGTGCAGGTGCGATTAATGGTTTCTTGTTGTAGTCTTGTGCTAGACAGGTTTAAAGAAGAGCTTGGAAGGAGCCTTTGTTGCACGGAAGCTTCTCGTGGCCCTATCCACGTGATATCTCTCCTTTTTGAGTACCGTGTTTTTATGTTATATGTGTCTGAGTACTTGTAAGGGGATTTTCTTTTCCTATTGGGGGACCGGCGCCCAAGGCATGCAGTCCCAGGTTTAGGTTTGGTATGTCTTAGGGAGGTTTGAGTAGTCATTACCTCTTGTAAAGACATTTTCAGGCATCGAAAGACCTGTTTTAGAAGGCCGTCCTAGTGACCCTGTTCTACTAGCCTGCTAGGCAGCCGTTCTAGGAGTTCTTGTTAGTTGTGAGGCAGTTAGAGAAGCCTTCCAGAAGAAAAATAATGATGATATAGAGAAAAGAAACCCTGAATATCTCAAAGAACATAAATATATACAAAGGTGTGTAAAAAGGGGTTCTAACTCCTATAAAAATAGAATAGAAAAGAAAGGAAACTTTATAAGCAGTTGATCATCACCTTGCGGAGGCCTGGTAGGTTCCTGGGGACGAGTCAGGCCGATGCCTTGTCTTCCTAGGGGTGGCGTATTGCTAGGAAAGAAGAAAGTAAGGAAGGTTGGAGTGAAAATAAAAGTGAGTGTCAGAAAAGGATTAAGTGTCGCCTTGCGAGGGCTTGGTAGGTTCTTGGGTACTGAGACAGGACCTGAGGCCGATGCCTTGTTCTCCTTGGGTCAATACGCTCAGCTCCCTCCTTTTTACATGCCCGAGTATGGAAAACCCTAAAAGAAGAAATGTGCTACAATAAAATACTTCTTGATCTGGCTATAGGAGTCCTCGCCTAGTAGGAGCTCCTGGTTGTGTTGTCCTTAGTTAGGTAGGTAGTTCAGACCACCACTTAGGGCAACCTTTTTGATAGTTCTTTTTAGTTTGGCCCTGTTGGGGCAGTCGGTTAGTAGAGCATAGAAAACATATATCTATTTTTTTCAAGAGCTTCGTAAGCATAGACTACATGTCAATGCTAAGAAGAGTGAAAATTTCCTTTCGGAAATTCATTACTTGGGCCATATTGTTTCTCACAATTTGGTCAGAATGGATCCTGAGAAGATTCGAGCCATTGTTGAATGACCTACATCTACTTTTGTACATGAAGTTAGACATTTCTTGGGCCTATGTTCATACTACATGAGGTTCATACGAGGTTTTGCATATGTTGCATCTCCTCTACATGACCTTACTAAGAAGCGAATGCCTTTTTTTTGGGGATCAAGGCAATTACAAGCCTTTGAAAGAATTTTCTTCTGACTCAAGAACCATTTCTCATAGTTTCAGATCTTCAAAAACCTTTTGAAGCTCACCGCGATGCTTTTGGGGATTGCATTGGAGCTCTACATAACCAAGAGCATAATGCAGTAGCATTTGAGATCCGACGCCTCAAGGACCATGAGCTACATGCTTTAGTATATGAGAAAGAGCTTTTGGTGATGGTACATGCTCTTCAAGTATCATGGAAACACTATTTACTTGGTGCAGAATTTGTTATTAATACAGATCACCAAAGTCTAAGATACTTCGTTACTCAGAAAAAGCTCTGAGAGAAACATATGCGTTGGGAAAATTTATTATCTGTGTTTCATTTTCAAATCCTTTACACATCTAGAACTAAGAATGTGGTAGTAGATGTTGTATCACAGTGACTTCGAGTGAATGCAATCACAACTATTTACCATAACAAGTTCATGGATTTATCCAAAATCTATACAACTGATCCCGACTTTTCAACCATATGGGATTAGGTTAATTGAAGTCAATCGATTATACCTTACTCGATTCGAGATGGTTATTTGTATCATCATCAAGTAATTTGTGTAGCGTTACCATTGCGACACAAGGTAATGGATGAAGCACATGCATCTTTATATACTGGATATAGGGGTATTCCACCCACTAGTCAAGCATTGGAAAGATATTGTAAAATATTACACGGCCCAGTGAACAGAATCTGAGAAAGAGATAGAGAGTACACAACAGATAAGAGGAGAATCTGTAATATTCCCACCCATGAATATGGACTTCCCGCACACTGCGTAAACCTTGTGCAAAGGGTATTCCACATATTGGATTTACCGACAGTATAATGTGTAACCTGCACGTGAGAAATCGAGACCATCCGCATTGGTAAAGCAAGCCGAGGGTTCAAAACCGAAATTCACGCGTAAACACCCTCTTGAGAGGGGCAAAATAGATATTATTAAAGCAAATTTTTTTATTATTTATCCCTTTCCCCCAGCCGATTCACGACTGGAGGAGAGGGAGTGTGGGAGGATGGCTTGGTGGAGTCGTGGGCTGCATGAGGAGAGGGGGGAAGCCATGCAGTGGCCACGTGGTGAGCTCACCTCTCCCCCCCCCCTAGGCCTATAAAAACCCCCTCCCCAGGGAGCCAGGGTCTCCTGGTGGCGTGAGGAAAAGGACGATCGAAGGGAGAGAAGGGAGCATGACCACCGTTGCAGCCAAGGAGATCGCCACCACAGTCCGCCGCCATATCGCCAGCAATCCCCCCTTTTTACTTCGTCGATTTCACTCCAATCATTGGCCTTCACGTCTTCTGGATAGAACATAAGTTTTTTTTAAAGGCTTCTTGAGAAGCTTCTAAGGGTGGCTTCCATAAGCCCCATTCCCACAAGCCTTCCCAAGTTGCTTTCAAAACCGCGTTTTCGGTGAAGGAATTTCCTATGTACAAGGGAGAAGGTAGATCTTAAGGCTGTTCGGGAAAAGCGTAGAAGCGAGGATAATCCGCGAAGTTTGTGATCAAGCCTACGATGGCTCCCAAGAAGACGCAAGGCACACCTGCGGGAGGTTCTTCCCCGGACTTACACGTGGATATCACCGCGGATCCACAAATCCAGGTTCCGTGAATATATCTCCACATGAAGAGATGTTTTAAATACGCTTAATTCCATAGGGAAATTCATTCTACGTTATCATTAATTCATGGGTAGTGATAATAGTACATTCGATAAATTATAGATAAAGGATCCGTGCATATCATGCATCTGCAAAGTTATGAGTGAAAAGCACTTATTCTCCTTGTGAACTTAGTTGCAAACTGTCTCGTCCTGCATCTTCAAAGTGAAAGCCACATATGGCCTAGGGTAAAAGGGGAAATTGTTAAAATGCATTGGTCATGTAGGGAAGGAGTATTTTGCATTTAGTCAAAACTCCCCTCGTTACGATGTCAAGATTGTGGGAGAGAAGGAAGGAGTCTCGCTTGAAGCTTTCTTGCTTGCACAATGGGGGAAGACACACAAGGGTGGAGGCTGAAAACAGTTTTCCTCTTCTTAGTTGTGTAAGCCAAAAGAACTCTAGTACAAAGAAATAGAAGAACCCTATATATGGGTCTCAAACCAAACTCAACTAACTAAGGTGGCATACTAACTGAGCCACGAACTAGAGTAGATAAGGATAGCTATCATGTAGCTATTATTCATGGGCGGTGTACCAACCGCGTCTGCAACTGACAAGTCGGTGACATAAATATACAACGGTCACCCTGGCGTATCACGAGTGGAGCTCGATATCTCAACACTCCCCCTCGAGCTCAATCCCAATTCCTGCACACCAAGCAGGTCTCTGAACTTGCACAGCTTCTCTGCGCCCAATGCCTTCGTGAATATGTCAGCTACCTGATCCTCTGTGCTGACATAAACTAGATCAATAAGACCTAGTAAAACCCTCTCTCGCACATAGTGATAATGCACCTCAATGTGCTTTGTTCTAGCATGATAGACTGGGTTATTTGCCAAGTGTATACTACTCATGTTGTCACAATAAATGACAACTGGCCCATCTGTAGACTGATGCATATCATAAAGTAGCTTATGCAACCAAGCTACCTCACATGCAGCCATTGCTGCACCCCTGTACTCAGCCTCTGTGCTCGACAAGGCAACTGTAGGCTGTTTCTTGCTGCTCCAAGTGACTGCAGCACTCCCAAAAGAGAATACATATCCACTGGTAGATCGTCTATCAGAAATACTACCAGCCCAATCAGCATCAGTGTATCCATGCAACTGTATCTGAACCCCAGTCTCATAAAATAGTCCATACTGCAATGTGGACTTCACATACCTAAGTATGCGTCTAGCCGCATCCAAATGTGGTTTCCTTGGAGCCTGCATAAACTGACTTACCAATCCAACAACATAGCTCAAATCTGGCCTGGTAATAGTCATATAAATCAAACTTCCTACTATGCGTCTGTACATAGTAGGGTCTTCTAGAAGCTCACCTGCATCTGTGCTCAGCTTCACATTTTGCTCCAAAGGAACTGAAATAGGCTTACAGCCTGTCATCCCATATTTGGACAGCATGTCCAATCCATACTGCCTCTGCAAGAGCTGTATCCCACTTGGTGATCTAATCACCTCAATGCCCAAGAAATAACGCAGCTCTCCCAAATCCTTCATCTCAAACTTCTACTTCAATAGCATTTTCACATGAAGGATATCTTCATCACTGTCACCTGTCATAATCAAATCATCAACATAAATGACAAGCAGCATAATACCTTTCTCTGTTTTTCTCACATAAAGTGAGAAATCTGCCTTGGAAATCTGAAAGCCAATAGTGACAAGATACTGTCCTATCTTGTCAGACCATGCTCTAGGTGCTTGCTTCAAGCCATACAAGGCTTTCTTCAACCTGCAAACAAACTCAGGATGAACAGCATGCACATAACCTGGTGGCTGCTCCATATAGACCTCTTCTTGCAAATCACCATGCAAGAAGGCATTCTTTACATCCATCTGATGTAAAGACCATCCCTTTGATGCAGCCATAGCAATGACTGCTCTTACGGTTGCCATCCTTGCAACCGGACTAAATGTTTCTTCATAGTCAATGCCATATGTTTGTGCATACCCCTTGACTACTAATCTTGCCTTGTATCTGTTCACAGAACCATCAGCATTGTGCTTCACCTTATAAACCCACTTACAGCCAATTGCATTCTTACCTTTAGGCAAAGGTACTAACTCCCATGTAGCATTTGCTTCCAAGGCATCCATTTCTTCATCCATGGCTTTCTCCCATTTTTCTTTTCCCATGGCTTGCTCAAAAGATGTGGGTTCTGGTTCCTGTATCACTTTGACCATATATGCATAGTGAATGGCTGTAAATCCATCATATTTCAACCTATCCACAGGATACCTAGCTCTTGTAGACCTGCGCAAAGTAGGTTCACTCCCAGGTGCTCTCAAAACATCCCTGGTCTTCCTTACTCCAGGTGTAACAATAGAAGGAATACCCAACTCATCATCAATGCTCTGTTCTGAGCCACTGGATTCACCATCCACATAAGAGTGACCTGCATTCACATCAAACATGGGCTGATCAACCTTCTCTTTTCCTTTTCGTGATACCTGCATACCACTATCTGCATTGCTTTGAGAAGATTCTCCTGATCTCAATCTGCATGTCCATGGCGAAGAATGTGAACCACTGCTAGAGGACGCTCCAGGTCCACTAATATTTTGTGACTGTTGCTGTGAATTCTGTGCAGTATTACCATTTTGTGCATCTTCATCATCAATCACATTTACTGGTCTATACCAGCTACTCATCTCATCAAAAACAACATCTCTGCTCACTGTAAACTTACGAGTAGAAGGGTTATAGCATCTATACCCTTTTTGCTACAGAGAGTAACCAATAAAGATGCACTTCTCAGCTTTTGGATCCAACTTGGATCTCAGCTCATCTGGCACATGTACATAGGCAATGCAACCAAAAATTTTCAAATGAGAAATATCTGGTTTCCTACTAGTATACCTCTCCTCTGGAGTCATTCCATGTATTGCTGCAGTGGGAGTTCTGTTCATTATGTAGACTGCTGTAGCAACTGCTTCAGCCCAATAAAAATCTGGCAAGTCTTTTTCATTGAGCATGGCACGAGATACCTCTCCAATATGCCTGTTTTTCCTTTCTGCAATTCCATTTTGTTGTGGGGTATAACTGCATGAATATTGCTGCTTTATGCCATGCTCCTGCAAGAACTTTGCAAACTCATTTGAGAGGTACTCTCCCCCTCCATCTGACCTTAGGCATTTTATCTGCAAGCCTGTTTCTTTTTCAACCATAGCTTTAAGAGTTTTGAAATGCCCAAAAACTTCACTTTTCTTTTTCATAAAATACACCCAAACTTTTCTGCTATAGTCATCAATAAAACTGACAAAATAATGACAGCCTCCAAGAGATGCAGCTTTAGTTGTCCACACATCAGAGTGAATTAATTCCAATGGCTTCTCACTCTCTTGAACATGTCTAGGAAATGGTTTCCTTGCCTGTTTTCCAAACTGACAGGCTTCACATACCTTATGCATTTCTGCAACCTTGAATTTGGGCAATCCTGCAACAATATTTTGGGCCTGCATTGATTTAAGTCACTGTACATTAACATGACCAATGCGTTTATGCCAGATATCAATATCTGCAACTACACCGGTCCCATGTGCAAACATTGCTGCACTCAATTCAGACATGTCTGCATCCAATGTAAACATTCTGCCCTTCTTCTTTCCTTTTGCTATCAAGCGACCTTTATTTTTCATATCCTCAACAAAGCATCCATGAGGATTAAATCTGACCTGCAAGCCCTGTTCAACCATTTGACCAACTGAAACCAGATTCTTGGTAATATTCGGGACATGAAATACATCGGACAGGTATTTCTTTTTCCCACCCTGCATAGACAAGGGAATTTTTCCAATCTGCACAATAGGATGTGCAGTATCATCACCAGTCTCCACAAATCCTGGTTTTTCCATTTTCCTTGCATCCTCCATCCATTCTGCATGACCTGTCATGTGGTTTGATGCATCTGAGTCAACATACCATACATCATTGCTTTCTTCTGCACTTGTCATAGAATTGTTCATGTGCTGCACCATGAACAAATGCTCATTTCTGTCATCACCCTGTCTACTAGAAGATGCATAATTCCCTTGTTGCAGTTTTCCATTCATGATGTCATTCTGCTTTTTATAGCAGTCTTTAGCCATATGACCCATTTTACCACAATAGTAGCATTCAACATTACTGTTTGCATTTTGGCCTCTTTGCCATCCACCACGACCTCTTTGGCTCCCCCTGCCTCTAGAGTTACCACGTCCTCCTCCATAGGACTGGTTTTCTTGAGTTTGCTGCATATTCTGATTTCTGCCACGGCCTCCAAATCGGCCTCCTCTACCTCTGCCTCTACCTCTTCCAGCATTTGAGTAGAAGACAGCTTCTTTTGAAGTTCCTCCTGAAGAAGATGCACCACCATTTCTCTGTTCCTCAGAAATTAGAAGAGCAATCAACTCCTCAAAATCAGGAAATCTTTCACGAACTGAAATGGATGTCCGAAACTGTGCATAATCCTTTCCTAGACCATTCAAGGTCACGGAAACTAAATCATCATCTTCCACTGGCGACCCAATGGAAGCAAGTGCATCTGCAATCTTCTTCACCTTCATGTGGTAGTCGTTGATGCTCATACTTTCTCTTTGCACATTATGCAACTTTTGCTTGAGCTGCATTTTCCTGGCTTGCGTATTTGTGCTATACATTTTTGACAAAGTATCCCATGCCTCCTTTGGCGTACTTGCATCCTGAATATGCACAATCATAGAGTCTGAAATACTGATAGACAGCCAATACATAACTTTCCTGGCTCTCTCATGCCATGTTTTAAATGCCTGCATTTGTTGTTGATTGGGAACATCAGGAAGAACTGGTTCTTCTTCATTTCCTGCAACAAATTCCCAATATCCTTTTCCCATAAGGAAATTCGTCATTCTAAACTTCCATGCTTGGAAGTTGTTCTTGTCAAGCTTTTCAGTGACAATCTGTGAAAGAGAATCAGACGCCATTACAGAATACTGCAAGAAATTCTGTCACTGCAAAAAACACAGCTTCACCCTCACAAGGGCAAATCTGCAAAACTGGCGAAAGTGGTATTTGACCACACAGTCACTTCCTAGTGACGATTTTGCATAAACAAGAACCAAGGATGATTCTGAAACTCCCAATGTCTCTGCGCACAAGCATACGATGCAATTTCTACAGTAACTTTTCACCGACCTGTAGAACAGTGGTCGCACAGCATAAAATTGAGCCTTTTCTTGAGTGCGTGCAGAAAACTTCCCTCTGCAAAACAGGCCCTGAAATGGCCTCAAATCAAAAAAACAAGGTCGCCGAGGGCTAAAGCCCTCGCCCGCAGCATATACTGCCCTCTTGCTTCACCGCGAAGGGCGTCTCAACCTGAGACAATGCACTCCTGCAATTTCCAGCTGTGCTACCTGCAGAGATCTGCTCCCAAAACTGGAAATGAAAGCAACACTGCTCCTCTTACCAGACCACCGCGAGCTTGGCTTGCTTTCTTGAGCTCCTTACCACGAACAAGGCTCTGATACCATGTCAAGATTGTGGGAGAGAAGGAAGGAGTCTCGCTTGAAGCTTTCTTGCTTGCACAATGGGGGAAGACACACAAGGGTGGAGGCTGAAAACAGTTTTCCTCTTCTTAGTTGTGTAAGCCAAAAGAACTCTAGTACAAAGAAATAGAAGAACCCTATATATGGGTCTCAAACCAAACTCAACTAACTAAGGTGGCATACTAACTGAGCCACGAACTAGAGTAGATAAGGATAGCTATCATGTAGCTATTATTCATGGGCGGTGTACCAACCGCGTCTGCAACTGACAAGTCGGTGACATAAATATACAACGGTCACCCTGGCGTATCACGAGTGGAGCTCGATATCTCAACATACGATTCGCGTGAGGGATTTGTTAATTTCTGTTTCACGGCATGATAAAGAACCCCGATCTTATAATTTAAAAAGATGCTTGCAATTAGATTAAATCGACACTTGCCTTAGTATTGCATGAACTTCACTCACGATGTTGTTGTATCTAAGGGTCGCACTTTTACTTTCGCAAACTTCATTTCATCATGTAACATTTAGAAATGATTGCATGGCTTATAAAAGCATGAAATGCAAATACTTAGACACAAGGTTGTAGGTGTTGTCCCTTGACCTAAATCCTAGTAAGCCCTATGTAGATTACTCTTCAAATTATCTTGCCTTTTGACTTTAATTAAAAGGAAGGGATAGGGCTATTGCGGATCTTATGTTATGTGAAAGTAATGAATTACAGGTTTACATGTATTGTAACATCTTGCAACTATTTTCGACTTTAGATAAAGTATATCATCTCTAGGAAAGAATTGTCCTTGTCAAAGACAAGTAGGTCAATTTACCCAAGTCATTTGTAGTATCACGACTGCTGGGGTTTCGTATAGGCATAGCTAGCTGATTCAATAAAAACCTCAAGTACTAGTTAGGGCTTGGCACGTTAGAGATGTAGCCAAGTAACTTACTTGGGCACCAAGTCGAAGTCCTCAAACCCAAAGGTCCTACCCACCTTTCCGGAAAGATTGACCCAATGGGACGCATAAGCAAATAATGATCTAGGGTTTCTACCCTAAGGATCATTCGACCTAGTGCTAGAACTTGGTTTGAGTTGGAATCCATAGGACCAAACGTTGTCGGTCTAGTGCAATTAGGATTGGGGTGAGTGAGAAGACGCCCTAAACCCTAATTCGAGTCTAATCATAATTCTCGACCGGAAAACACCATTCAAAAGTGAAATGATCTCTTGGAATGGAGGCGACACTTGTGCAACAAGTTGCAACGTCGCATAGCCTTGTGGGTTGATCACAAGAAAGTTTTGCCATTCCCTGGAATGAGGTTGGCAGGTTCTTGCGCAAGTTGAACTTGCAAGGGGATGAGTAGTCATCCTGTTACATCACCCTCATTGGGGAAAATTGCCAAGTTAAGGAAAGTTAAGTATCTGCTTGGTCGAAAATGATTAATCAATAAATTAAAGCAACATGGCTGCCAGGATTTACTATGAATAAAACCTAGCGTATTGGTTAAGTTGGGTTAACAGGGTATGGCCCTAACCCAAGGACAATAGGAATCTTGCCAAGTTGAAATTGATTCCGGATCGAATGCTGGACGCATTCGGAGAGAAGGATTCACTCCTTAACAGTTTGCCAAATAAACGACCACTGGGATTGATTGTGCTTGTAACAGTTTAGAAAGCACTGTTTGCATTGTTTGTTCAAGGAACTAAAGGATGAAAAGATATATAAATGCTCAGGTTGAAGGCCTGAAGGAAGGGGCAGTTCAGTTACCCCCGACTGCCTGCCTGACCCTAACCAAGGGGGTTGTTGACCGTGCCGGGAACGTGGACCGAACCCGCCACGAGAGGTCTTTCCGTTGTGATCTACTTGGAGCAAGAGGACGCTTGGGTGCCAGGGGGGGCTCTGGCCGTAAATCCCTCGCCCTCCGGGTCCTGCACAAGAGTATAACGTGACTCGGGATTGGATCTCGAGGCCCGCATACTAGTCTACGGGCAGAAGCTTGGAATAGTGATCCCTAGCGGATTACTGGATAAGCCTTCGGGCGGATTATAGACAAGCCTACGGGCGGAACTCCTTGTATTTCAAAGATAAATGATGATATGATAATAAAGAAGTTGTTTGATATTGTTTTTCTATGTCACGTGATAAGATTACGTGAAGGAACCAGTGCTTAACGGGATTAATCAAGGGAGCTGTTTGTTATATGTCAAATTAATGTGTTAGGTAATTACATAACTAAAACAACCGAGGAAAGTGCGGAGGATGGACCATGGGTCTGTCCTATGGATGGGTGGTCCCGGTTAGCCGGGAACTTTTCTCAAAAATCTTGAAAAACAACAGGATGATCATCATCATCAAAGCGAATAACGAGAACGATGACCTAGAGGTACCTCTTACCCAATTTACGCTGTTTTAGGGGAACGGAATGGGACTAGGCCTTATGGCAGAGAGGTTGAGCCTTGCATCCCTCTCGTTTCCCATTCTCCTTGAACCAAGTGTAGCGTGAATCCGCTTCGGACCTGTCGCTTCTGCGTAAAGTAGTTCGCTCGGGTCTGATGCTAGTTGCTGTTAGCTAATGACCAAACAGGAAAACACTAATTCCGGTCAATCCTAAGTGGGAAACGGCCAGGACACTTCCGCTACGTGGCAGACGCGGAAAGACCTAGATTGCAAAACCCGTAACATTCCATGGGAGTGTCGGGCGGAGTTTTCTAGACAGCCTTTCCGATGGACTGCCAAGACGTGTCCTAGAGGATTCTAGTGGACACGTTACAGTTGGTATCAGAGCCGACCAACAACGGAATTGTTTTCGTGAGATCTCAATAAAATGAAGTAAAGAAATTGTTGCTGTCCAAACATTTCCTCATCTTCAATATGGTCTTGCAGAACTATGAAGCGTGGAACAAGTTTTTGGTATTCCGGATCATGTTTATGACTGCAATGCATTCTCCGCATTATAGGCAGAGAGTTGAAATGATGAATATCCTGGAGCAGATTTATAATCCATCACTTTTATATATAGAACGAAGATGGACTGGGTCTTCAGGAATCTACTAGATAGCTGCCCACCGGTTCGCTTATCTACAAACCAACCTAAAGAGGATCAAGTGGTTGGAAGATTTGAAAGTCGTGAAGCTGTTCATTTTTGTGGAAGCTCACGTAAATTCGACTTTGCATATTCAAGGTCGGAGGGTTGAATTGAACTCATATGTATATGAGGAAGTAACCTGTGTAATCCCAGCTGACAGGATTAAGGTGTTGGGCCGCCATGGGAAGTATGGATTCCAGCGGAAAGGATATCCTGAACTTCCGATGAATTATCGATTCCTAAAGATCCATGACCCAAAACCCTACTATTACACAGTTCCTGTAGACAAATCCAATACAATGTTGTTCTCCCCAAACTAAATGTAATGATTGGATTATCATCACATGAGATGTTGTATAAGGCTACGCCCATGTAAATATAAATAAGGACTTCCTTTATCAATATCCGATTGTGCATCAGGGTTGTTACGAAAAGTTAAGTAGCTTCATGATTTACGAGATAGTTGAACTAAAGATAAGCTAATGTCAATTATCATACAATAATGTTAAGAAAACTTTTACTCAGGCACAACCCCAGGTACAGGTTCCAAATTCGCCCCCTACATCAAGTACTGCTGTGATCCAGGAGAAGAAGTTCCTCCTCAAGCAGATAAAGCCACCCGAGTTTGACGGGAAAGGCAGATTTGTCCAGTCTGATGCTGAAATTTGGATTGAATCTATGGAGGATTACTTCGAAGCAGCTGGTATTGCTCCTACCAATCAGGCCATGCTAGCCAAATTAAAACTCACCGGTGAAGCTAGACTATGGTGGAAACAATGGTGCAGGGATCAAGGGACTTCAGAGGGGTTCGTTACCTGGGAGAAGTTAAAGCAAGCCGTGCAGGGGAGATATTTGCCACCTGCATATCGTACACAGAAAATGAATGAGTTCTACGAGCTAAAACAGTTAGGACTCACCCTTGATGCATACTACTCTAAATTTGTCTCACTCTTAAAGTATGCGCCACAAATGGACACGACGCAGCAGGTGTCCAAATTTTGCGCGGGCTTAAATCCACCTGTAAATACTCGTCTCGAATCTATGCGACCATCAGATCTTCAGGATGCACTCATTCGAGCGGCACCTATAATTTAGGAAGTGCAAGCTAAACCAAGGGGTATTAAGAATTGGTATTATAGCGACCCGAACAGAGGAGCATTCAGACCCCAAGTTAAGAGAGTTCAAGGCCACAATCAGGGACAAAGGAAGAAAGCAAGGACAAATAACGTCAATAACTTTGTTCCTACTCACATTAATGGCCGAAACCTCCGATGTTTCCACTGCAACGAACTCGGTCACTTCAAAAGGCAATGTCCCAAGCTCAGCGAGGGACACCGTCAAGGTGCAGGCCGCAGTCAAGGAGCCGCCACCCGTGGAAGAGGGAGAACTGCCTGCATTACCAATAGGCAAAGATGTGAAGCATAAGAAGAGGAAGATCCGACTATGGAAGCGGAATTCGAAAGAGCGACAGTCCATGCCGCTTTACACAAGAAGGGCCCGAATCGCCAGTTCTCGATGATTCAAACACCGTCAGACTATCAAGGTAAAGGTTTCAAAACCTTGATTGATTGTGGCAGTACACATTCCTTTATCTCACCAGCGTGTGCTAAAAGATTAGGAATAGCCACAGTAGAAGCTCCCACCCTACTTGTGGAATTGGCAAACGGTCGTGAGGTAACTTGTACCAGGCAAACTGCTAAGGAGGAGTTCTATCTGGGAGGAAAGAAAACCTCAGTCAAATTCAGAGTCATGAATTTAGGTATCCATGAGTGTCTACTCAGGATGGATTGGCTTAAGCCTAATAATGCTCACATCCACTGTGGAAAGGGTCAAGTTTCCTTTCGAAACTCTGAAAGAGAGTTTGTTACATCTCAAGGTGAGGCAGGAGTGCCAAGAATCCAGTTAGCCAAAGTATCGCGGATCATAAAAGGGGTTAGAAAAGGATTACCTGTTTACCTGATCAAACTCAACAAATTAGATCAAAGGCAAGAGTCTCATGAGGGACCCTCTTGGCTAAAGGAATACGCTAACGTATTCCCTGAGGAATTAACTGAACTTCCACCTCCAAGAGAAGTTGATCATGAAATAAGGCTAATGCCTGGAGCTGCGCCAATTGCAAAGAGACCTTATAGAATGTCCATACCAGAAGCTATTGAGTTGAAGGAACAACTCAAGCAACTGTTAGATCAGGGTTACATCCGGCCTAGCAACTCACCATGGGGAGCTCCAGTACTATTCCAGAAAAAGAAAGATGGGACACTCGACTATATATTGATTACCGTGGGTTGAATCAATCAACAGTCAAGAACAAGTATCCTATTCCTAGAATAGATGAGCTTCTTGATCGCCTTCAAGGTGCAAAGATCTTCTCCAAAATTGATCTCAGGTCAGGTTACTATCAAATCAGGATCAAGGATGAAGATATTCCAAAAACGGCCTTCAATACAAGATATGGGCACTTTGATTTCTTGGTTATGTCATTCGGGCTTACAAATGCACCTGCCACCTTCAATAGATTAATGCAGGATATTTTTAGACCATATCTTGATGATTTCGTGCTTGTCTTCTTCGATGATACTTTAGTCTATTCTAAACAGGAAGAAGATCATGAACCTCAACTTCGGATTGTCCTTGAAACAATGAGGTCTCATAAGCTGTATGCAAAAATGAAGAAGTGTGCATTCTTCAAACGTCAGATTGAATATCTAGGATTCATAGTATCATCAGAAGGAATATCAGTAGACCCAGCCAAAGTCAGAGATGTGCTTGAATGGCCAATACCAGTATCCGTCAAAGAAATACGTAGTTTTCTTGGCTTGACAGGATGGTATAGGGTCTTTATCAAAAACTATGCTTTGATTGCAGCACCTCTTACCGACTTACTAAAGAAGCAGACTTCTATTACATGGTCAACTCCCGAACAAAATAGCTTCGACCAATTGAAGCAATGTTTGGTATCAGCACCTATTCTAAAACTTCCTGACCTCAATAAGGAGTTCGAGGTAGTAACTGATGCCAGCATTCTTGCCTTGGGGTGTGTACTTATGCAGGAAGGTCATCCAGTAGCATATTCTTCAAGGAAATTGAAGAGTCATGAAAAGAATTATGCCACGCATGATCTGGAATTATTAGCTGTCATCCATGACACTACCTGTTGGGTAACAAGTTTACTCTAGTAACCGATCATAAGAGTCTCAAATGGATTTTTACCCAGAACGAGCTCAACATGAGGCAACGTCGATGGATTGAAGTATTGGAGGAGTATGATTTTGAAATCAAGTATCGACCAGGGAAAGAGAATGTAGTTGCCGATGCACTCAGTCGCAAGGCATTCCTAAATTCCCTAATCTTGCAGAATCCATTAACGGCCAGATCTCTGGCTACAAAGGTATCTATGCCAAGCAACCCTATACTCGAACTAGCTAGAGAGGAAGCATGCCATGATTTGGCCTACCAAACCATGATAAAAGAAATATCTACCAAGGAGCAGAATCTGAAGTCACAAGCTAAGTATCGGGAATTTTCCATTGATAATGGACTTGTCTACTACAGAACAAGGCTATGTATACCAACAAGCTAGTCACTTAAGCAGAAGATATTATGGGAAGCTCACGATTCCCCTTTCGCAGGACATCCTGGCTATGCAAAAACTCTTAACGTAGTTAGGAAGAGCTACCATTGGGAGAGGCTCAAAGGTGACATTCTCAAATATGTCACTGAATGTTTGTCTTGCCAACGTATCAAGGCTGAACATGTCATGATGCCAGGAAAATTGCAACCACTTGACATTCCCCAAATGAAATGGGAATTCATCAGTATGGATTTTGTGGTGGGCTTACCCCAAGTCCAAGGAGGATACAACTCCATTATGGTTGTAGTTGACATGCTTACTAAGGTTGCACACCTGATTCCAGTAAAGACAAACTATAAAGCCTCCGACATTGCAAGAGTGTTTATCAAGGAGATATTCAAGCTACATGGGTTACCTAGAAGGATCATTAGCGATCGAGATTCTCTCTTCACTTCACACTTCTGGAGAGCTATCTTTGAAGCTATTGGAACTCAACTCTGTTTTAGCACTGCCTACCATCCCCAAACAGATGGACAAACAGAGCGAGTAAATCAAATCATTGAGGATATGCTTAGGGCATACTGCTGTCGAGAGCCGAAGAGGTGGATTCAGTACTTGCCGTTAGTAGAATTTGCCTACAATGCTTCTTACCAGCAGAGTATCCAAATGACCCCTTTCCAGGCATTGTATGGTCATGATTGTCGAAGTCCCCTAAACTTTTCTGATCCAACCCTAAGAGTTGAAGCTTCAAGACAAATGTTGGAAGACATGGATGACCAAATAAGGTCAATAAGACAAGACATACAAGCAGCCAAAGATAGACAAAAGGCATATGCGGATTTGAAACGCCAAGAGAGGATCTTCGGAGCAGGAGACATGGTCTTCATTCGTGTACGCCCGAAAAGGAGTTCTCTATCTCTAGGGGAATGCAAGAAGCTAAGTCCAAGGTATTGTGGGCCGTATAAAATCCTCAAATGCCTGGGACCCAATGCTTATAAATTACAACTTCCGGATAACCTAAAAGTTCACAATGTATTCCATATTAGTCTCTTAAAAAAATATGTACCCAACCCTAATCATGTACTCGATGACCAACAAATTGTAATGCCTAGTCAAGGAGTCCTTGAACTAAGACCGGAAAAGATTTTAGATGTCAGGGAGAGACAGTTAAGATCTAGAACCTTGAAGGAATGCCTCGTCCAGTGGAAAGATTATCCCGAAGAGGATGCTACCTGGATGGATGAAAGCTCTCTCAATCTTCAATATCCCCAGTTTATCTCGAGATGAAGACATCTCGATTCTTCTAAGGGGGAGAGAATGTAATATTCCCACCCGTGAATATGGACTTCCCGCACACTGCGTAAACCTTGTGCAAAGGGTATTCCACATATTGGATTTACCGGCAGTATAATGTGTAACCTGCACGTGAGAAATCGAGACCATCCGCATTGGCAAAGCAAGCCGAGGGTTCAAAACCGAAATTCACGCGTAAACACCCTCTTGAGAGGGGCAAAATAGATATTATTAAAGCAAAATTTTTTATTATTTATCCCTTTCCCCCAGCCGATTCACGACTGGAGGAGAGGGAGTGTGGGAGGATGGCTTGGTGGAGTCGTGGGCTGCATGAGGAGAGGGGGGAAGCCATGCAGTGGCCACGTGGTGAGCTCACCTCTCCCCCCCCCTAGGCCTATAAAAACCCCCTCCCCAGGGAGCCAGGGTCTCCTGGTGGCGTGAGGAAAATGACGATCGAAGGGAGAGAAGGGAGCGTGACCACCGTTGCAGCCAAGGAGATCGCCACCACAGTCCGCCGCCATATCGCCAGCAATCCCCCCTTTTTACTTCGTCGATTTCACTCCAATCATTGGCCTTCACGTCTTCTGGATAGAACAGAAGTTTTTTTTAAAGGCTTCTTGAGAAGCTTCTAAGGGTGGCTTCCATAAGCCCCATTCCCACAAGCCTTCCCAAGTTGCTTTCAAAATCGCGTTTTCGGTGAAGGAATTTCCTATGTACAAGGGAGAAGGTAGATCTTAAGGCTGTTCGGGAAAAGCGTAGAAGCGAGGATAATCCGCGAAAATTGTGATCAAGCCTATGATGGCTCCCAAGAAGACGCAAGGCGCACCTGCGGGAGGTTCTTCCCCGGACTTACACGTGGATATCACCGCGGATCCACAAATCCAGGTTCCGTGAATATATCTCCACATGAAGAGATGCTTTAAATACGCTTAATTCCATAGGGAAATTCATTCTACGTTATCATTAATTCATGGGTAGTGATAATAGTACATTCGATAAATTATAGATAAAGGATCCGTGCATATCATGCATCTGCAAAGTTATGAGTGAAAAGCACTTATTCTCCTTGTGAACTTAGTTGCAAACTGTCTCGTCATGCATCTTCAAAGTGAAAGCCACATATGGCCTAGGGTAAAAGGGGAAATTGTTAAAATGCATTGGTCATGTAGGGAAGGAGTATTTTGCATTTAGTCAAAACTCCCCTCGTTACAATTCGCGTGAGGGATTTGTTAATTTCTGTTTCACGGCATGATAAAGAACCCCGATCTTATAAGTTAAAAAGATGCTTGCAATTAGATTAAATCGACACTTGCCTTAGTATTGCATGAACTTCACTCACGATGTTGTTGTATCTAAGGGTCGCACTTTTACTTTCGCAAACTTCATTTCATCATGTAACATTTAGAAATGATTGCATGGCTTATAAAAGCATGAAATGCAAATACTTAGACACAAGGTTGTAGGTGTTGTCCCTTGACCTAAATCCTAGTAAGCCCTATGTAGATTACTCTTCAAATTATCTTGCCTTTTGACTTTAATTAAAAGGAAGGGATAGGGCTATTGCGGATCTTATGGTATGTGAAAGTAATGAATTACAGGTTTACATGTATTGTAACATCTTGCAACTATTTTCGACTTTAGATAAAGTATATCATCTCTAGGAAAGAGTTATCCTTGTCAAAGACAAGTAGGTCAATTTACCCAAGTCATTTGTAGTATCACGACTGCTGGGGTTTCGTATAGGCATAGCTAGCCGATTCAATAAAAACCTCAAGTACTAGTTAGGGCTTGGCACGTTAGAGATGTAGCCAAGTAACTTACTTGGGCACCAAGTCGAAGTCCTCAAACCCAAAGGTCCTACCCACCTTTCCGGAAAGATTGACCCAATGGGACGCATAAGCAAATAATGATCTAGGGTTTCTACCCTAAGGATCATTCGACCTAGTGCTAGAACTTGGTTTGAGTTGGAATCCATAGGACCAAACATTGTCGGTCTAGTGCAATTAGGATTGGGGTGAGTGAGAAGATGCCCTAAACCCTAATTCGAGTCTAATCATAATTCTCGACCGGAAAACACCATTCAAAAGTGAAATGATCTCTTGGAATGGAGGCGACACTTGTGCAACAAGTTGCAACGTCGCATAGCCTTGTGGGTTGATCACAAGAAAGTTTTGCCATTCCCTGGAATGAGGTTGGCAGGTTATTGCGCAAGTTGAACTTGCAAGGGGATAAGTAGTCATCCTGTTACATCACCCTCATTGGGGAAAATTGCCAAGTTAAGGAAAGTTAAGTATCTGCTTGGTCGAAAATGATTAATCAATAAATTAAAGCAACATGGCTGCCAGGATTTACTATGAATAAAACCTAGCGTATTGGTTAAGTTGGGTTAACAGGGTATGGCCCTAACCCAAGGACAATAGGAATCTTGCCAAGTTGAAATTGATTCCGGATCGAATGCTGGACGCATTCGAAGAGAAGGATTCACTCCTTAACAGTTTGCCAAATAAACGACCACTGGGATTGATTGTGCTTGTAACAGTTTAGAAAGCACTGTTTGCATTGTTTGTTCAAGGAACTAAAGGATGAAAAGATATATAAATGCTCAGGTTGAAGGCCTGAAGGAAGGGGCAGTTCAGTTACCCCCGACTGCCTGCCTGACCCTAACCAAGGGGGTTGTTGACCGTGCCGGGAACGTGGACTGAACCCGCCACGAGAGATCTTTCCGTTGTGATCTACTTGGAGCAGGAGGACGCTTGGGTGCCAGGGGGGGCTCTGGCCGTAAATCCCTCGCCTTCCGGGTCCTGCACAAGAGTATAACGTGACTCGGGATTGGATCTCGAGGCCCGCATACTAGTCTACGGGCAGAAGCTTGGAATAGTGATCCCTAGCGGATTACTGGATAAGCCTTCGGGCGGATTATAGACAAGCCTATGGGTGGAACTCCTTGTATTTCAAAGATAAATGATGATATGATAATAAAGAAGTTGTTTGATATTGTTTTTCTATGTCACGTGATAAGATTACGTGAAGGAACCAGTGCTTAACGGGATTAATCAAGGGAGCTGTTTGTTATATGTCAAATTAATGTGTTAGGTAATTACATAACTAAAACAACCGAGGAAAGTGCGGAGGATGGACCATGGGTCCGTCCTACGGATGGGTGGTCCCGGTTAGCCGGGAACTTTTCTCAAAAATCTTGAAAAACAACAGGATGATCATCATCATCAAAGCGAATAACGAGAACGATGACCTAGAGGTACCTCTTACCCAATTTACGATGTTTTAGGGGAACGGAATGGGACTAGGCCTTATGGCAGAGAGGTTGAGCCTTGCATCCCTCTCGTTTCCCATTCTCCTTGAACCAAATGTAGCGTGAATCCGCTTCGGACCTGTCGCTTCTGCGTAAAGTAGTTCGCTCGGGTCTGACGCTAGTTGCTGTTAGCTAATGACCAAACAGGAAAACACTAATTCCGGTCGATCCTAAGTGGGAAACGGCCAGGACACTTCCGCTACGTGGCAGACGCGGAAAGACCTAGATTGCAAAACCCGTAACATTCCATGGGAGTGCCGGGCGGAGTTTTCTAGATAGCCTTTCCGATGGACTGCCAAGACGTGTCCTAGAGGATTCTAGTGGACACGTTACAGAATCAGTAAATTCTTTAACTCCAAAAAACTAATACAAAGATGGCTATGTCCACCCGTGCGTTTTCACTGTGTGAAGCTTAGATGGCAATCTAGACAGAAGATAGGTGAAGAGCTTAAGGCTAGCTGGAACAACAACTCTGAGTGGGTGAAAGATGAGTGATCGATGGCTGTGAAGGGGTTTAGCTTTTATAGCCTGCGAAGGCCGTGAGGTTGGCTTGACTAACCTACCATATAAGCCTCCACTAGTCGGCCAGGGAATATTCCAAGAAATATTCCCTTTACCATTCGGGCCGCTTCCGCAGCCCCCAGACCCCATAATAGGGGCCCCTTTTAACTCCCTTACCCCGCAACTCGATGCAATGCGCCTCGAGTTGCTACCAGCTTAACTACTCCGTCTAACCCAAAGATTAGACCCACAACGGTCACCTTTTTGCCATCCGGTCACATAGACCTAATCTTATATACAAGTCAGGACTCAACCAATGTCCGGGCTCACATTTGGCTTCTCCTCATAATGCGGGCCTTACAACTTTGAGCACCATGGATCATTGGTAGCACCTAATGAGGGTGGGGCATTGATCATATCTAACACCCCCCCCTCAATGTCCACCCATTGGTGAACTATCTCCTCGGCCCATTGCCGAGTCTCTGAAGATGAACTTGAAGCAGATCCTTCGTAAGTGCTTTGGTGAAGATATCTGCCCCATTCTCCTCTATTGGACAGTAGACCAGTTCCACTATCCCATCCTCTATAAAATTACGCACATAGTGATACTGGATCTCTATATGCTTGGTGCGTGCATGAAACACTGGATTTTTGGCAATGGCGATGCAACTCTGATTATCACATCTTAGCACAATTGGTTCTTCATCCTGCACTCCCATATGCAATAGAATCATTCTCAACCATACTGCTTCACATGCAACAAAACAAGCTGCCTTGTACTCTGTTTCGGTAGAAGACAATGCCACTGTTGGCTGCTTCTTACTAATCCAAGAGAAAATTCCTGAACCCAAAGAGAAACAAAAACCAGAAACTGACTTCCTGGAATCACTGTCTCCTACCCAATCTGAGTCACAGTTTCCCACAAGAGAAGTTTTGAAACTGTATGTGATACCATAGTCAAGAGTTTCCTTCAAGTATCTGAGCACCCGCATCCCAGCCTTTCAATGACTCTCATGAGGTTTGTTTGAGAACCTGCTCAAAACACCAATAGCAAAACTGATATCTGGTCTGGTGTTACACAAGTAGATCAGACTGCCAACCAACCTCCTATACTTCCCAATGTCTGCTAGTGCTGATGTATCCTCGACGGATAACTTTGCATTCACCTCCATAGGTGTAGCTATCTCCTTGCACTCGGTCATGCCAAATGCCTTTAAGATCTCCCATGCATACTTCTTCTGAGAGATGAAGATCTTTCCTGGCTCTTGCCAGACTTCAATCCCCAAACAATAGTGCAGCAAGCCCAAGTCTGTCATTTCAAACTCAGAACTCAAAGCCTTTCGAGTTTGGTTGATCATATCTTCATAGTCACCTGTAATAAGAAGGTCGTCCACATATATGACAATCACTACAGACTTTTGACCATCCCTGTAAACATACAAGTTAGCATTTGAGGCACATCTTTTGAAGTTTTGGTTTAAAAAGAACTTATCTATCCGCTGGTACCATGCTCTGGGGGCTTGTTTCAGCCCATACAATGCCTTCTTCAACTTACACACTTTGTTCTCTGAATGGCGGGCCTCAAACCCTGGTGGCTGAGCCACGTACACCTCCTCCTTGAGGTCACCATTTAAGAATACTGACTGAACATCCATTTGGTACACTGGCCACTTCTTGTGGGCAGCCACTGCAAGTACCGTGCAAATAGTGGTCATTCTGGCAGTTGGGGCAAATGACTCTTGAAAATGAAACCCTTCAACTTGTGAAAATCCTTGGGCAACCAGTCTAGCTTTGTACTTTTCTAAGGTACCATTAGCCTTGTACTTTACCTTCCAGATCCACTTGGTGCCAATAACCTTCCGCTTTTCTGGTCAATCCACTAGCTCCCAAGTGTCATTTTTCATTATGCTGTCATACTCCACTTGCATAGCAGCCTTCCATGATGGATCTGCAAGTGCTTCTTCTAAGTCAATTGGCTCCTTTACTTCTCTCATAATCTCAACCATCAAGGCCATATTGACTATGTGAGCAGAAGCCCGCCTTTGCTCCTCTATTCTCTGAGACCTCCTTGGTCCATCTGCCTTCTCCTGAACAGATGTAGGCATAGGATTATTGTGGTCATAGAGCTACTTCACCCAGCGCGGCAATGGCTTTTCCGGTGGGGTGATGTCAGGTTGGTGAACTTTTTCCTCATCATCTGAGGATGATGCTTCCTCCTCCCTAAGGATAGGGACAACTCTCGGGATAGGTTCATAGTGGACTATTTCTTCGCTTGATGATAAAGTGGAAGAACTTGCCTTCTTCTCCTCCACTGTATGCAGCTCCTCCTTGAACACCACATCATGGCTCGCGATGATCTTCTTTGCCTCTTGGTCATATAATTTGTAAGCCTTTTGCTCATCACTATAACCCAAGAAGATACATTTTCTGCTTTTTGGTTTTAGCTTGTTTCTATTCTCATCTGGAACATGTGCATAACATTCACATCCAAAAATTCTGAAATGTGAGACAGATGGTTTCTTACCAGTGTAAGCCTCATGAGGTGTTTTTCCCTTGAGAGCCTTTGTGTAGCTCTCATTTAAAATGTAGACTACAGTATTAACAGCTTCAACCCAAAAATGGTTAGGCAATCCCTTGCCCTTTAGCATGCATCTTGCCATATCCACAATGGTGCGATTCCTGCATTCCACAACACCGTTCTGCTGAGGTGTGTGAGGCGTCGTCAATTGATGCTTGATCCCTTTGCTCTTGCAAAAGCCTTCAAACTCCTTTGAGTTGAACTCACCACCACCATCTGTTCTAAATTTCTTCACACTTTTCCCTGTTTCATTCTCAACAAGTTTCAGCCATTCTTTAAACTTACCAAAAGCTTGAGCCTTATCAGGAAGGAAGTACACCCACATCTTCCTACTATAGTCGTCGACAATCAACATAAAATAAGAAGATCCCCCCAAGGCCTGTGTAGGCATCTTACCACACAAGTCAGCATGCACCAACTCTAGAGGAGCATGTGCTCTATTCTTGCTTTCTTGTGGAAATGCCTTTCTCTGTTGCTTGCCCATCATACAAGCTTCACATGGTTCCTTCAATTCAGTTATTGTAGGTAGGTGACCAACCATACCTTGCTTTTGCATGTCCTTCAACACTGCAAATCCGATGTGTCCAAACCTTTCATGCCAAAGCTTACTTGTGCCCACTCGAGCGGTGGCTATAAGAGCACTTAGCTCATACAGGTTGTTCCTTCTTTCTCCTTTGTCAACAATTGTGCCATCACTATCAATAATTACTGCACCTGTCTTCTTGAACCTCACTTCATGACCAAGATTAGTTATGACAGCAACAGATAAGAGATTTCTCCTGATTTCGGGAACATACAACACATTTGAAAGCTTTTTGACTTCACCATTTGCAGCAACAAAAGAAATAGTACCTGTGCCCGCAGTAGGGCATCTAGCATCATTTCCAACCATCACAGTGATGGATTCTTGTAGAGGCTGTATAGAACTGTATAGACCTTTCTTGTTGGTCATGTGACGGGAGGCCCTACTATCCAACACCCATGAGTCAGTGGTAGATTCTTCTTTCACCGAGGAGCACACTTCCTCAATGGTCGTAATGAATAATTCCAACTCTGTTTCAGCCGTATTAGCTGTCTCTTTCCCTTTACTTTTAAGGGTACTATTCTTTTCATCTGCCTTCTTAACACGACAATCTGCAATTGTATATCCTTTCTTCTTGTAGTAGAAGCACTCTCCTTGAAACTTTTTCTTGCCGTCCTTCTTCTTTTTGTCACCATTTTTTGGTGGAGGAACCACCTTTGCCTTTTGCATTGGCAGAGAATGCAACATCTCCATTGTTGCTTCCTTGTCGGGCTTTCAACCTAAACTTTTCCTCCATTAATAATGCACAAAACTCCTCAAAAGTCAAAGCTTGAGGACTCACCTAAGTTTTAAGGGCAGTTACTAGTCCATCAAACTTTTGTGGACAAATCCGAAGACACCTCTTCGCTAGCTCTTCGCTAGTCTTTTGTATCCCAGCGCCAGCCATCTGATCGCGCAGATTCTTAATCCGAGTGATGAATCCTTGTTTGGTTTTGTGTTTCATACTGACTCCTTAGTACATTCCAAGCCTCTGATGCTTTGGTTGTATGCTGAATCAAAGTCAGAACACTGTCAGAATAGCTTGTAACTAAGGCACACAATGCATCTGCATTTCTTCGTTTCCAAGATCGTAGAAGATCTGCATTCGGAGAAATCATCACACTAAGATTTGATGGGTTGGGGGTAGGCTGTGGTTCTGCGTTAGTCCCCAGCACAATCTCCAGAAGCTCATAAGAATCAAGGATAGTTGTAATTTTGAACTTCCACAAGGTGTGGTTTGTACCATCTAACTTGCCTTCGCTGAAGGTTGGTGGACAAATCCTTAGTGTTTGAATAGCCGGTACAACCGCACCACCTCCTGCACCGCTTCCTGATGCGCTAGAACCGCTTCCAGAAGTCGACATAGTTTCTCTTTGCTGTTGAAGCCTTTGCCTCTTGCACACTCTCTGATATCTAGAGCCCCCTGGGCTCTGATACCATGTAAAATATTACATGGTGTAGCAAACAAAATATGAGAAAGAGATAGAGAGTACACAACAGATAAGAGGAGAATCAGTAAATTCTTTAACTCCAAACAACTGATACAAAGATGGCTCTGTCCACCCGTGCGCTTCCACTGTGTGAAGCTTAGATGGCGATCTAGACAGAAGATAGGTGAAGAGCTTAAGGCTAGCTAGAATAACAACTCTGACTGGGTGAAAGATGAGTGATCGATGGCTGTGAAGGGGTTTAGCTTTTATAGCCTACGAAGGCCGTGAGGTTGGCCTGACCGACCTACCATATAAGCCTCCACTAGTCGGCCAGGGAATATTCCAGGGAATATTCCCTTTACCACTTCCGCGGCCCCCGGACCTCATAGTAGGGGCCCCTTTTAACTCCCTTACCCCGCAACTCGATGCAAGGCACCTCGAGTTGCTACTAGCTTAACCACTCCATCTAACCCAAAGATTAGACCCACAACGGTCACCTTTTTGCCATCCGATCACATAGACGTCATCTGATATACAAGTCAGGACTCAACCAATGTCCGGGCTCACATTTGGCTTCTCCTCATAATGGGGGCCTTACAACTTTGAGCACCATGGATCATTGGTAGCACCTAATGAGGGTGGGGCATTGATCATATCTAACAGATATTTCTTTTGGCCCACTCTTAGAGCTAACATTGAAAGATATGTCCGTGATGCAAGATATGCAAAAAAGTAAAGTATGACAAGCATAAACCACCTATTCTACTAAAGACATTACCTATTCCCAACGTGTATTGGGAAAATGTAGCCATGGAATTTATCATGGAGCTTCTTCGCACATAAGCAAGCAATGATGCAATCTGGACTATCATTGATAGATTCAATAAGAAAGCTCACTTTATACATCTGCGAAAGATAATCAAAGCCAATCATATGGCTAAGCTATTCATTGCCCATATTTTCAAGCATCATGGCATGCCTAAGTCCATTATAAGTGATTGAGATCCTTGCATGACCAGCCTCTTTTGGCAAGCTCTCTTTGAGAACCTCGGGACAAAGTTAAAGTTTTCATCCTCTTATCATCCTCAAATAGATGGCAGAGTGAAAGTGCTAATTCTACTATTCTGGACCTTTTGAAATCCTATGTCTTTGATAATCAAAGAGAATGGGAAAAGTATTTGCCTTTAGTAGAGTTTGCATACATTAATACAGTGCACTCTAGTACTAGTAAGGCACCCTTTGAGATCATCTATGGTAAGCGTCATTTACCACCCATTCTTCTTACAAAGGATAAGATGTTTGTAGGAGATGAGTTTGTTAGAGACATTGATATAACGTTCACTCAAGTAAAAGCTACTCTCCAAAGGACACAAGAGAAGCATAAACGCAAAGCTGATAAGCATCATCGTAAGTTAGATCTCAAGTTGGGACAATATGTTCTTCTTAAGTTTGAGAAGGCTCATTTGAAGAAGCAGAAAGGTCAAAAGGGCCAAGTCATTGGAATATTCATAATGCTTTCCATATAAATTTGCTATGTCCCTATATTGAAGAACCTCTAATGGAACCAATCAAGGAAGATTTACCTGACATAGAAGAAACAGAAGAGTTCCTTGTGCCTAAAAGAATTTTACACCATCATGGCCATACTCCAAGGTCAGGTAAGGTATTATGGAAGTATCTAGTTAAGTTTAAGAATTATCCCCCATTGGATGCTCAGTTTATGACTGAGAGAGAACTAGAAGGCTTTCCAGATCTTCTAAGGACTATGTATCCCCTCTACAGTTGAGGTCAACTATTTAGAAGACAGAGGGATATCACTCAATTGATTGCTTGTTATGCATTCTCTATTTAATAAATTTATGTCAATAAATTAATGAGTCACTTTTCTTTAAGTGTTGATGATGATCTAGCATGGCCATGAGACCATTTAAAGGCTAGTATTTCTATGCATCACTTTATGGGGTGATTAGAGCACAGTGACATGGATATTTGATACATGTGGTACAAGTTATGAAGGGGGAAGGAAGTGTATGCCAATTGTAAGAGTGTACACAATAACCAAGGAGTTACACATAAATGAAGATGGATTGAGTTCTAAGAAGAGGAATTGTATTAGCATAGTGTATATATATTTATGTGTACATCTAGGGACGCCTGGGAATGTTAACTTGTGTGTAATGAGCATGGCATTCATTTGGGGTCATCCTCTCCCTTACAAGTCAAGGTTTAAGGTATTTTCTTTCATTAAGAAAGACAAGAGAGGGAATTCTCTCACTAAGAAAGATGAGAGACGTGATCCTCTGGAAGTGAGGAGAGAAGTGATTTTCTCTTTCTAAGGTCTAAAATGACACAAGCTTTTGTGTGGAACTCAATCCTAAGATTGAGGCCTAAAGGAAATTTTACGAACTCTCCTTTAGGTGGTTGCACGGACCACAAGTTAAGAGTACAATTTAAAATTTAGTTTTTTAAATTAAAAAAGACGTCGTGAATCCATTTTTAAACTATATGGTGATAGAAAGACGATCTCTAAAAATGACCCGCGAGGGTTCGAGATCTACAAGTTTTGTGTTGGACGTTCTTTCAGCCAAAAAATACAAAGAGATATCTCGAAATTGGTGCTGCAGAGTAGGTCTTGGAACAACCACATCTTGCATGAAGATCAACTCAAGTCTCTCTCTAAGAAGAGAAGCTTTTGAAATTCTATAAAAGAGGAGACTCTCCTTGGGTATGAGGGAGGTGAAGGAAGCATCACTTGGCATGCATCCAAGAGGAGAAGAGAAGGTGCAAGTGCTACAGAAGCTCTACTGAAATCAAGTGCTACAAAAGCTCTGCTGAGATCAAGTTTCAAGAGGAGAAGAGACCTTAAGGTGCAAGTGCTGCAGAAGCTCTGCTGAAATCAAGTTCCAAGAGGAGAATAGAAGGTGCAAGTGCTGCGGCTGCGGAAGCTCTATTGAAAATCAAGCGCGAAGAGGAGATCCCTACACGTATTGTGTAGGAGAGAAGGAGACTCAAAAAGGATCAAAAGGTGCCAAATTCCAAGTTGTACAAATGTTAGCTGGATTTACACCATGCAACGAACCGTGATCTTGTTTCCAAGTTCTACAAGTAAGAACTGGTTTATGTGTAATGGAGGAGCTTGCTCATTGTCAATAATATAACTCCACAAGGGGGGGGAGTGGCCCATCTTCCAGCCCCTAGTGTATTATGAATTTCTCTATCTCTCTCTCTCTCTCTCTCTCTCTCTCTCTCTCTACATCTTTCTTTTCTCTCATATGTTCTTTCTCTAAGCCAACATAATATTTACCATATATATTTTAAGTATATAAGAAAGTCGAGCGTGTATCTTGGATCTTATAATAGGTCCTCTGATAAAAGTGAAGGAGATGCATAGGGCTTATCAGCATGAAATCACCATTCCAACTCAAGCAACCTTCGGTGACTTGAAGTGGTTGTTGGCTCAAGAAATTGGGTTGTAGCCTCATGAGCAAAGGTTGTTGTTTAAAGGCAAAGAGAAAGAAGACAATGAATGTCTACACATTGCTAGAGTGAAGGACATGGAAAAAGTGATTTTAATGGAGGATCCTGCAAGCAAAGAAAAGAAATTAGAAGAAATGAAGAGAGATATCAAAGTTGAGAAATGCTTATCAAGCCAAAAATTTGCAGAGCAGAATGGCTTGCCCAAGTTAAATCATGTTCTTTTACCTCAAACAAAGGGCTGCTATGCATGTTTATGTCATCTCTGCAACTCCATTGATGCAGGGACAAATGGAGTTGTGAGCATTCAAGTCCCATCCATGTTTCCATTTGAAAATTTTGAAGACACTCCAGCTGCTTCGGTCATCATGCAAAACTCAAAGATGATGATGTCTTTGCTTGAGGGGGATATAGACATGAACATGAAGATCAGTACAAGCAAAGTCACACCATAAAGAAGAAGACCAAAAAGACCATGAAGAAGAGAAGAAGATCAGATATGAAGACCAAAAGATCACATCATTCAAAGCTGAAGAAGAAGAACCAAAGATGAAAGACAAGAAGATTTTCCATGCTAACAAAGAGAATTTTTATGCTGAAAAAGACCAAAAGGGCCTATTGGTCCTTGTTCCTCATTTTTTGTTTTAAAAAGCATTGTAACTACCTTAATGTTCAATTCATAAGCTTTGTAAACTCCTCATGTAGCCTATGCATAACAACCTCTACACACTTAATGAGCCCTTGTAACAACCCCTGGATGTTTGCCATGTTTGGGCGCTACCCACACTTAGCCTTTTCTACGATAGCCTTTGGATGCTTCACCTATTTGTGGAATGCCCACACTTAGCAAGATTCTACTCATGACAGGCTATGTACACTTAGTGCTTTTCACAGCTGTGATTGAGGAGGGGTGTTGAGAATCTATCAATCACACCGTGTGTATGCCCCTTTGTATGGAAAAACTATGCTAGGAAGATGCAGTTTATTCTTGGAAGAGAGACAGAATCCCATATACACAGTGGATGTAAAGTCCTACCAAGCTACTCTATAAAATGATGTACTTGACTATCACTTACACACAATATGATAATGCAATAGTACTTGTCTCTTTCTGTCAAGTATCTGTCTCATTGTCTCTTTACACAAGAATGTATTTATGAGTCCAAGCTTCCATCTTAGAACCTAATTCACTTGTGTAACAGTTGGTCTTTAGTCCTTGGTCATTGTCATCATCAGTTCAGTCTATGCCTACAAGCCGCCATAGCCATGCTCTAGATCTGCATCATCGATAGCTTTGATATTGATTTGATTATTCATGTCCAAAGCCTTATTTTGGTTAGAATTATATGTTTTGTGCTTAGATTGATGTGTAGCAGACTATAAATCTTTTGGGCTAAATCAAATCGGATTTTCTTTGGGCTACTATCTCGCATTTATTGTTTGAAAGTGATTCTATATGCTATACTGAATAGGAGCCAAGGTTCGAATACGATAAATACATATTGTAGTTGGGGTATTGACTATTCCCTTTAGTCCAATCATTTCAATTGTTATTGTCTTCTTCTTTTGTGGATTCTCTTTCTTTCCTTTTGCAAGCCCTTCTTGCCAGAATCCTGACGGTTTGGGATAAGCATGTCTAATCTCTCAACAATGTTGCTCTATATCAATGCTAATAGTGACTATTTATTGTGGCAATGCTAATAGTAGTAGAGCTTTTGGTGATGAATGGGGGGATTTTTAAAATATACCAATTACATTGCTAAAAATGTTAGTATATGCCTAATGTATTATAGTGGAATGAGTACAAGAGAGTACATTGTGATTAAAGACATATTACACATTAGCCAATCCTAAAAGACATGAACATTGATATATGACTATTCATTAATACATCATGACCATCCATCTAGCATCCAATGCATTGTCCATTGCCCAACACAAACAACCATAGCCATGTTTGGAGAAAGATTTACATTGTGAAGATTAATCTCAAGTATATCTCAAACCTTTTTTGTTTTGATCATTATGCTTGTCTTCATAAGCATTGCAAAATAATCAAGTGAAGTGGTTCAAAAAGGACACACCATAATATCCAAAGATAAAGAACACATCAAATTCGAAGATGAAAAGGTTTATCAACAAGAGGGAAAAATCCATTTGGAACAGGCTCAATCTTTTAAAAATGGAGATGGTTTTCTTTCTCACTAAAATGTCTACCAAAAAGATATCATTCATAGATCAAATGATTAGTTGAGGAAAAAGTCATCATACCCCAAAGTTTACACATAGTTACTCCACTAATTACTATATTCATGGTTAGAGATACCCTTACTTGAATCATTTTGTGCCAATCGTGGGACTTCAAACCTGATAGTTGCTGCACACCTCTTTTCTTTTTCTTTATGATAGTTGCTCCACACCTCTTTTTTTTTTCTTTATGAAGGCTCCCTTGAGACATCTCATACATCCTGTGGGTGTCCGAAAGCTACATATTTGTTTCTTCACTATTTTTTCCTCGTTCTTTGACAACATCTAAGGTGTATGGGGTAGCTCAATCTTTCCTCTCGGTCCAATGCGTGGCCAGGCTCATCTCATGCGACCAATGTTACGTAAATCTTCCCTTACATTGACTAAATCACGAGCCCCTATAAAGTGATCCCATAATGTAGATACAACATTTTTGAATATGTGCATGGGGTCCAACAGGTGATTGATCTTGAGTTTAGTCCAATACGAAAAATGAAAAAATATAGAGAACCTAACAAACAAACAATATATTATGTAAACAATTCATCATGCTAAATACTTTAAAGTCAATCGAGAGAAATATACTTCTTACTCATGCCAAGTGGAGAGTGGCTGTCGGCATTAATCCATCTCTCCTTCCAATCTCGAATGGTTAGAGATTGTGGAGTCATTCCATTAGTAGGGAGAACATATTTGGGATGGTCAATAGGAAGAAATAGATGATGATTGTCATAGATAATCTTCTTTAAACGTGCTGGCCTAGAGGAAGCTAGAGAGGGTCCGCAAATAGGACATGCATGATATCTTGATGTGGTTAAACCTGAACAAACAAGTGAATTAAATAACATGCAATTGATTTAAGTCTTGAATTTCAAATATAGAGTTATATACATGTACCTTAACACTCTCCATATCCTGGAAAGTTATGCATGGTCCACAACAACATGGCCTTCAACGTTGTCGTACTGTTGTGCATCCGAGGTGTGGAATCCACCAAAAAGTTGTGTGTGTGACATTTGTTACTTTGTACATACTTAGTCATTGTGTTTGCATTTTTGTTTTGCGTGGGCAGTATAAGGATTCTCACATACACAACAAATTCATTTCACCACTACCAACTTCATTTGTAAGTTTTTCAGCTTTTCTTCATTCCCATTTTCCATCCATCATAGACACAAAGTTTCTTGCAAAGTTTCCAGTCAAGGCAAGAGGGGGTCGAAAACCAGTGATGTTATCCAAGGTAGAGGATCTACTTAGGGGACGAGTGACTGGACCTGAGACTTCTACCAGTGTGTTGTTTAGCCTCAGTGCAGGTGCCTGAGCACTTTTAAGTTTATAGCAGCCCTAGGTAGTTTAGGAACAAACGATACTGATGGGTATGGACAATGCAGAGTATCAATCCAATGTGAACAGTGAGGTCCAATGTTGGAGAGCCAAAAGTCACAACAACAGATAGGCTCTGTTTCTTGAAAGCAGTCCATCTGAGCTTACATAGTTTATAATACACACCAATATGATCTGAAATCACATCCATCATAAGTGCATCAGTAGTTCCATTGTCTATGAGAGGATGGACACTTGAATCAAGCATTGGAAGTCTTGGTTCTGATAGTGCGACTTGAATCGATTCTGGTGGGAAATCTGTATTCTTCCTTGAAGCCTTGCAATGACTGCAAGTCCTTAGTGCATATTATGCAAATGCATCTGCATATGGTTAGACTTGGGTTGGATCACTATACCTGCCTGGGTGATTATCTGATGCACTCAATGGTCAATTGTGGAAGTCTGGAACATGCAATTGCTGTGTTTCCAATGTTACCATGTCAGAACATCCTACCATGGAATGCGATTATCTCTGCTTATGTGGACCCTAGGGAATGCCAGAAGGCACTGCTGTTGTACCAGTCCATGCAAGAAGAAAGTACAGAGCCAAATGAATTCTCTTATGTTTATCTATTCAGAGCTTGCGGAAGCTTAAGTTGCTTGGAACAAGGAATTTCACTCCATGGTGATTGTGAAAGGAGGGGCTTTGATTCTATGACCTTTGCTGGCAACACACTAATAAGCATGTATGGTAAGAGTGGGAGCATTGCCGATGTAGAAAAGCATTTAAGGGGCTAGCTCTGTGTGATATTGTGTCTTGGAATGCAATGCTTTCAGCATATATTGAGCATGGTGAAGTTGAGAAAGCTATGGGCCTGATTAGGCTAATGCAAAAGGAAAGTGAGTGCAAGCTGTCGGATGTATGTATTGATTTTATAAGTGTACTCATTACTTGCAGATAATGAATCGTGTGTGGTTGTAGCTGCAACTGTGGACCTCGATGCTATGGGAGTGCCTAAGGGACATTTTGTTGTCGGATCTCACTAATGGAATTTTATGCACCATTGGCATGCCTATTGTATATGATGGAGTGCGCTACAACTGCACTATGCTTTGCTATAACAGGCACATTCTTCTTATAAGGCCCAAGCTGTATTTAGCCAATGATGGTAACTATAGGAAACTACGTTGGTTTTCTGCATGGGAGAAGGCCGCTTTTCTGGAAAAAGAGGAGCGCAGTGTATCGGGAGAGTGGAAGAAAAGCAACGAGCGGAAAAAATGGTGGAAAGAGGCTCGAATGGGGAGGTAGAACAGCGATTCGAAAGGAAAAGAAAAGGGGAGAGGTTTTTAAGGGTTTAGGGGGCTAAAAAAGGGGCACCAGAGCAGATATTTGATTTAGCTCATAACGAAATAGAGATGGAAAAAAAAGGAAATGCAAAGATTGACAAATTCGCTGAACGGGGAGACAGCATGATCGTGAGAGAATTTTAAAGGTTCAAAAATTCCTAACTTTTCCTTTGGGAGGTGGAGATGCAATTCCCTCTCTCCTTCGATACAAGAGTGCCTCTGCTATCTTGTTCCCTCTAGGATTTTTGCATTCTGTTTCTGTGCATTTGCAAATGTCGCTCTCATCCATGTGATTTTGCCACAGCCGAGAGATCTAAAGGCAATTGAAAGGTATCTTATTGTAGGGATAATTCCTTTTGCTGGACATTAGCCTACCTATGTTTCACCTCTGCAAGCAGTCATTCTGATGTTTAGGATTTTCCTGAGGCATGAAAGGTTGTAGTATCACAGGCCTTGTCGTTCAGTAAGAGTGCTTCTCTGGCCTGAGGAACAATTCGGAATTCCTTATTTATATTGACCTTGTGTCGCCCTCTGTGGCACTTCCCCAAGAGTTGTAGTTGTGCCACTTTGCAAAGAACACCTATGTACTTATCATCACAAATACGACATTGGTTGTTGGTGAATTGGCTTTGCTCGCTGCCGCATTGGGACCAATGACTGTGTATGAGCTCAATCGACAACTCCCTACCTCGACATGACCAGCAATAAACACCGCTGTGTCTTCGGTACGCTTGTTAAGTCTTTGTCCTCGGAGCGCCTTTGTTATTAAGGATTTTTACATCAAGATATAGCTGTTGTATTTTTGAGTGACTTTGACTATTGCTTGAGCTGCAATGCCAATTCTGACAGTTGTGAAAAGTCTTTAGCTATGAGAATTTTGTATATTGAGATAGGTATAACAGTGACATGAGTTTTATTGTCATCATCGTAATGTCTTCTAACACCTAAGGAAGTAAGCACCTGCATTTGAAGACCTTCGGAATTGAGGAATCTTCTATCCTGAAATTAGTTAAGGTCCTCTGTGGTCACGACTTTTCTTTTGAAAACCCTTCGATATCTTTGGTGAACCCGACGTGAAAGCGTCGCATTTAAAAATTTTAGGATGGGAGATACTTCAGGGAGATACTTCAGCATCAATTTCAGCCGCTTCTACGATTTCTGCTTTGTCCTCTACTTCAGCTCCATCTTTGACTGCTGCTTCAAGTACTTCAACGGATGATTTAAAGTAGATTTTGCAGAATATGTCTATGTATATGCAGCTTCAAAATCAACAGACACAATTGTATATGCAACAACAGCAGCACTTGCATCAACAACAGTTGTCTCAGCAAAGGCAACTATATTCGGAGCAAGAGAATGCAATCAGTGCGACTAAGGCGATTGAAGTAGTTGAGAATGAAAAGAAGCTATTTGATGGTCGTAATGTTTCGGCTCATTTGAAGACGTATGAGATCAAGATGGGATTTTTTGGAGTACCAACAGGACTTATGAGTAAATATTTTCTTCGCCTTGTCACACCCACCTTGAGGGCAAAAGTGACTAATCTTTTCCTTCAAAATTCACATTGGCAAGATTTTAAGAAGGCCCTGAAAGAGGAGTATTTTCTTGAGGACTTTGGGATGGCTACACGGCGATCATTCCAAGAGTGGGTCTACATGCCAAACAAAGGTCTAGCTGCTTTAGAATTGATACGAGAATTTGAAGAGAGGTATAATCAGCTTGATGCCATTGAACAAAGAGCATTAGATGTTGAGAAAGTTGAGCTTTTCTTGCAAGCTGCAGATCCTACTCTTCAAGAAGAATTAGGAGAGATTCTTGAGGATCGCACGAAGCCTATGGGTCTTAAAATGGATTGGCAAGACACCCAGGATGCAGTCTCAACTTTGAGTAAGAGGCGGATATGGAAGACCAGCTTACAGAATGGATCCATGACACTGAGGCCGTCTTCTGCTCCTATGTTTGCTTCTACCCCTGTCATTTCTTCTCTTCCTCAGCCAGTTTCTTGGCCTATGCTAGTGCCTACTGTTTCTAATCCTCCTGTTCCTCCTATTCCAAGACCGATGCCGGTTCCTTCTGCTCCAAAACCATCCACTCCGTCGGTTCCTTCCTCTCTTGATGACATAATCAAAGGCATAACGGATTTGACACTGGAGTCAGTTAAAGCAGAATTGGTGGGAAAATTGAAAGAGCAGTTTGCTTCGACCGTGCCTACTATTCCTTCTAATGCTCCTACTGCACCTAGGAGTGCTCCTAGTGCACCTAGGAGAGATCGAAGATGTATTTGGTGTGATAGTACGGACCATCAGCATTGCAAGGATTGTGAATCTTTTCAAGATGCAAGGCAGAAGAATTTGGTATTTTGGGGACAAGATGGCAAGATCTGGTTGACTGAAACAGGAGCTCCACTTGCTACCAATTTTGGAAAAGGCGGAATGAAGAAATTAGTGGATGACATGGCTGCACGTACTTCTTATGTGGCAGCTAGAGGAGATGCTTCTGCATATGGAGTCTAGATTGAGAAAGGTTTAGAGAATCAGTCAGCATTATGGACCTATGCTATGGAGACAGCAAACAAGGGGAAAATTCAGCAGACTGTTTTGACTAGTGCAGGTTCTAGCATCAGATCTAAGATAGGTTGGGATTCACCTGTTAACAGGTACACTATTTATGCCTACTTGGCTAAGTCTCAGGGAGCAGATGTATTTGTTGAGGAGAAGCGTAAGAGGGATGAAGAGAATCCAAATGCACCTAAAAAGACTAGAGGGGGTGAGTTTGTTACTCCACCTACTGCAGGGCTATCTTTGAGACCAGGGCCAGAATGACAGATGGAAGATGCTCAAAAGAAAGAAAAGAGGCAAGATCTTAGAGAGAGAAAGTAGCAAGGGTTTAGATTGATGTCCGATATTGAGACATCTACAGACATGAAGAAAATCTTTAATGACAAGATACTTGGAAGTGAGGTGACTTTTACTATTTCTGAGGTTTTGGGCATCTCAAAAAGAGAGTTTCAAGATCAGTTCCAAGAAGTCCTCAAGAGAAAAAGACATGCATTGCCTACTACTGATACACATGGAGTTTTGATTGGGGAGTTGGATGAGGATAAGGATGAGGTTATGGTTGAGAATGCTTCTGTTTTTTCGCAGACAGAGAAAAGGGTTCAGCCTATGCATTATGCTGAAACTGATGAGCCTATCTTGGTACCGCGTAGTCATTTTTCACGGAGTCATTGGGCTAGGGAAACTACAGAAACAATGGTAAAAATTGGAGAGAAACAGGTGCCTTATGTTGCTTTGGTGGATCATGGTTCAGAGATTAATCTCATAGTTCGTGGAGTTTATGAAAGTAATAGATGGCCTATGGATGCAGAGCATGGGTGGCGTATGAGAGCCGCCAACAACACTGTAGGTGATTTGTATGCTGCCTGTCCCAGTGTCAGGATTTCTATTGGAGACATAGAGGAGGATTTCCATTTCTTTGTGCAGGATTCATGCTCTTACCCCATAATCCTAGGACAGCCATTCATCACAGAGATGCGCATGGAAACGAAAGTAATGGATGATGGATCTGCTTATGCAAGAATTCGCAGTAAAGATGGTATGAGAGTAGTCCAGTTTATGATTGTGTGTGTAAATCATGTTAGAAATAGGGATACTCTCCGAGATGCACCTTTGCCCACTGTGAGGGATTGGGGTTTTCATTAGGTACCGCTGTCCCGTGAGAGAGCGGTGGTATAGAGTAGAGGAGATTGGAGTTCTCGCCTCCTGGCAACAGTGTTTTCTCCTCCAATTTTGTTGGAATTTCAGCAAACAATTAGATGAGTTATCAGAAGATTTCTAAGTTTCCTAGAGCTGCCAGGCAGTACATATGTAGGAAGGAGAAAATTTAAAAAAATGCAGGTATTTTAGAGGATGATGAGCATATAGATGGGATGTATGATAGTATGGTTTGTGCAGATACGATGACAGAGATGGAAAATATGCTGAAAACTGATATGCAGAGTTGTCACAGTAATGTATCAGTGCAGTCCCTGGACATGTTTCACGAAATTTCAGATTTTGTGTCACATATAGAGTCAGAGGCTTAGGTGACTCAGCAAAAAGTATTGAGTGCTGAAGAAATTCAGCAAACAGAGTTTCCGGCTGATTATGATTAGCCTACAGAGACACAGAGGGCTGAAAACTTTCAACCAACAGAGTTTACTGCTGAAATATTTCAGCATCCAGAGTTTAGGGCTGTTCCTATGCAGTCCTAGAGGAGAGGGCTGAGGATATTCAGCCACTAGAGTGTAGAATTGCTGATTTATAGCAAGATTTGAATAATACAGAGATTCCATCTGACAGTGATCAGCAAACAGAGAGGGTTGCCAAAAGTAGCCAATTTTGAGGAATCCAGAGCATATAGGCCATAAATTTTCAGCAGAAACTCTTGATGAATTAAAAATTGGAAATGGTGATTTCTTGCTACCCTCAGAGAAGCAATGCTTTCAGTATATGCTTGAGCGCCATGAAAGGGGGTTTGTTGTTTTCTCGCATAAGATTGGATGTGTGAATCTAAATGTTGTTGCCCCTATGGTGATCTTTACTATTCCTCATGTTCCATGGAACCTCTGACCTATTCCAGTGCCTAGAGCACACTTGTCAAAGCTAGTTGACTTGTTGAATGAGAAAATCAAGATGGGAATCCTAGAGCCATTTTCTGCACCATACTCAAATAGGTGGTTTACGGTTTGAAAGAAGAATGGTACTCTCTGATTTATACAGGACATGCAGCTAGTAAATAGAGTTACTATCAGGAATGTTGGTATAGATCCAGTTGTGGATGAGTTTGCAGAAGCATTTGGTGGATGTGCCATCTATTCTTTAGGTGACTTGTATTCAGGATATGATCTGTTTCAGTTGGCTTTGGAAAGCAGGGACATAACCACTATGAGAACTCTTATTGGTCTTGTCAAGATGTGTATCTTGCCTCAAGATTCCACTAATTCTATTGCGCATATGATGAATGCCATTCATAAGGTCCTTCGTGAGTACATACCTCAACTTACCATGCCTTTCTTGGATGATGTGCCCATTAAGGGGTATGCAGAAGAAGAGAAGAATGAGAGTCTAAATGAGCAGGGATGCATATACTTTGTGGCTGATCATATTTCAGCTTGTGAAAAGATTTTGGCCAGGTTAGAAGAAGTGAACTTGACACTATCAGGGCAAAAATCTGTTTTTGGAGTAAATGAGGTTGCCATTGTTGGACATATGTGTGGGTATTATGGCAAGAAACCTTCACCTGAGAAGGTGGATGCTATAGGCAAGATTACGGAGTATTGTTCTACCACTTCAGAGGTACAAAGATTCATTGGAGACTGTGTGTTTTACATGATTTGGATACCCCATTTTGCACACATAGTAGATTGTTTATATCAGCTACTTCGAAAGGGGCAGAAATTTTTTTGGGACGAGAGCCACACTAGAGCCATGCGGAAATTGAAGAAGTTATTGCAGATTGCTCCTACTCTTAGGAAACCGGATTATAATTGTGGAAGGCCTATTGTATTGACAGTTGACACTAGTCCAATTGGCATAGGTTGGGCTATGGGTCAAGATGATGCGGATGGAAACAAGTATGCTATTTGGTTTGGGGCAAAAGTCCTAAACGAGAGACAAAGGAGGTATCCACAAATCAAGAGGGAATTACTTGGAATTGTTATAGCTCTCAAATGTGACAAGGAGTACTTCATTGGAGCTCCAGTTGTGGTAGAGACAGATTGCTTGCCATTGATAGGTATGATTACGAGTTGCTCTACTCCGGATATAGCTATGCTGAGATGGATTGCATACATCAAGTCATTAAATCCAGAATTTAAACACATAGCAGGGAAGTATAATCCAGTGGTGGATATGCTATCTAGAGCCAGATATGATGATGAGGAGACACTACTTACAGAAGAGGATGATGCAGAAATTTCAGTCGCTATGGTTGATCATGTTTGCCATGTCTATGATATTGTGGCTTTCATAGAAGAACTCTATGTTGGAGATTGGTTATAGATTGGCAAGTACCTTAGTAAATTAAGAAAAAGACATGAATGGACTGATGAAGAGTTCAAGAAGATTAGAAGGAAAGCCTATGGTTATTTCCTCAAGGACGGCGGATTTCTTTGGAAGCACCCGAAGAAAAGAGGTGGATTACCCTTGCGGGTTGTCTGCGATAAAGAGACCCTGTTACAGGTGATGAGAGAGTTTCATGAGAGTCCTTGGGCTGGCCATAGAGGAGTGTGGGCTACTTATGAGAAAATCAAGGAGAAATATTGGTGGAAAGGCATGTACAGAGATGTTTCTCGCTTTGTAGAGACCTGCAAAGACTGTCAGATGTATTCCGTAGTGTGTCATCGAGATGAGCTTCATTCGACCTATCTGTTATGCATTCTTTATAAGTGGGTAGTTGACTTGGTTGCTATGCCTATGGGTCTATGGCAGATGAGGTATATTGTTTTGGCTAGAGAGGATCTTACCAATCATGTTGAGGACAGACCTTTGAGAATGAAGACCAGTAGTGCAGTGTGTAAGTTCTTATTGGAAGAAATTTTCTGCAGGTATGGCTGTGTGGGTAAGATCACTGCAGATCTGAATTGGATGCAAATGAAGCTAGGGAGTTTTTCTCTCAATTAGGAATCAAGTTGGCTCTAACAACAGTATATAATCTAAGGGGAAATGGAAAGAGTGAAAGAGGACATCCACCGATAGTGAAAGCATTAGCCAAAGCATGTAGAGGACGGATTGGAGAATGGCCAAGACTTCTACCATTTGCTTTGTGGGCTGATCATATGACTCACAGTGTTAGCACAGGATATATGCCCACAGAGTTGATGTATGGTTAGAAACCGGTTATGCCGACTGAGACTTGTGCTTTGACTTGGTCAGCTTTACCTTGGCAGGAGGATTTGATGAGAGATGAGCTCTTAGCTCTTCGGATCCTGTAGTTGGAGAGAAGACCATAGGATATTCAGCTAGCTATTGGCAGGTTGAAGGTTGCTAGACTAAGAAATAAGGACAGGTTTGATAGCAGGCATCACTTGCGGCCTAGAGCAATAGAAGAGGGAGACTGGGTATTAGTCTTTGATAGCAGCCTTGAAAATCAGCATACTGCACTTCAGAAGATGGTGAAAAGATGGTTTGGGCCATACATAGTCAGATATGTCTTTGATAATGCAACATATAAGCTGACAGAATTGGATGGGACATTGCTTAGAGTGCCTATTGCAGGAAAAAGAATCAAGATTTTCAAGAAAAGAGATGATGAGGATTAGGCATTGGAAGAGTTTGTAAGGGAAGGACAACGAGAAGAAACTCCAGTAGAAGAGACAGATAATATGACAGATAATCTTGCTGATATATCGAAAATAGACAATGAAGAGATTGATCTATTTGTGGATCTTGATGATAATAATCATGGGTAGTTGGCCCTTCCGCAGGATGCGCAGGATCAGAGGGGGTGGATGTCGTACTGCCACGCATCTGAGGTGTGGAATCCACCAAAAAGTTGTGTGTGTGACATTTTTTACTTTGTATATACTTAGTCATTGTGTTTGCATTTTTGTTATGCGTGGGTAGTATAGGGATTCACATATACAACAAATTCATTTCACCACTACCAACTTCATTTGTAAGTTTTTCAGCTTTTCTTCATTCCCATTTTCCATCCATCATAGACACAAAGTTTCTTGCAAAGTTTCCAGTCAAGGCAAGAGGGGGTCAGAAACCAGTGATGTTATCCAAGGTAGAGGATCTACTTAGGGGACGAGTGACTGGACCTGAGACTTCTACCGGTGTGTTGTTTAGCCTCAGTGCAGGTGCCTGAGCACTTTTAAGTTTATAGCAGCCCTAGGTAGTTTAGGAACAAACGATACTGATGGGTATGGACAATGCAGAGTATCAATCCAATGTGAACAGTGAGGTCCAATGTTGGAGAGCCAAAAGTCACAACAACAGATAGGCTCTGTTTCTTGAAAGCAGTCCATCTGAGCTTACATAGTTTATAATACACACCAATATGATCTGAAATCACATCCATCATAAGTGCATCAGTAGTTCCATTCTTTGTGAGAGGATGGACACTTGAATCAAGCATTGGAAGTCTTGGTTCTGATAGTGCGACTTGAGCCAATTTTGGTGGGAAATCTGTATTCTTCCTTCTTGAAGCCTTGCAATGACTGCAAGTCCTTAGTGCATATTATGCAAATGCATTTGCATCTGGTTAGACTTGGGTTGGATCACTATACCTACTCAGGTGATTATCTGATGCACTCAATGGTCAATTGTAGAAGTCTTGAACATGCAATTGCTGTGTTTCCAATGTTACCATGTTAGAACATCTTGCCATGGAATGCGATTATCTCTGCTTATGTGGACCCTAGGGAATGCCAGAAGGCACTGCTGTTGTACCAGTCCGTGCAAGAAGAAAGTACAGAGCCAAATGAATTCTCTTATGTTTATGTATTCAAAGCTTGTGGAAGCTTAAGTTGCTTGGAATAAGGAATTTCACTCCATGGTGATTGTGAAAGGAGGGGCTTTGATTCTATGACCTTTGTTGGCAACACACTGATAAGCATGTATGGTAAGAGTGGGAACATTGCCGATGTAGAAAAGCATTTAAGGGGCTAGCTCTGTGTGATATTGTATCCTGGAATGCAATGCTTTCAGCATATATTGAGCATGGTGAAGTTGAGAAAGCTATGGGCCTGATTAGGCTAATGCAAAAGGAAAGTGAGTGCAAGCTGTCGGATGTATGTATTGATTTTATAAGTGTACTCGTTACTTGCAGATAGTGAATTGTGTGTGGTTGTAGCTGCAACTATGGACCTCGATACTATGGGAGTACCTAAGGGACATTCTGTTGTCGGATCTCACTAATGGCATTTTATGCACCATTGGCATGCCTGTTGTATATGATGGAGTGCGCTACAACTCCACTGTGCTTTGCTATAATAGGCGCATTCTTCTGATAAGGCCCAAGCTGTATTTAGCTAATGATGGTAACTATAGGAAGCTACGCTGGTTTTCTATAGGGGAGAAGGCCACTTTTTTGGAAAAAGGGGAGCGCAGTGTATCGGGAGGAAGAAAAGCAACGAATGGAAAAAACGGTGGAAAAAGGCTCGAATGGGGAGGAAGAATAGCGATTCAAAAGGAAAAGAAAAGGGGAGATATTTTTAAGGGTTCAGGGGGCTAACAAACGGGCACCAGAGCAGATATTTGATTTAGCTCATAACGAAATACAGATGGAAAGAAAAAGGACATGCAAAGATTGACAAATTTGCTGAACGGGGAGGCAGCATGATCATGAGAGAATTTTAAAGGTTCAAAAATTCCTAACTTTTCCTTTGGGAGGTGGAGATGCAATTCCCTCTCTCCTTCAATACAAGAGCGCCTCTGCTATCTTGTTCCCTCTAGGATTTCTACATTCTGTTTCTGTGCATTTGCAGACGTCGCTCTCATCCATGTGATTTCGCCATAGCCGAGAGATCTAAAGGCAGTTAAAAGGTATCTTATTACAGGGATAATTCCTTTTGCTGGACATTAGCCTACATATGTTTCACCTTTGCAAGCAGTCATTCTGATGTTTAGGATTTTCCTGAGGCATGAAAGGTTGCAGCATCACAGGCCTTGTCTTTCAGTAAGATTGCTTCTCTCGCCTGAGGAACAATTCAGAATTCCTTATTTGTATTGACCTTGTGCCACCCTCTGCGGCACTTCCCCAAGAGTTGTAGTTGTGCCACTCTGCAAAGCACACCTATATACTTATCATCACAAATACAACATTGGTTGCTGGTGAATTGGCTTTGCTCGCTGCCGCATTGGGATCAATTGACTGTCTATGAGCTCAATCGACAACTCCCTACCTCGACATGACCAGCAATCAACACCGGTGTGTCTTCGGTACACTTGTTAAGTCTTTGTCTGTGGAGCGCCTTTGTTATTAAGGAGTTTTACATCAAGATATAGCTGATGTAATTCTGAGTGACTTTGACTGTTGCTTGAGCTGCAATGCCAATTTTGACAGTTGTGAAAAGTTTTTAGCTATGAGAATTTTGCAGATTGAGATAGTTATAATAGTGACATGAGTTTTATTGTCATCACCCTAATCTCTTCTAACACCTAAGGAAGTAAGCACCTGCATTTGAAGACCTTCGGAATTGAGGAATCTTCTATCCTGAAATTAGTCAAGGTCCTCTGTGGTCACGACTTTGCTTTCGAAAACCCTTCGACAACGTGAAATGTCTAGAGGATACAGATGTGCTTGTATCTTGCACCTCAATACCTTCCCATAACATTTCTAACTCTTCAATCAAAGGCTCTAAGTAAATGTCCATGTTTTTTACCTTGTGCTTTCCAGGAATCAGAAGGGACAATATTACATGTCCCTTTTTAATCGCCATGGATGGAGGAATATTATAGTTCACCAATACCACTGGCCATACATTGTATGATGTGCTTTTGATGCCAAATGGATTGATTCCATCCATATCTAAACCAAATCTCAAATTTCTTGGCTCTTCTTTGAAAATGGGCCACAAATTGTCTATATGTTGCCATGTCGGTGTGTCTGCAGGGATCCTACATTTTCCATCACTTGAACGATGACTAGCATGCCATGACATGAGCTTTCCAATAGACTTACACTTGAATATAAGTTGAATATGTGGAATAATTGGAAAATGTCACAAAACCTTACGAGGCACATCCATTGACTTCATCTTCACTTCGGATCTTGATTCACCACAAACAGGACACTCTCGTGTGAACTCATGAATCCCATGAAATAAGACACGATCATTGACACATGCATGGATCTTGACATAATTGAGGCCTCCCAGAGATGTCAAGTAATGTCTTGCTTGCTCTCTCTTAGTTGGAAATTTGTTTCCTTTTGGAAGCATTTGTGATAATAACCTATATATATTTTTAAAAGTGAGTTAAAAAACCACCGCAATATTATGATTCATAAGCCAAACTAAATTGATAGCTACTTCAATAATACTCGACATTGCAACTCGACCTGCTTGAAAAATGCACCCTCGACAAGGATCACACATGCATTTAATTTTTTGTCGTAGCCATGCATCTCGATTATGAAGACGTAATGTTTCATTCTCACTTGAGGATGTGCTCGTTGACTCATCAGCATGCACCGCACTAGGTGATGACGATGACATGAATAAACCTAATTCATGACAACATCAAATTTGTTATCCATATGTTTACATAAAAACTTCAAGGTGTATTAATTATTCTAAGATCTCAATTTTAAATACACAAAACTTATCATAAATACATAAAAACTTATGATAAGGACTTACTATCAAAACTTATCTTAAATACAAAAACTCATGATAAAAATGCAAGCGCGCTAAATGCGCGTCTATACGTGCGTCTAACTACGCATCTAAATATGCATCTATCTGCATGTCTAAATCCATGTCTATAAGCGTGTTTACGTAAACATAGACGCGCGTATACACACAAAAATAGACGCAAAAGTCAAAATTCAAAAGATACTTGAATCATTTGTTTTCAAACTGCACCTTTCCTGTGTTTTTTGCACATTCTGAAGCTCGAGTTTAGCTGACATGCAGTCTACCTCCACTATTCTCTTCATGACTTACCTCTTCTTTCACTTCAAAGAGACAAGAGGGGAAAGAAGAAAGCCAAGGAGAGGAAGAAAGAGAGAACAAAAAAGAGGAGAACAAGAGGAAGAAGAAGCAAAGAGAGGAGATAACAAGCAGCAAGCATCAAGGGAGAACAACTCACCAAGGAGAGGAAGAAGGGAAAGGAAGCAACGCCACCACCTGTCCACACCAAAGACCCAAGGTGAGCTCTCTCTCTCTCTCTCTCTCTCTCTCTCTCTCTCTCTCTCTCTCTCTCTCTCTCTCTCTCTCCTTCTCTCTCTCTTCCTATATTAGGATCTATGATTGAAGTTCTTATATTACAAATAAATCATGGATGGCAGTTGTCAGATTGAGAACAGCCGACTTAGCGCGTTTGATAGCGCATATAGATTTCAGTGCAGACGCAGACATAGATGCGCAGATATGTTTGATGTCATCACGTCTGCACTCGCGTCTCCAAGCACGTGTATTTTGCATCTTAGACTCGAGAATACACGTGCTCTTCCCAGAAGCTTTGACTTCAGAGACGCGTTTGAGAGCGCATCTATTCTGCATCTCAAATGCGAGAATACATGCGCTCTGCCTAGAAGCTTTGACTTCTGGAACGCGTCTGAGAGCATGTCTATTCTGTATCTTAGACGCGAATATACACGCGCTCTGACCAGAAGGTTTGACTTCAGGGAAGCGTCTGAGAGCGCATCTATTCTGCATCTGAGATGTGATGATACACGCATCAGCTCTGATAATTTTTTTAAAAAAATTTCTGAAATTGTACGAATATGTTACACAATAGTACAATTTACACAACATTGTAGTTTAGTAATTTGTCTTATTCATGTGTTTTGTTTGCAGATGTCGCATCGTGGTTCATCTAGCAATGACCCAGATTTGGATCGCATGAATGATACATTGGGCTTGTTCAGCAAAGGGGTCAATGATGAGGTTTTCCTAGTAAGGAAAACTTCATGGGAGAGATGACTAGACACCTTGGCCACTCTCCCACAGCAAAGGAGGTATTCAGCGTCATGACTCGAACGCCTCTAAAGTCTTTGCCTGGAACTGCTTCCCAAACACCAAATGTCCAAACTCCAATTGCAGGTACTCCATGTGGAGCGTCTGTACATGCATCGGCTAAAGCACAAGCGTCAACCGACGCACGTGCATTTGCAGAAGCATGTGCATCCAGCAAGGCAGAGGGTAGTCGATAGAGAGGGAGGAGGGAGAGTAGAGGGGGAGGGCGAGGCTTGTGTGGGGGTTACCTACGAGGTGGCGAGCAATCACCCTCACCAGAAGATCACGTAGAGGATCCTATATGCTAGTACTATAGAGTTACAGATACTGGTGGCATCTTCCATGATGATGAAGGAAGGGATGTAATGGCGTACATGAGGAGCGTCGTGCATGCGACGTATAAAGATTGCTTCGTTTACATCAAGAATCAGAAAAGCAGCTTGTGACAGGAGGTGTTGAGGGTAGTCCATAGGAGGTATCCAAATCCTAAGGGTCAGCAATTCTCAGATGATTGGGGACGCACAAAAGTGAGGGATTTGCCTCACAACAAAAGATCCCACCTCATGACACGTGCTAGGGAATCACTATGGAGACAAGAGGAGGGGTGTGGAGCCTATAGCCAACCACCTATGTGCCACTGCATAGAGTGAAAGAAATCCAAGAAGAAAGCAGCAGAGAAAGTGAAGAGTCCCCAGCACATAGAGGCGCGACGCATCCAAATGGAAACCATGGGATCGTCGCATCACAGATCGGGCGGCAGAGAGTCGTGGGAGGCAGATTTTGTAAGTATATTTTGATTTCTAGTTTTTTAAAATTTATATTTCTTTCAATTCTTTATATAATTTGTTCTAATACATTGTGTCTCATAATTGTTTGTATATATCATAATTGTTTTGCAGACTACTATCGTGGGTAGGATACCTACTCCTAGAGAGGTAGTTTACCATCGAGGCTTTAACCGTGCAGCCACATGGCTTCACTTCTATGAGGTGGGCCTCATCACTGAGGAGCAATACAACCGGGCTATGAGGATTCGACAGCCAAAGGAGGTATATTTTTCTTACTTTCCTATTAAAAGTATAGCTAATTATAACTTTTTCTTTGCAATTGTACGTAAGCAATCTTGATCTTTTGTGTGTGTAGGTGAACCCCGATGTGGAGCATAGCGAGGAGGGGGATAGCGATGCTAGTAGCCATGGTGGTGCTAGCGAAGATGTTTCTTCTTCAGACTCGTAGAGGAGCACCATACCTCCTTTATGGCCTTGTTTCCTTGTATATCTATTATCCATCTTTGAGCCCACTGCTTGCGGCCACGCTTTAGGTCTCAAGCACTTAAACTCCCCATGTAAATGCGTTTTATATATAATGAATACATGGATTTTTGTTTTCAATTCTTGTGCCTTCAGATCCATTGTGTTTTTCCCAAATGCACAATTTGATGTATGGGAGGGGAAAAAAAAAACCAGAGAGCACGACCACATGCTCTCTGGTTTTTTTTTTCAATTCTGTGCTTCGCGTCTATTTGTGTGTCTAAATTGCAGAAAACGCGCGTCTATACTCGCGTCTAAAATACAGAATACATGCGCTCATACATGAGCTATATAATTCAAATTAATAAAAAGAAATTAAATATCCTTTTTTAAAAACAGAGATTTTTGGTTTTGCGTTCGCATCTACTGGTGCATGTAAAAGCACATCTATGAAGGTGTCTATGTGCCCGTCTAATTTTCCATGTAGACCCGCTTGTAGATGCACAAAAAAAATTAAATAACTAATAATTTTGGTTTTCATATGTGCTTGTATTCATGTGTATATATGCGCGTCTAAAGCGCATCTATTGTTGCGTGTGGATTTCATCATACATGCGACTATAGATGCGAAATGGTAGACGCACAAATAGATGGGCTTGTAGACGCATCCGTAAGATTTTCTCTCAATTCAAAAATCGCATCTAAAAGTGTATCTAAGAGGCCTTTTTGTTGTAGTGAGTCGTAGTCGTGTCGTGGTCGTAGTCTTAGTCGTAGTCGTGGTCGTGGTAGTGGTAGTGGTAGTCCTAGTGGTAGTGGTAGTCGTGGTTGTGGTCATGGTCATTGTATTTTCTTCTTTTTTTGTTTATTATATTGGTAGTGGTAGTGGTAGTGGTAGTGGTAGTCATGGTCGTGGTCATAGTATTGGTAGTAGTAGTGGTACTGGTAGTGGTCATGGTCCTGGTCCTGGTCCTGGTCGTGGTCATGGTAGTGGTAGTGGTAGTCGTGGTCGTGGTCGTGGTCGTGGTTGTGGTCATCGTAGTCGTAGTCGTGGTCGTATTCGTGGTCATAGTCATGGTCGTGATCTTTGTCATAGTCCTAGTCGTAGTCATGATCCTGAAAGAAAATGAGAGAGGGGGAGGAAGAGAAAAAAGAAGAAGGAACGAGAGAGAGGGAATAAACATACAACATAATAAAGAAAGAGAAAAAGAGAGAAAGATGGAAGGAGATGAGATAATGAGAGAAAAAGAGAGAGAGATGGAAGGAGAGGAGATAATGAATGGATAAAAAATAAAGAGAGAGTGATGGCAAGGTCTGATGCAAGACCACGAGACGGGAAACAATCCGACATATATACGTTAATTTGTAGATAGGTGGGTGGAGACTTTATATACATTAATTTTTGCTTAGTTACAAGAGAAGAAATCCCTTCTCAAACAATTTAAGAAAGAAAAAAAGAATGATAACAAAAATAAATTGTTTGTCGTAATGTAGACAAAATGGAAAAGGATGAAGGTCTTGTTGTTCAAGATTGCGAGGCATATCTTAATCAGCGTGTCCCATGTCCTTGCTCTCAATGCAAGCTGGCAATTAGACGAAAACGTCGATTATCTATAGAACATGTACGACGCTTTGGCGAGTTTCAATCTGAGATCATTGATTAGGCGATCTTGGATTTTCAGCAAACGGTAAGAAAAGTTAATATCAATCATGCATTGTACTCGCAAGCTAATTGAATACCATATACAAGAAGATTTGGTGTGGCTGGAAAATTTTCTATCCAAGGAGGTGACATCTCATCCCAAGGAGGAGTGCACCCTTTGCGGCCAATTAGAAGAGTTCGTGGGCATACGATGGATGGAGTACCTGAGCCAATCCACCATTTGGAAGGTACTATCCAATCTATATGTCAATACCAGAGGAGACAAGCAGCCTTCCAAACCTACCTACAATCTTGGAGCCTGAGATGGAGGCAATGATCGATGCATTGATTCCAATGGATGTCGAGACTTCTGATCCGCTTAGAGATGAAGCATCCATACCATTATATGATGGGTGCCGAGTATCTCGCCTAAAGACACTACTTGCACTCCTAAGTGTGCAAGCAAAATGCAAGTGGAGCGATGCGAGTGTGACCTAGTTGTTCAGGTACCTTATGCGTACGCTTCCTTGATTTCTTTTCAACACTATCATTAAAAACATTTGTGCTTTTTCAAGGTGTTTTATGATTTTTTTCAGGTTACTAAAATATCACATATTACCACCTGCAAATACCATGCATCAGTCTCGTGATGATGCATGACATGTTTTACGAAAGCTTGGCATGAACTACAATAGAATCCATGCATGTATCAATGATTGCATACTGTTTCGAGGAGAATACGAGACTATGGAGACATGTCCAAGTGTCGTGCTCATAGGTATTGATAGGACTTACAAGGGAAAACCATCCCTCAAAAAGTTCTTAGATACTTTTCGCTTATCCCCTGCATAAACCACATGTTTCGTACGTCCAACATGGCAAGCTTGACAATGTGGCATGCGCAGAATAGGTCCACAGATGGAGTTCAACGAATATCAGCGGATTCATGTGTATGGAGCCACATTGACTCTACCTTCGCAGGCTTTGCTCGAGAGCCAAGGAATCTTCGGCTCGGTCTTGCAATGAATGATGTGAACCCATTCGGTCTGCGCTCAACTTCTTACAGTGTGTGGCCTATAGTCCTTGTTAACTACAATATCCCTCCATGGCTTCGAAGAAATGACATCTCATCCTTAGCTTACTCGTCCCCGGCCGCTACAAAGTCAAAAATATAGACGTGTATCTTTGTCCATTAGTCGATAAGCTTAAGATTTTGTGGAAGGAGGGGGTCACCATGCAAGATATGAGCAAGCGTGATGGTCGACGGTCCACCAATTCGAGCCATTCTCATGTGGACGATGCATAACTTTCAGGGATTCAGAGAGTGCTTAGGTAAATAGGCTTCTGTTCTTGTTGGTAATATCTATATTTTATCTCGTTCAAGTTTGTATTCACTGGATAGAGGTGTTGGAACAAGTTTGGTTATCTCAAGTTATCATGTATGTCCATTGTGTGGGCCATAGTTAGACTCTCGAAGGTCATGAACCATGAAGAAGATGGTATATCAAGGACATACCACTTTCTTGCTAGAGAGTCATGAACTCAGGGAAGGTTTTCTTGGACGACCTCCAACATGTATGAATGCTGCGAGCTAGTACGAGCTAAAAATGGTCCATGCGGAGTCACATCCAAATGGAATGCGATGGTTCTCAGTTTTCTACGACTTGCCATATTGGACCCACTTACAGATCAACCACTTGTTGGATCCCATGCATATTTTCAAGAATGTGGGCAGCTTGCTATGGGACCATATCACAGGAAAGAGAGATACTATAGGGACACGAATGGATTTAAAGGAGGTAGGCAAGATGGAGGCACTTTGGCCGCAGTCGAGTGCTGATGGTCGTGTGCAGCTACCTCACGCTCCTTGGGTTTTGTCCACTAAAGAAGAGTGCATTGTGAAGCAAATAGTCAAGTCTATCCGCACTCTGATGGGTATGATGCGTTCTCTCAGGTCTGGCATTTTCTAAAGATGGCCAATTATCAGGGCTAAAATCCAATGACTGGCGTAAGATATGCTAGGTTTGTACTACGAATGGATTATAATTGGTGTGCACATTTTGCTATTTGGAGTATAGCCATTGTTCATAATGCTTTCTCATTTGTGGCAGTTTGTACTACCAATCACGATCGCAGGATGCCTTACTCCAGAAATACACGGGGCCATTTACAGGTTGTCGACTTTAGTGCAATGGATGTCAAAGAAGGAGATTAAGATGTCCTCTATTGAATCGATGAGGCGGGGAGTAGTGGAGACGGTCTATCTCTTTGAGAAATACCTACCTACCAGCATGCTCACGATACAAATCCGCCTTCTTGTGCATCTTGTAGATGAAGTGGAGATTGCTAGACCTGTCCATACGCGATGGATGTTCTTCTTGGAGCACTTCATGAAAACCCTGAAAGGCTTTATGCGACAACGAGCTCATCCAGAAGGTAGCATGGCTCAAGGTTGGTTGGTGTCTGAGATGCTAGTGCATATTTCACAATGGCTATCAACGGTGGATACAGACAACAAAATGCTATGGTCATTGAAGGACGATGATAGACTGAGCGGAGATGTGGTGGTTGGAAATGGGGTAGAAAAAAGATAGATGCTGCAATGAAGGAGAAGGTGAATCACTTTTGTATGTTGCACCATGCCTCTATGGAGATGTGGCTCGCCAGGTACCAGCAAGCTAGGCAAGATCGAGAGGAAGTGGGATCTGAATTTTGACGTAGTACGCACCATAGATCGATTCGATATCCCCGAGGGCATGGAGGAGATGCCGCGGTTCATGTCAACGCGATGGTTGCATGGAGCTTTGACCGCAGCATCTCGCGAACGAATGCAGGTCTTGATTGAGGAGTGGGAATTCTTGAGGAGATGTAGTCCAAAGGTGATAACGTGTTTAGGATTTGTCGTATCTATATTTTACATGCGACAACTAATTTGAGTGTTTCAATGTACAATAAAAAATCTATAGTGCAATGTGGTCACGCGGATGGCATTTTCGCGTGGAGCATATTGACAATATGTGCTCCACAATGGACTGTGGTATCATGGCAAGGTTTGAGCAAGACAGCCGACGACAAGCAACAAATCCAAACACGGTTATAGATGAGATGGAGTATTTTGGAAACTTGCAAAGTATTGTTACGGTGGATTACCGTAGCTTCTCCATGATACTATTCGATGTGCAGTGGTTCAAAGTGGTACTTGAAGGAGCTAGAGCAATAGTTTGACGAGGTCTATCAGGATTTCTCGAAATAGATTTTGAAAAAAAATGGATGGATTTGTGCGACACCTTTGTGTTGCTGGCCCATTGTGAACAGGTGCATGAACTCATTTGTTTGTTAATTGTATTACGACATGGTACATGGCATAATAGTTTAATCTCTCTTGTACATGTTTGTGAGCAGGTAATCTTCTATCCAAACCCCTGACAACCTCGATGGTAGTATGTTATACCTTCAGCTCCCCGAAGTGCGAGAGTATATGATTAAAGCAATGTTCTGAGTATAGATGAGGACAATATACAAATAGAGGGGTCCATATTGCATGGGGTGGAGGCAACTGAAAGCTTGGAGCATGTAGAGAATCCATGATGGAAATACAAGAGTCTAAGAATTCTTTGAGAACGAGGTGGACTCATCCTTTTCTAGTGACATGTTTATCGACCTTCTAGTGTATGCGGAGTTGTGTCAAGAGATTGACATGGGACCATAGGATACTTCATACTTGGAGCATCCACTTACTCAATTCGTTGACTAATCGCTTATAAGGGTACATAAGATATGCATTTTAAGTGAGATCATTTTTTTATAATTTTATATTATCGTGTTTTTTATTATTTAAATTGATTATGCTAACATCATTTTTTGTCTGTGTAGGTGACCTTTTTTTATACTTAGATCATCAGGATGAGTCGAGGGATGAGTGATGAGGAGTTGCAGGATATCTTCATATGCATGTATCCAGATCAAATGGTGAGATTGAGAGACATGGCAGACCAAGAGCTATCTCGGACATCATCAGGCTGCTCTATTAGATCTACTTCAGTGTGATCAGATGCTTCAGCTTCGAGCAGACGAGGTCAACGCTCCAAACTTGGGCCAGAGGGAGGGAGTGCTTCAGGGTTAGGGGATGCTGTAGAGATACGGAGGCAGTGAGCTTGCGGTCAACAAGGGATATAGTGCTACTCCTCGCTGTCGTGGTGGTTCCAGGGAGCGTGGCTTAGGTGGTTGCTATGGAGGCACGGACGCGGTGTTTCCATCTCATCGTTCTACTAGAGTTGCATCACCTCCAGGATTTGTCACACCTGTGGGGACGTCTACTCCAGTTACTCCGACTTTTGCTCTCAGCCGTCTACATGTGGCACCCTTATGGGTGCTACATTGATAGATACTACCTCGATCGGCATACCAAATGTATAGGGGTCTCCTGGATATGCCCAGGAGCGTGGTTGCAGGTGGGAGAGGACCCATCTTAGGCATACCCCAGAGGGATATACCTATCTTTTCAATGATAGGTCAAGCGCCATCATCATGAATGATGAGGACAGGAGGGTGATGGCTCGCATGAGAGAGTTGTCCCAATATGTTTTTCGATACAATCTCTTAGATGATTGGAAAAACATATCGGAGGGGAGCAAGGACTACATAGTAGCATCCTTGCATAAGGAGTTTCCAGTTCTAGCCACAACAGATAGATTGTCTATGGGCTGGATGATGGATTGTATGTGTACATATATGTCACACAGACGATCGGACACATGCAAGGCACTCAAGAGTGGGGTTGCAAAGCCCGAGTGGCTAGACGCGGACGATTGGCACTGACTGAGGGAGGAGGCTACAGATTGTCCAGGACGTTGGAGTCAGCATCAGGAGGTGACGAGGGCACAACTAGAGGTCGGAGTGGTCCATCATCTTGGGAGTGGTAGCCACACAGGACATATCTGGAGGACTTTGTAATTTTTTCTTTTTTTTTGCTTACTTATTTTTTGCAATATCCTTTGTACCAACAATCACGTTTCTAACAGTTAGTATTTTGTTTTCTTTGCAGCACTCCATTACAAATTGCGATCCGACTAGTTGAGACTTGATATGCAGAGAGGCATGGTCTCACTGCATTGATCGACCGATTGTATAGATGCGGTGGCCCTGTAAGTCCCTCATCTTTCTTGTCCGTAGTTACCATGTTTAATTAGAATGCATTATTGTATGGTGGACTGATGTGTAGTTTCTTTTTTTTGCAGAGTCCATTCGATGCTCCTTTGCGGCGGGACGAGCTTTTGGATGGCGAGGATGTATAGCTTACCCTTAGATCCCTGGATCTCACACACCCTTCTTTTTTGGTCGCCTGATTTGTGCAGACATTTTTTATGTAGTAGTGATATCTTGCCATGATTGTATCAGTCGCTTTCATTATGCGATCATGCATTTATTTCATGTATCAGTGTTATGATTTAAGTACACTTTGTTTTTTTTTACACGAGCATTGTACACAGTGCAGAAACTATTTTGTATGGCCCAAATACAACACACTGTGCTATATGTGGCAGGGCAGCTTGTTGCACTGCGACAATTTTTTTTCCCTGTTACCGTCGCTATTAGCCTCAAAAAATTACCTGCATGCATTGTAATTGACATCATTATTAGCGTCACAGAGCATCTTTATCAGCGTCGTTATTGGTGTCGATATCAACGTTGCAAATATGACGCTGATACCGATGCAAATAGTGACGCTGATAACGATGCTAATACCGACAGTTCTATGGCATCACCAATAACGACGCTTTTTGTGACGACGGGGGTAAATTTTGTTATTTACATTTTCCTTGCTTTTAATGTCGGTATAAGGCCTATATCTTGTAGTGTAAAAATTTACATGGGTTCAAGCATACCATGTCCAAAATAATCCCTTGGAAAGATATTAAAATGGGCTCAAGGTCTTGACTATCATTCCATGTGCCTTAAAAATACCACCATGTTTAGAAAAAATCTGTTATTCAAAAAAGACATGCTCCATGTTACCATCTTCAAAAAAGAGGTTCTCACTATAACATATAGACCTAATAGCAACATAATTATTTTTGGAAATAATTGCCCTCATCATCGCTACTCTTGTTGCTATTAGGGACGTGATAAATTTGTTGCTATTACCATCTCTATTTTTGTCGCTAACCTAATTAGCAACTTACGTTAGCAACACAAATAGCAATGAGAATAGAGACACTAATTGTTATGAAAGTAGAGATGCTAATAGTTAGCAATGAAAATAGAGATGCTAATAGTGATGCTAGTAGCAATGGTTGTAGAGTAAATTTATGACGCAAATAGCGATGATTACAGAGGGGGGGAAAATTAGATGGCAAGGCATGTAGCCCTGCCACCCTTCTAGCTATATGCATTAAATATTCTTGTATAATTCATTTGCCAATGACAAATACACCTAATGTCTAAAAATTGTGCATCAGATTTTCTAGAAAAGAATCCTCTAATTACAAAAGCTAGATATAATGAATTCGAGAAGGTATTACACAAGGAGCTTATTCATCACTTACTTAGGCCCGACAAGAAGAGCTTGTGATTGCAAAAGCTAAATATAATCAAATCAAAAAATTATTACTCAATGAGCTTTTTTATCACTTGCTTAGGCCCAAGAAGAAGAGCTTCACTTCAAGCTTTCATTACAATCAAGACCTTAAAGTATGAATAAGTCCCATTGATCTTCTGCTCACACTCCAGCTTATTCCAAACTTGTCCAAGTCTTTTTAGTGGAGCGTTTGGGCATTTGTAAGAGTTATACCATGGCGTTGGAGCCAAAAACACTTATGTAGGGAGTAGTAGTGTGTTTGAGCTCTACTTCTTCCTTCTTGTTTTTACCTACGTCTAAGTCATTTTCTATCTCTTCTTTCTTAGCCTCACTCTTCATCAAAGGCATCCCATGCCTCACAAAAGGGCATTGACTTGATCTCACTCTCAATCTCAATCAATGGAGGTGTTTCAAGATCAAAAGAATCAAGCTCATCCTTCCCCTTCTCAAACTCCATTTCTTGAGCTGCAACTTGTGGTGCAAGGGTTCATCCTTCTGACATATCCATATAACTTTGTCTTATTGCTTATATCCTAACTCCATCATAATACTTTCTACCTTTGAACACACATCCATTCTCCATCCTTCTCCCTTCACATAATACTCCATCATTTCTTTCTCATCTCTTGGAGTCCTTCAAGCTATCATTCTTTAGGATAGGGGTAGTCAATGTAGAGGTATTCTCCTTCTAGGTGGTAGTTGATGGGAAAATATTTAGGGTAGTAGTATCCATCTCCTTGAGGAGGGTATAGGTTATAGAGGTATTGGTTTTCAAAGTAGCCTTCTTGGTAGTAGTCTTCATGGTAGTAGTTAAGGTAGTAGCAATCACCTCCTTCTTATTGGGGACGTGGTGTTCCAAGATCTAGGCTAAGCTCGTCCTCTCCTTTTCTTCTTCAACATCTTCATCTGACCAGAATTCTTTGTCTTTTTCCACATGTTACTTCTTTTCTTGGCTCCTTAGTTCTTTTTTGTGTACTTTACTCCATTTTTCATCTCTTGGACTCTTTTGGCTCTCATGTACTTCAAGTATGGTTTAGCCTCTACTCGGTGGCTTCTCCCAATCCAAAGGTAGTCTCCCAATTCCACCTCAATATGATTTCTTCTTGGTAGCCTCATATCGCGGTATCAATCCATCTTCAATTTTCATAGCCTCTCCCTCTCCCTCTCTCTCCCTCTCTCTCCCTCTCTCTCTCTCTCTATTTTCTCTACTCTTTTTTTACCTCTCCCTCTCCCTCTATATGTGTGTGTGTATGTTCACTCTCTCTATCCCCATCTCTCTCTATTTTCTCCTCTTTTCTTTATTTTTCTCTCCCCCTCCCTATCTTTATTTCTCTCATTCCCTCTATGCCTCCCCTTTCCACCCTCATCTCTTTCTCTCTCTCTCTCTCTCTATATATATATATATATATATATATATATATATATATATATGTATGTATGTATGTATGTATGTATATATATATTCTCTCTCTCTCTATCTCTCCCTCTATTTTCTCTTCTTGTCTTTATTTTTCTCTCTCCTTCTCCTTCTCCACCCTCTATTTCTCTAACTCCCTCCTCCCTCTTCTCTGTTTTCCTTTCCTCTCTCTATTTTTCTCACCATCTATTTCTCTCTTTGCATCTCTCTCTCTCTCTCTCTCTCTCTCTCTCTCTCTCTCTCTCTCTCTCTCTCTATTTCCTTATTTTTATCTCTCTCTCGCCCTCTCTATTTCTCTCTCTACCTCTCCCTCTCCCTCCCTATCTTTATTTCTCTCATTCTTTCCCTCCCTCCCTCCCTCCCTCTATGTGTGTGTGTGTCTCTCTCTCTCTCTCTATTTTTCTCTCTGTCACTCTCTTCGTCTCTCTCTCTCTCTCTCTCTCTCTCTCTCTCTCTCTCTCTCTCTCTCTCTCTCTCTCTCTAAGCTTGAAGAAAATAGACAATAGAGGATGCACTTACCTCAAAGCTTGAAGAAGAATCCTTTCACGCTTTTCTACTACTTCTTCTTCTCCTTCATGGGTTCCCTCCTTCTCCTTTTGCAGTTGTCCCCTCTCTTTTCATGGATAGCGATGGCAATGGCGGTAGAAGTGGCCTCTCTCTCTCTCTTTGTGTGTGTCTTTCATTTATCTCTGTACTTTCTTCTCTCTATACATCTTTTCATCAACAAAAAGAAAGAGAGAAGTAAGAAAAGAAAAAAACAAAGAGAGAAGAGAGAATGCACTTACCTCAAAGCTCAAAAAAGAATCCCTTCACGCTTTGCTCCTTCTTCATCTTCTCCTTCATGATTTTCCTTCCTTCTCCTTTGCAATTGTTCCCTCCTTTTTCGTGGATGGCAGTGGCAATGGCATGCGCGTGCACACACACACACATACACACACACTCTCACTTACTCACTCACTCACTCTCTCTTTCTCTCTCTACCTCTTGCTTTGATCTCTCCCTTCTCTCTGTACATCTCTTCATCAACAAAAAAAACAGAGAAGTAAAGAAAAGAAAAAAATCGAGACAAAAGAGAGAATGCACTTAACTCCAAGATTGAAGAAGAAACCTTTCACACTTCTCTCTGTCTTCTTCTCCTTCATGCGTTCCCTCCTCCTTTGTAGTTGTCCCCTCTCTTTTCATGGTGGATGGTGGTGTTAGCAGCCTCTCTCTCTCTCTCTCTCTCTCTCTCTCTCTCTCTCTCTCTCTCAATATCCATTTGTTTTGATTTCTCTCCCTTCTTCTCTGTATACATCTCTTCATCAACAAAAAGAAAGAAAGAAGTAAAGAAAAGAGAAAAACAAAGAGGGAAGAGAGAATGCACTTATATTTGTCTCTCTCTTTCTTCCCCTCCCTTCTTCTCTCTATTTCTCTCCCTCATACCCTTCCCACTTTCACTCAATGCATCTCATTGCAAAAATAATCAAAGATAGAAAATAAATAGCCTTATAAAAAAAAGATATTGAAAGTAATGTCTCCCCGTCTCTCTTTATCTCTCTCTCTCCCCCTCTCCCTCTACTTTTCTTTCTTTTTCTTCTCTCTCATTCTCTCATTGTTTTCCTATTTCTCTCTCCCTCGCTCTCGATCTCCATTTCTTCTTCTCTCTATCGCACTTTCACTCACTCACTCTCTCTCTCACTCTCTTACTCTCTCTCTCTCTCTCTCTCTCTCTCTTCTTTTTACTCTCCTTCCTCTCTTTATCTCACCCTTCTTTTCTACCTCCTCCTTCTCTTTACCTTCCCTCTCTCTCCCTCTATTTCTCTCCCCCTCTATTTCTCTCTCTACTTCCATTTCTTTGTATCACCTCTCTTTGTTTCTTCCCCCCCCTCTCCCTCCCTTCATCTCTCATTTCTTTCTTCCTCTTTCTCTTTGTTTCCTTTCTCCCCTCCCTTCCTTTTTCTCCCTCCCTCTCTTTCCATGTATCTCTTTGCAAAGAAAAACAAAAAATGAAAAGAAGAGAACACAAAAATAAACCAAGAGGAGGCAAGGTAACTATCTCAAATGCCTAAAGATGAAACCCTTGTGCCTTCTCTTCACACATTCCCTCCCTTCTCCCTTGCACACTTCTCTTACTTCTTTGTGTAAAGCGACGGCGGTAATGATAGTGGTGATGAGCTGACCCCCTCTCTCTCTCTCCATATTTCTCTCCCTCTCCCTCTCAAAGCTTTAAGTTCTCTCATTGTCTCTATCATTCTTTTTGACAAATGTTTTCCAAAAATGTCACGCTCTGGTTTTGGAAACTTTTTTCTCAAAACAAAATTGCTATTAGCGTCACTATGTGTGCTGCTAAAAGCATTGCTATATGTGTCACTATTAGCATTGCAAATATAATTTGGGATGCTACGCGAGTGAGGCTTTTAGTGACACTACTATTTTGTGTCACAAATGGTCATAGTTATTGCCCCATTCCCTGGTAGTGTCTCATGTGCTGTTTCACACCCTTTTATATACTTTTGAGATACATCCTCCAACTTACTATGATTAGAAAAAGGGGCTCTTATGTGTTCTCTCGCACGCTATATCATGCTATGATTCTTTCTCTTAAAGGCACAACTAGACTAAGGATGTGATAGTGTCACATGAATTGTCTATGGTAACCAATAAAAATAAATACTTCTATGTCTTATGAAAGGATGGATCTAGAATGCTTGAATATTCTAGTTTCTTATGTTGGGTAGGAGAGAGTGAGAGTATGTAGCTTAGATAATGGTGGTATACTTTGTGACTTCTAGACTAGAAGAACCTCACATGGAAGGCTGAGTATGACTATAAGCATACTTGTGGAGATATGGAGATGGCTCCTAGATTTATATTACATATATAGAACACATCGATAAGATACCATTGCAAATATACTTCTATAGAAGGATTATGATTGTAGAGAAGTCTCCATGCTGCTAACTTGCACAACTTTTAAGACTCCTATCATCATATGGATTAAAATTCTCTTTATCTCATATGTGAATTAGACGAATAAGTCTTGTCCACTTGAATGTTCTAGTAGTTTCTTAATTAAAAATGAGAGAGAGAGAGAGAGAGAATGTGACTTGCTTTGTATATTTTTTCCACTAGGAAGGGGATTGTTGGCCCCTTCTCGGAAAAAAAATAAATCACAAATCCCCTCTATCATATCTCTAAGGGGACATATATTTTTTTTTCGCTAAAGAAGGGCTTGCTAGCAACCCCTTTTCTATGAAAGAAATTTCATAATGCATCTATGTTCTTGACTTTATAGCACCTAAGAGAACGAGAAAGATAAGGATTAGGTGCTCTTTCTTTTTAGAAAACCATGGTAGGATATTGTAGTTTACAAGGACTACTTGCCACACACTGTAGGAAGTTGAGTGAAGACCAAATGGATCTACACCATCCATAGTAAAACTGAGCCCAAGATTCCTTGGCTCTCATGAAAATCCTGAAAAGGTGGAGTCAATGTGACTCCATGCTTGAGATTTTGCTAGTATTTGTTGGATTCCATATATGGACCCATTTTTCATATGCCACATTTATCAAGAGACTGCGATGCTGACTAGAAACATGTGACAAATGCACAATATAAGTTGGGTGTTTTATTGAAAATATTTTGAAGGATGGTTTATCCTTGTAAGTCCTATTGATACCTATAAGCACCAGACTTTGGGCATGTCTCCATGGTCTCGTAGTCTCC